>NC_091064.1:169649482-169961427 GCF_000393655.2 Nicotiana sylvestris | reverse complement strand
CGCTGATACAACAATTGCCCACTTACAGTTACACAGTACGAGTTGTGGCTATGTTGGCCCATGATAGTCATAGAAAGAATGAGTTCGACCATGCCTCCCCAGGTTGGGGCATGACACGTCCTCTTCGGGGACGACAACTGAGCCCTGGGGTAGACCTGAATTCAATAGAAGAGAAAGGTCACACAACTTCCTTATATGAAAAGGTAAAAACAAGATGAGTTCGACTTACCATAATTTTTGGCCTTCCACCCGTATTTAAGGACATTTCTTTCCACGTGCGGGTTTTAGACATAGTAACGTCCAAAATTTTCTGGACCCATTGGTTCAAGCCTTTAACCCTAGGTGTGTCACGCCCCAATCTAGGGAGGCGTGGCTGGCACCTGATACCGTACTGGCCTGAGGATGACGTTTTGGCTAATCTTGATGATGTGGTGAGGCTGCTGCAGGAGTCTTTTACATAATCAGGTGTCTCCGGGCCTGCTTCTGGTGCGAGTTCTTCTTCTCCGAGTCTCCGGATGGAGAACAAACAACCAAAGAGGAGACATTCCTCCACAACCGGGGGAAAGAATAAGAGGGCGAAGAATGTCGCTCCTGAGTTGTCTCCGGAGGTTGTGGTGATGAGCCCTCTGTCTAGGCCAGCCATAGACACCGTGATGATTGACAATGCTGGGGAAGTCAGAGAGGAGGGAGCTTCTCTATATAGAAGAAGACGACCTTCCTCAGCTCAATAGACTGCTCAACTATTGAGTTAGTTACACCAATCGAGGACGATGCTTCAGCACTCTGGGGGAGTTTGAGATGGTAGAAAATGCTAACTCCCACTTCTGGATCCCAGTCGTGCCCCGTACCATGAGGCTGAGTACCGGGTCCCTGCCGTCTTCGGTTAATGAGCAACCAACAACCAGCACTGCGCTTCCCGCAACCACTTCTCATCCTTCAACGCCATCAGCTTCATCTCCCTCTTCACCAACTTTCCTTTACCACCACCAACTACTATATCATCTCCACATGCCGCAACTGTCCGAGTAGAGGATGTTCCTCTCCCCTAGTCCGCAATTCATGGGAGCATGGGGCAAAATTATGCTGCCCCTCAGAAGATCCTTAAAGGAGGAGGAGCGTTACTCTCGATCTCTACCGGATGCAATCTATTGTCCCGACCAGTGGAACTTGCTAACTATCTGAAGCCTTCGGCTTCAGAAAAAGAAAGGGAAAAGATACAACCTCTCTAGGGAGAATGTGTTGAACAATGCTATGCACAACGGCGCAACGGTATATTCTTCGTTTCCTTCGTTATCTCTTCTATCTTTGATATAGTAGTATTTTGAGTTTGCACTTTTTGTTTCGCACGCCAATTTTCTTGTTTCCGAGGGCCTCCAAAGGTTGATTCAAGATAAGGAGGAACTTACCTCCGAGCGGGATCAACTTTTGGCCAAGCAGGACCAAACTGTTGCTCGCCTATCAAAACTGGAAGCTAAAACTACTGAAGCTGTTGTGTTGGAGGATCGGTTACAGCAAATTGAGTGAGACCCTTGGCCAAGAGATCTCCCCATTAGGTTTCAATTTGAAGAGGCTAGGGCCGAATAGGCTGAAGTCCATAGTGCCGTTCTTGATGCATCCGATCGCGAGGCTGCCTTCGCTGAAAGATTAAATAATTTGGAGGCGCCTTGAACTCCAAAACTGAAGAGCTTGTTGCTGCCGAGGTGAAGTATGGCCAATTGGAGGAGAGGTATAAGAAGTCCATTGAGCATAATAGACTTTTCATCTATATTGTCCGTGATCTTGATGTCAGCCTCCGATCTGTTAGATTCGTAGGAAAAACTTTCTACCGAGGTTGACCAACTTAAAGAAGAACTCAAGCACCGAGCAGCTTCCCTTGTTATTGAAAAAGCATATGCTATGTATAACATAAGGAGAAAAATCTTGGAAGAGGCTAAAGTGGGTGTCATTAACTTTGATGCCTAAATCGCTAAAGCTCGTGAGCTGTAGTCAACTACTAAAAGGGGTCTTCCGGCCAGAGCTGATGCTACCGATTCTTATGGTTCCGATTTCGAATTCTCGGGAACTGAATAGGAACCGGAAGGCGATGACGCTGAAAGTCAAATTGATGAAGGCCAAGACATCGAGTCGGCGATGGATCTACCTACTTCTCCTGGGGGCGCGGATGCTTCTCTTCCTTCGGGTTCCGAAGATGCAATAGCTTAGTTATTGATTTCTTTTTCCAACTTTTGTACTTGTGCCGTTTGGAACATTCATAGTAAATAAAAACGCTTTTTGCTCAAGTATTGTATGAGTTTTTATTTTTGCGTACTTTTGTTTTATGCAAGTTTGATCTTTGCGTCCTTTTTTGTTTAATTGTTTTGCGCAAGTTTAACTGTTTGTGTCTGATCATGCAGGGATTTGGGTGTATTTTCCCCAGTAAGTGTTTGGATTTCGGGTCACAGGTTCTTTCGAAATCAACCCTTTACCGTGAGGGTTTTCATAAGAGAGGGCCCTCTTATGTTTAAGGTACTCTTGAAGAGGATGTCTCTTGTTCATTACGGCACTAGCATTTGAAGTACTTGTTTAACTTTCAAATGACAAAATTAATTCATTGTTCAGACAAGAAACAAGATAGAAATAAAGGACTTTTTCTTTATTCCATCCATTTTCAAAAGTACATAAGTATTTGTTGTGCTAAAAAGAAATTGTCATTTCTTGTGGCTAAGTTGTACAACTTGTTTCTACGGGACTGGCTGCACAGTCCCAAGTAACTATGCTTCTGAGTTTCGTACTCCGGTCTAAGAGGCAGTCGTTGTTGCCATATCCTCATATCATTCTCCCTAGTGTTCGAATGCGAAGAATACGAATTTGAACACTGGAAGTTTTACACTTTCAAGGATTCCACTAATGAATTGCTAGATAATCTTTAGTTCGGCAACAAACTTCACTCCCCCTTAGGAATTTATGCTATCGATCCAAAGACTATCTAACAATCCCCTAGTGTCTTGCACTTGTGAACGATCGGGTAGTCTTTGTTCGATAGCAAACTTAACTTTCCGGTAGGAACTTTGCTACCGAGCAAAAGATTATCTAACCGCTCCAGAGTGGTTCTTCGCTTGTGTGCCTTGTCATTAAAAGGTCTTATTGCTATTGTTGAAACTTCTTTCGTAGTATGCTTTCCGTTGTTGTCTCGTTAAAAACCTTGCCAGAAAAACCTAATTGGGACAAAAACTAGACGAAGGGAAAAGTAGTGCAGCATATACTTTAAGTACAGGTGATGTTCATCAACAATAGTATCTCTTGAGGTGTGCCACATTCCAGTTGCTTGGAAACCTTTCTCCATTTTGATTCTCTAACTCGTATGATTCTTTCCCGGTGACAGCTGAAACCCGGTAGAGGCCTTCCCATGTTGGACCTAGCTTCCCTGCATTGAGTTCCTGGGTGTTTTAAGACAATTTCCTTAAAACCAAGTCTCCCACTTTGAAATAATAGAGGTTGGCTCTTCGATTGTAGTATCTTTCTATTCTCTGCTTTTGAGCTGCCATCCTTATATGTGCTAAGTCCCTGCATTCATCAAGCAGCTCCAACTTGACCAAAATTGCTTCATTGTTTGCTTCTTCATTTGCCTAGAAGTATCTCAAGGTAGGCTCCCCTACTTCCACCGGGATCAAGGCTTCTGCTCCGTACAGAAGTGAGAAAGGAGTCTCTCCCGTACTTGATTTTGCCGTTGTTCGGTACACCCATAATACTCCTGGCAGTTCCTCAGGCCATTTGCCTTTAACTGCTTCCTATCTATTTTTAAGATTTTGTATAATCACTTTGTTTGTTGATTCCATTTGACCATTTGCGCTCGATGATAGGGCGAAGATGTGATCCTTTTGGTAACTCAAATCTGCAAATTATGTTCTCCCATAAGAAATCCACCACTTCATGTTCACCGATCTTCTGATAAGGACCTACTTCAACCAACATAGAAAAATAGTCAGTTAAAATAAAAAGAAACCTTACCTTACCAGAGGCCGGCGGTAGTGGTCCGACGATATCCATTCCCCACTTCATGAATGACCATGGAGACTGAACTGAATTCAATTATTCTGCTGATTGATGTACCAACGGTGCGTAGTGTTGACACCTATTGCATTTTTGAACGAAAGCTTTGGCATCTTGTTCCATTCGGGGCCAATAGTATCTTGCCCTTACTAATTTTAGTACTAAGGAATATGCGCCCGAATGATTTCCATAGATCCCTTCGTGGATTTCTCGCATAACATGCTTAGCTTTGAAGGCTCCCAAACATCGGGCCAGCGGGCCCTGAGAAGATTTCCTGTACAGTTGACCTCCTTTGAAACTATACCGCTCTGTTTTTGCGCGCAGCACCCGGGATGCATTGGATTCTTCAGGAAACTTTCCATGCTCAAGGTAATCAATGATCTCATTCCTCCAGTCCCAAACCAAATTAGTCGGGTTTACCTCGTAGTAAGTGCATAAACTGTACGACCGTACTGAAATCTGATCCTTTCATCTTCGTAGACGAGCCAAGGTTAGCTAACGCATTAGCTTCTGCATTTTCTTCCCTCAGTATATGCGTAATTGACCACTCCCGGAACCAAGCAAGCAGAGCCTGAACCTTTACTACGTATTGCTGCATGCGTTACTCTTTGGCTTCGAATATCCCATAGACCTGATTCACCACCAACGGGGAGTCGCATTTGATTTCTATGACCTCGGAATCTAGTCCCCGGGCCAATTTGAGCCCTACAATCAAAGCTTCATACTCCGCTTCATTGTTAGTCAGAGGAACCATTCTTATGGCCTGCCTTAGAGTTTCTGCTGAATGCATGGTTAATACTATGCCGAACCTGGACCCTTTTACATTGGAAAATCCATCCGTAAATAGGGTCCAAACTCTTGATGTCTATTTTTACACCATCACTGCTTCTTTGGTTGCTAAAGGTAACAATCCCAGACTGAAATCGGCCACAAAGTATGCCAAAACTTGTGACTTAATCGCAGTCGTAGGTTTATATTCTATGTAAAATTCACTCATTTCGACGACCCACTTGGCCAGCCTACCCGAAAGTTCGGGTTTATGAAGGATATTTCACAGGGTAAAGGTGTTCACCACAACTATCAGGTGACATTGGAAGTAAGGCCTTAGCTTGCAAGCGGCGACTGCAAGGACTAAGGCCAACTTCTCCAGATGTGGGTAGCGAGTTTTTTCTCCTATTAAAATTCTACTAACGTAATAAATAGGAGATTTCTTACCTTCATCCGCTCGTACCAAAACGACGCTTACCGCCACCTCCGAGACTGCTAGGTAGATTAACGGTTTTTTGCCTTCCTCCGGTTTCGATTGTAATGGAGGACTGGATAATACCTTTTCAAATCCCTCAAGGTCTGCTTATATTCCGTGGTCCATTCAAAATTGTTATTTTTGAGTAACGAGAAGAAATGATGGCATTTCTCTAAAGACTGGGAAATAAACCTGCTTAAAGCGGCCAGTCGCCCCGTGAACCTTTGCACCTCTTTTATGCTCGATAGCTGGTCCGGGATGTCTTTATGGCTTTGATTTTATCAGGGTTAATCTCAATATCCCTTTGTGACACCAAGAATCCCAGGAACTTGCCGGAGCTGAACCCGAACACACACTTCTCAGGGTTAAGCTTCATGTTATGCTTCCTTAGGATGTCAAAAGTTTTTTGCAAATGTCTAAGATGTTCACCTGCGTTCAAAGACTTAACAAGCATATCGTTTACATAAACATCCATGGTTTTCCCTATTTGTTTTTCAAACATTTTATTTATGAGCCGTTGATAAGTGGTTCCGGCATTTTTGAGCCCGAAGGGCAACATATTATAGCAATATGTGCCGAAATTCATTATGAACAAAGTTTTTCCTAATCCTCCGGTTCATCTTAATTTGGTTGTACCCGGAGTAAACATCAAGGAAACTCATTAACTCATGTCCGACCGTTACATCAATCATTTGATCAATGTTCGGCAATGGAACGGTCCTTTGGCACACCTTATTTAAGTCCTTATAGTCTACACACATGTGAAATTTATTATTATTCTTTGGAACTACTACTACGTTAGCTAACTGGTCTGGATAATTTACCTCTCGGATTGAACTGATATCAAGTAGGCGAGTTACCTCTTCTTTGACGAATTTGTCTCTGGCCTCGGCCATAGAACATTTTTTCTATCTTACCGGAGGGATTTTGGGATCCAAGCTTAGCTTGTGTACGACCACTTTCGGCGGGATACCTATCATATCCGCATGCGACCATGCAAAACAATCGACATTAAATTTAAGAAATTCAATAAATTGCATTCATCTCCATTGCCGCCCGTTGGTCACCTCTTATTTGTTTAATTCTCTCTAGAGTTGAGAATTTCAGTAACTAGTGATATGTTGATGGTACAACCTTCATCTCGTGCAACCATGGTCTTCCCAGGATAATATTATAGCCCATATCACCATCCACCACCTCGAAAAGGGTAGTCTTCATCACCCCTTCGGCATTCATGAGCAACAAGATCTCTCCTAGGGTTGTCACGCTTGCTAGGTTAAACTCGGCGAGGAGTTTTGTGGCTTGAATGATGCTTCCGGTGAGCTTGGCTTGCTCTAATACCCTCCATTGTATAATACTGTCCGAACTCCCTAGATCTACTAGAACACGTTTGATGTTAAAATCTAGTACATTTAAAGAGATTACCAATGTGTCGTCGTGCGATAGCAACAATTCATCTACATCCTCTTCCGTGAAAGTGATGTCGTCTTCAGCGACTTCCCGGAGCCTTTTGCTGTGGGTTACTGACACCTTCGCCTTTTTTGCTGCCAAGAATGTACCCCTTAATATCGTTTCCTCCGAAAATCATATTGATCTTCAGGCGTGGGGGAATCTTCTCCTGCTTTTGAGGGATCTATGTTATCATGATTGCGACCGTAATTGTTTTTAGACTAGTCACTTAAAAATTCCCTGAGATGGCCATTTTTAGCAGTGTCTCCACCTCTTCGTGCAGATGCCGGCAGTCCTCGATCTGGTGAACGTTTGTCCCGTGATATTCGTACCACAAATTAGGATCCCTCTAGCTGGGATCGGATCTCATTGACTTTGGGAATCGTGGTTGTTTAATGTTCCTCATAGCCGACACCAACTCTACTATACTGGTGTTGAAGTTATATTTTGAGAGTCTAGGATAGGTAAAATCTAGAGAACCTGACATTTCCTTGTCCTGTAACGACATGTTGTTTCGGCCGCGATCAATTCTTTTATCTCTAACGTACCTATCCGCCGACTAAAAACCTCTGCCCGTCCTTCGGCCTGTTCATAGGGCAAAAATTGGCTGCTCAAAGACCGTCGATCTATGTTGAAATCGTCTTTTTGATTTCTCTTTATTCTTCTCCCAGTCCCGACCCTTAACCGACATCGGAAAATCGAGCTGATCATCCTTAATCTTTATCTTTGACTTATACCAGTTGTGAACATCCGCCCAAGTTGTCATTTGGAACTCGAGCAAGCTTTCTTTCAACTTTTGGGAAGCATCGAAACTTCTTCGATTCAAACCCTTGGTGAATGCTTCATCCGCCCATTCATCTGGAACGGTCGGAAGCAACATCCTTTCCTTCTGGAACCGAGTCACAAACTCTTGCATCAACTTAGACTCTCCTTGTGCAATCCTGAATATATCCGCCTTCCGGGCCTGTACCTTTCTATCCCCGACATGGGCCTTAATGAAAGAATCCGCAAGCATCTCAAAGGAGTCTAGAATGCTCGGGAAAAAGCGAATACCACATTAAGGCTCCCTTCATGAGAGTCTCTCTGAATTTCTTCAGCAAAACTGACTCGATTTCGTGGGGAGCTAAATCGTTTCCCTTCACCGCTATTGTATAGGTGGTGATATGCTCTTGAGGATTTGAAGTCCTATCATATTTCGACATGTCTTGCATTTTAAACCGCTTTGGGATCAATTCTAGTGTCGCGCTTGGTTTGTACGACAATTGAGTGTACTTCTTTGAGTCTAGCCCTTTCAGCACATGTGGTGCACCTGGAATTTGGTCCATGCGGGCGTTCGCTTCCCTCAAAAACTGTATGAGTTCGTTTTTGGAGGGATCACTCTCATTGTTGTCACCGAATCTGCTGCCCCTGGCCCTATCAAAGCCGACCTTGCCCCTCGGGGTGTTGTTGTCAACCTTCTGCGTTGTTTGATTTGCGGGAGCACCGGGAGGAACTGATCCTCGCCCATTCGCGTTATTGGAAGCACCCGATAATGCCTGCTTCAGCTCCGTCATAACCTTATCCTACTATGTGAGATGACCTAAAATTGCCTATTATTGCTCCTGCAAGACCCTTACCGCTTCGACGACGTGCTCTTCTTTAGCATCATCAAGAGTTGCCTCTCGAACTCGTTGTGGATATCGCCTGCTGTGAACCGGTGTGGGGGTTCCTATCACTGCGGGTATCACTGATTGAATCCTCGTGTTGAGGCCGATCTCATTGGGCCTCATGATTGTGTGTGTTGTTAACACCATTATCTGCCATTTTCTATAATTTTTTGCTAAGAACAAATAATCAAACACGTTAGTAAAAGAGGCAAGGACTAGCTTAATTACACAACTGTCTAAGCCCCACGGTGGGCGCCAAACTGTTTACCCGTAAAATGGTACAATTTAATTTATACGTGGTTTATAGATAAGTTAATTAATTTGATCCTAAAATAATAGATGAATTAGAAAAAAATGTAATACTTAGCCTTGAGATGAAGATAAAATAACAGAAATAGTAATTTCGGGAGCAGGGCTTCCGGGGACAATAACAACGATATCAGTAAACAAGAAGATAAAATTATAGTGAGCTTTGAATAGATTGTAGCGTATGTTTGATAGAAAATTTGTGTCCTTACAATGATAATGGAGCTCACTATTTATAGTTGCACCTAGGGAAAAGGTCCTAAGATCAAGCCCCTCTTTAATGTCAATTATGAGGGCCATTGAAGAATGTGTAATGGCAGGTAGTGAATGTTATATTGCGTGTACTTAATGCTGTAGAATATTCTTCATTAAGTGCTATCAGTGGTAAGCATTTATTTCATCTTTATGAGTATCATTCTCTATTAACAGACAAGATTTTTGCCTTCAGATTCAACTATCTTCTGTCTTCGGCTCCACTTGTCATTTCCTCATTCGATTATTTAATATAAACATATTTTACCCTATATACACATGAGTTTTCTTTTATTCCTTTTGTTTACCTCGAAAATACAAGTAACAATTAAATTTGATTTGTGGTTTAAAAGATATGTGATTTAGTTCAATACTAATTAATAATCAAGAAGTATAACGTATAAATGAAAGAAATGAGTAAATCAAACCAGTGTTGCTAGGCAGTATCTATCTCAAGCCAAAGTGACCTCCAGATGGACCAAGAACAATAAAGCAAGAATAATAAAGCTAAAGGACAATTCTAATGAACAATGAGCGAGAAAGTAAGAGAGAGTATATACTTTGCCAATGATTAGATGATGTTTACAAATGATTAGGGTCCCCTTTATATAATAGGGGAACCCTAAATAAGGTATATTTCTATTTACAGTAAAGAATCTTATTGGAACAACTATCTAACTGCCTAGTACGGATTCGTACAAATCTATTCCGATATTTACGCCATGATCTTGAGGACGTGTTAGGAATCTTATCCTTCTGGAACAAACCCATAACGACACCATCTCGGAGTCGGTCGTACTTGGCTCCGATGTTCCTCGAGCACTTAGATCCTTGAGCCTTTTATTCTGCCTTCGAGCCCGAGCTTGGTCTATATCGAACTTTTGTCCTCGATGCGGCCTCTCGAGCCTATAAAATCGGAGGCATATGACTTTGACTGTATACAGATAGTTTTCGCGTTTATTAGAATAAAATGATAAGAGACTATTTGATTCTCGACCCTTAGATGCCTTGATCATGATGCCAATATCGTGACGTCAACGACTGAAAGGTTGCGTCTGCACAGTTTCCAAGGCCATCAATTGAAGGCGGCTGATGGTCGGCTATTGGTTTCCCCAAACTATTAAGGCGACCTCTATAAATAGGCCAATCTTACAATTTTACATCTTTTACTTTTCAAATCACTCTTAAAATTTCACTAGCTTCTTCATCTCCTCTGAGTTCACCCCTTTCTCAACTTGTTCTTGCAACAGCAACCTCTTCTCTTCATTTAAATTTCTTAACAACAATGGCTAAAACATCCAGGACCGTTCCTTAGAAAGAGAAAGCTTCCTCATTATCGCGGCCGGCCAGAGGTAGAAAAATGGTGCTACCTCATATCGAGAAGTGCATTCTCGGGCCATGCGAGATAACTTCTGATTTTAACGTCGATAAACCTGCGTCGACATGTCACGCCACGAACCTAGGCCTGGACGTAACACGGCACTCGGTGCCTGACTACATGTGACCGAGCGAACCAACTGGCTGGCTGAATCAACATGTGATATCATAACATACTAAATACGGAAGATAGACTAACATATGCTGATATACTGAAAGTCTGGATGATATAAATCAAAGTGCGGAAATACTAATACAATTCTGAAACATATTTGTAGCCAACATAGCTTAATATGAAAAGTCTGAGACTCTGTCTAACTGTTACTCTAGTCTATGAAGCCTCTATTGAAGTACTGAAAACACTGACTATCTGTAAATACTGAAAGGCTGTAAAGTAATGATAATGCCCCGAAAGAACTGGGGATCACCAAATAGCTGGTACGAGAATCCTAGCGCTCTGCGTCGTTGACCTGTAAATCATTACCTGCATTGTGAGATGCAGGCTCCGGGCAAAAAAGGACGTCAGTACATTTGAATTGTACTGGTATGTAAGGCAACTGAAAGAAAGAATTATAAATGCTGAAACTGAAACTGAAATGATAACTGAGAACTGATAAGTGATAAATGAAATGATAACTAATAAATGATAACTGGACTGATAACTGGTAACTGAATTGATAACTGATAACTGAACTGATAACTGGTAACTGATATGATAACTGATAATTGAATGGTAACTAATAATTGAACTGAAAGGAAGTACAGATATGAATACTTCCTCTTCTGAATGATGAACAACCTATTTATCTGAATATTAAACTGCGGCCTCAGGCCCAGTATATATATGTGCACAAACTGCGGCCTCGGGCCCAAGTATACGTATACATAACTACGACCTCAGGTCCAAAATGCATAAAGCATAAACTGCGGCCTCAGGCCCAAAGATGCATAAAGCATTAACTGCGACCTCAGGCCCAAAGATGCATAAAGCATTAACTGCGGCCTCAGGCCCAAATACAGGTGTTCGACATTCAGGGATTTAAAATTAGGAATTAAGAATCATACTGCAATACATAATAGTGAAATACTGAATCACGCTGAGTTACATGATACTGGAATACTAGATCACACTGAGTTACATAATACTGGAATATTGAATCATACTGAGTTACATAATACTAGAATACTGAATAAGACTAGAATGAGACATGTATTTTTGAACTGATTATGAACACTGAAACTTCAACTATTTATGACATGCTGAGTAAGCTATATTGAGACTTAGGGACATCAAACACAAGTCTATATTGAATACGAACTGAGCTCACAACATTCAGAATGAAAGTCATGAACGAGTTATGAAGCTAGAGAATAGAATTTCTACAACTATTCAAGGAACTAGGCTTAACTATATTTCTGAGGCAATTGATACGTCGTAAAAGAAACGTAGTGTAGGGAGAATCATTAACATTCCCAAATATAGAGAGTTAGCCTCACATACCTTAACTTCCTGCTCTTGAGCATAATACAATATTCGCCAACCCCTTCAACTTCAATCTATATCAATATAAGTCAAAGGGATTCCGTATTAGCAATAATACTCATGTTTTGGTCACTTAGGCATTTTCTCAAACACTTGGTGGCATAAAGCTTTATAGTCCTTATTAATGGTGTGTCTACACCCAATAACCCATTCTCTTGCTCCTAGATAAATTCTAAAGTCTCAAATATTTATAATCATCATTATTCTTTATCACCCATAAGGTAAACAACACCCTTAACCAATAATTAAAAATCAACAAGCCAAACCTATAATTGTTCATGCTTTTCTATCAAACCCATCAACTTATTTCTCATGAACTTGAGTCAATAATCATTAATCCAATGCTAGAATCAATTAGAGGGTGAAGACATTACCTTTTTGACGTTCAATCTTCTTGAATTCGAGTTCTAGGGTTTCTTCTCTCAACAATGATGCCCCAAACGAATATCTAATGATATGGAGGGTTTACCCATGTTAATAAGATATTGGGATATTGAAATTAACTTAGAATCACTATTAGAACTTACCTTGGGTGGTGGAAGGACCCTTAGGGAGTTAGGTTTTTGAGAGTTCTCCTTTCTAGAGCAAGTTTTTATGTTTTGGGGCTGTGGGGGACGAAATATAGCTTTAAAACGACCCCCCACTAGCGCGCCCGCGCATCTGGAGGCCTGCCCGCACTACTGCCCGTGCTAAACGGGAGTAACACTACCTCAAAATTAGCGCGGCCGCGCTAAGGGCGCGCTACCGGCGCGCATATCGCATACTATTATGTAAAACGCTCATAACCTTTTGCACAGAGATCCGTTCAGGCTCCATAATATATTGTTGGGAAGATATTTCAAAGGCCTACAACTTTTATGCTTTGCGTTTTCCCAAATTCCTTACTAATTTTAACTAAAACCTGCTGGAATACGAACCTTCTGCAAACTTAGTCGATTTTGTCAAATCTTATGCACCTCACTTTCCATCTTGATTTTGAAATAACTATTTTCACCCATAATCATCCCGATGGGACTTTACATGCCCAAAATATAACCTTACTACTCCTTTAACTCATTTATACATGAGCCGAATTTATGGGGTGTTAAACGACACCATGCCGATGTGAGCCCATATCTCGATACATCTGCTTGATCACTAAAGATGAACTTGAGCAAGTGAAAAAGGATTGCAATTGGGAGAACAAAGATGTTGTGATCCCTTCCCCTGAAGAGGACATCACTACCCATAAGGCATAGTATTTAAGCGTGTATACCTACCCATTCACGTTGGGTCCCGTAGATCCAGCTCTAGGTTCCACAGACTTAGTGATTCTTGATTTTTGCCAACAATACCAGGTGACGCTGGCCAGATCTACTCTTAATTCTGAGCATCGTCAATATGATATGATATTTCTCGGGCCTGGTCGAGGGGATGCCTTTTACCCTCGACCACGTGATCAGGCTATACAACCCTCGTTTTTATCGAGGTGGTCTAATAAAGCTGTAATGCCGATCCATGAAATCTCTCTTCTCCGGCATCGATGAGGACAAGGACCGATGATGGATGGCCGGTTTGTCCAAATCAGGACCTCTGATCTGATTCCTACTAAGAGGATGCCATTCCCCGAGGAGTGTAACATGAAACGTAAGTACAGGTTTATCGATGGTGACTTAATATTCTGCTTTCCTTAATTTTTCTTGATCTCATTCTTTTCTCGATCTAATCCCTTTCTGATGATGCAGATGTTTATATTGGTTTCCCGATGCATTCCGGACCTTGTAGGTTGGGTCTGGCAATTGGCCTCCACTTCTTCATACGCCGAACGCAGTTTGCGTGACTTGGATAAGGGTCGATTTGAAGCTAAAAACCATGGTGAGTTCTCTTGTTCGCATACTTATGTTTCTTAGTGAAATACTCACTTTATCCTTATGCAGGCCTCAGAGACGTCGCTGCTATGTGGCCGCCCCTGCCCATGAAGAAGAAATCCTAATGCCCACCAAGGAAAAGAAGAGGAAAAGGGGGGTCACCTGCAAATTCCTTGAAGCCAAAGAAAAGCAAGGCTCAAAAGCCTAAGGCCGATACCGTGGCCCTATCTTAAAAACGACCCAAAGTCTTCGGGATGAGGATGAAGAGGGAGAAGATGATGACTGCCTATTTGTAGCTCGTAAAAGAGGAAGAACTGTCGCTTCAAAGGTTGCTGAACCGATGGTGGTAGATGCGGTTCAATCTCGAAGTGAAGAAATTTCGGAGGGGAGCTCGAGTAAAGTCCCCGAGCCATCAGGTGGAAAAAGTGCGTCTCATCCCGAGGGACACTTGGTGGGCGAGCTCGAAGAGCCTAATTTCGAGGCTCTTCAAAGATAGGATAATATCCCAAGTGAATCACTTGGGATAATCAATGTAGATTATTCGTCACCGGGCTCGGTGTTCTCCGAAAGGCAAATCCGAGATCCCAGACCATGAGGACTCCTGATGTGGGAACGAACCATGAAGGGAGTGTCATTTTTCGGGAGTGTCTTGCAGGGATTGAGGATGGTCCCGATCATGATGCCTCTTTTATTTTGATGAGTCCCAAAGGCTTTTCAAGAAAATAAGTTTTTGTCTTCATAATTACGCTCGAGTTTAATTCTCATCTTTCTAAGTCTAACTCCTTTTCTTTGCGTGAAGGTCGTGTCGCTTCACCGACAAGCATTTTCCGAATCTCGGGCCGAGCTTGCCCAATGTGAAGCCGAACTCAAGAAGCTGGTGGAAGAGAGGGATGGCCTTAAGCGTGTTTATGTACAGAAAGAGGAGAAGGCCAGGGATATTTGAGTCGAGTTGGCGAAGGCTCGTCAAGATCATTCCGAGCTTATTGAAAAAGTAATATGGCCTTTGAGGATTTGTTATGCATTTATCCGATTAGGTGACTAACACTTCAACTTTGCAGGCCCAGCAGAAGGGCGAGTTGGTGGAGCAGCTTAGAGAAGAGCTCAAGATGAAAGAGGCCGAGACCCTAGGGTGGAAGCAACACATGGACAGTTTCGCCTCAGAGAAAGATACGCTTCGGGAACAACTGACTTCAATCGAATGCCAACTTCAAAATGCAAAGGAGGAAAGCTTGGGCCAAAGCCGCAAAGTTGAGGAGCTCGAAACTAAATCAGCCGATGAGCTTGCGAAGGCCAAATCTGAGGCAGAGGAATTTGTGTCCTCGTGTCGAGCTGATGCCAAATCTTCTAACACTCGGGCACAGGAGATCTCCATTGAGGATGAAGTTAAGTTATCATGTGCTCTCGACCACGCCGGGCGACAGTCTCGGAGAGAAACTCTCGAGGAGGTACACACTCGTGGCTTCGACCTCTCAGTTGATATTGAAAAAGCAAAGGCTTCAGAGGAAGAGGTTGCCGCTTTGCTCTCTGATGATGAGGATTTTGCTAGTGGCTCCAAGAGCGGGGGACATGAGGACGAATTCCCCGAGGAGGAGATTCCCAAAGATGCAGCTCCCGATGATGCTGCCCTCAAGGATGTGGCTTCTAGAGATGTGGTTCCCGGGGATGTGGCCCCGAAGTAGATTAGGTTCCTTCATTTTGTTTTTGTGTAAGGCCCTTTATGGGCACTGTAAATACTCTATATGGATATAAGGAATTCCCTTTCTTCTTTCTTTATTTCTGATGTGTATTTAATTCTGTTTTGTCTTCATTTTGTTACAAATTTTGATAACTTCAATGATCAAGTGAACATCAGCTCGGATTCTGAATATAACAACCCTTAGGGTTTTTAGTGATTAATGGGCGATCTTCGAACTTATAATAGAATACCTCTTAAGGTTTTTGTTAATCCTTGAGCTATGCTTAAGTCGATTTAATGCGAGCTCAGGATGATGTGACTCTTGAGTCCGAGTTGAGTGAGAGTAAGGTCTCGAACTCCGCATGCTTCGGCCCTTAGGCTCTTTTAGGTTAGCCCTTAGGCTCTTTAAGTTGGGCCACTTAGGCCTCTAAGACGGCTATAATTTTTCCCTCTTTTCGGCTAAAAGACTTAGTTAAAATTTCTTTATGCCTTAGCATGTGTTTTTTGTACCTGTTGGGTTTTTTGAAGGTTCGATCGATCGGAACCTCATTTGCAATCCGCTCGTGTTACGATAATTGAATACCTCTTGAGGCTTTTTTCGAAGGATGATTTTATCGAAGCCTTTAAATTATTCGAGGGTTGATTTTATCGAAGCCCTTTTTTCTTTTGCCGATGGTAGCCTAGTTTAACTAGCTTTTCAAAGTATTTGAAGGCATTTAACTTATGGCGGAAGTCGGACTTCTCCGAGCCGCATTATTTTGGTCGTAGCCTTTTTATATGACCGTAGTCTTTAATATGGCCGTACCCTTCGGGTATGTCTCTTGGACTTGTTTTTGGATAACCCTTCAAACTTGTTCAAAAGGTTAGTCCCCCAGTATGATGGCCTTGGCCTTTATATCGAGGGGATGCCTCTTTGAGGTCTTATGAATTCGAGTTTAGATGACTCGAATGCGTTGACAGTTGATGACAGTCCCCGAGTATTCGAGGTGTATTCGCATTTTGGCCCTTGAGTTGTTTCTTGCAAAATCACAAGTATGATGTTCGTATAGTAGCAAATTTCTTTGAGAAACAAAGTGTTTTTTGATATAGAAAGAATGCTTCTTTGAATAATTTGATACATGCATACATGTTTTACCATCAGAGATCGACTATTCTATATGGACACAGTTCATCTGACCGTTTGGTTCATTACAAAGTTTTCCTATCGAGGACCTCTTTGGCGTGAAGTATTTTCCTTGAAAATATAATCTCCAAGGGTGATGCCCCCCAATATTTGGATACTGTTGAGTTCTCCTTAGGTAGCACATAGTTGTTGACTCGTTAAAAACCTTGCCTGTAAAACCCATTTGGGAAAAAATCCGATCTAAGGGAAAAAGAGTGCAACGCGTGCTTTACAAGTCAAGGTCTTCGTGTGGAAAGGTGCCCTCGGCATCGATCGAACACCTGCAATGAGCTAGTCTTAAATTTAAATGAAAAAAAGAAGAAGGCCATACCTTAGCAGTAATATCGTTTGAGTAGTGATACATTCCAATTGTTTGACAATTGCTCGCCTTCCATCGTGCCAAGTTTGTAAGGTCCTTTGCCGACAACTCCGATGACTCATCACGGTCCTTCCCAATTCGGGCCTAGTTTCCCTTCATTCGGGTCTCGAGTATTGAGGGTGACTTTCCATAGAATTAAGTCCTCGATTACGAAGTATCGAAGGTTGGTCCTTCTATTATAGTATCTCTCGACTCTTTGCTTCTGTGCGGCCATCCGAACAAGTGCTGCTTCTTGTTTTTCATCCAATAGCTCGAGGCTATGAATACTAGCCTCGTGATTTGACTCCTCCGATACATGTCGAAACCTGGCGCTGTGTTCTCTGACTTCGATCAGGATTAAGGCCTCGGAGCTGTATAATAAAGAGAACGGAGTATCCTACGTGCTAGGCTTCGATGTTGTTCGATATGACCAAAGGACCTCGGGTAGAACTTCTCTCCATTTTCCTTTTGCATCGTCCAACCTTTTCTTTAGGTTTTGAATGATAGTTTTGTTTG
Source organism: Nicotiana sylvestris (assembly GCF_000393655.2). Lineage (NCBI taxonomy): Eukaryota > Viridiplantae > Streptophyta > Magnoliopsida > Solanales > Solanaceae > Nicotiana > Nicotiana sylvestris. The sequence continues at coordinate 169,944,024 of NC_091064.1, read as the reverse complement.
TTGACTCGGCCTGTCCGTTCCCGATTGGATGATATGGTGTTGATAAAATCCTTTTTATTTTGTGTGGTTCGAGGAACTCCGTTACCTTGTTGCCGATGAATTGCTTGCCATTGTCGCACACGATTTCGGCGGGTATCCTGAATCGACAGACAATGTGATCCCAAATGAAGTCGATAACTTCTTTTTCTCTGACCTTCTCAAAGGTCTGTGCTTCCACCCACTTAGAAAAGTAGTCAGTAATAAACAAACTGAATTTAACTTTACTTAGTGCCGTTAGTAGAGGTCCGACTATGTCCATTCCCCATTTCATGAAAGTCCATGGGGACAGGACTGAGTGTAGTTGCTCTCCGGGTTGATGAATCATTGATGCGAACCTTTGACATTTATCATACTTTTTAACAAACTCTTTAGTATCTTTTTCCATGCTATCCTAGTAATACCCTGCTCTAATAACTTTGCAAACCAAAGACTCAGCACCGGAGTGATTCCCACAAGTACCGTCGTGGATTTCTCGTAGAACATAATCGGTGTCTCCCGACCCTAAACATGCCGCTAATGGCCCATCGAACGTCCTCCTGTACAATGTTCCATCTTTATCTAATGCGAACCTAGCAGCCTTGGTTCGTAGAGCCCTTGACATTTTGTGGTCCGATGGGAGTTTTTCATCTTTCAAATAGTCGATATATACTTATTCCTCCAATCCCAAGTCAAACTTATAGAATTTATCTCTGCATGACCCTCTTCAATCACATACTTCGATAATTGGACGACAGTCCGTGGGACGATATCATCATCTTCAACCGATGACCCTAAATTAGCAGGTGCATCGACCTCACTATTTTGTTCTCGAGGCACATGATCTAGAGTCCACTCCGTGAAGCGGTGCAAAGTTACATGTAGCTTATCCAAGTGCCGTTGCATCCTATCCTCTCGAACTTCAAAACTTCTGTTCACTTGATTAACCACCAACAGTGAATCACACTTGGCTTCAATGACTTCTGCCCCCAAGCTTTTAGCTAGCTCGAGCCTGCAATCATAGCTTCATACTCGACCTCATTATTAGTCAACCTAGAATTTTTGGTGGCTTCAAAACAATGCCGAGCCCGGACCCTTTCACATTCGAGGCACCGTCCATGAAAAGGGTCCATAACCCCGACGATGTACCTGATTTTAGCAGAAGTTCTTTCTCCACTTCGGGTACGAGGGTCAGCGTAAAATCGGCCACGAAGTCAGCCAAGATTTGAGACTTGATGGCCATTCGGGGTTGATATTCGATATCGTACCCGCCGAGTTCGATCACCTATTTGGCCAATCGGCCTGATAGTTCGGGCTTATGCAAAACATTTCGAAGAGGATAAGTGGTTAACACACATATTAGGTGATACTGGAAATATGGCTTTAACTTTCTAGATGCGCGTATTAATGCAAGTGCTAATTTTTCTAAGTGAGGTATCTAGTTTCAACATCTCCTAGGGTTCGACTTACATAGTAAATAGGGAATTCCGTACCTTGATCTTCTCGAACTAGTACCCCACTTACCGCTATCTCGGATACTGCCAAATATAAGTAAAGCTTTTCATCTACCTTTGCGGTGTGAAGCAGAGGTGGGCTTGATAAGTATCGCTTCAATTCTTCTAAGGCTTGTTGGCATTCCGGGTTCCATGCGAAATCCTTTTTCTTTTTGAGCAAGGAACCTATGACTTCGATCTGATGACCTCGAAATGAATCGACCCAAGGCGGCTATTCATCCTATTAGACTTTGCACGACTTTCACACTATCCATGATTATGATATCTTCGATGGCCTTGATCTAATCGGGATTGATATCGATTCCCCGATTAGACACCATGAAGCTGATAAACTTGCCTGAGCCGACTCCGAAAGAACATTTTTTCGGGTTAAGCTTCATGTTGTACTTCCTCAAGATTTTGAATGTTTCCTGCAAATGAGTTAAATGGTCCTTTGTGTGCAAGGACTTAACTAACATATCGTCAATTTAAACTTCCATTATTTACCTATGTGTTCCTCGAACATTTTGTTAACTAGGCGTTGGTATGTAGCTCCTGCATTTTTTAGCCCAAAGGGGATTATGTTGTAACAATAAGTTCCAAACTTAGTGATAAACGAGGTATTCTCTTGGTCCCCCGGGTTCATATGAATCTGTTGTACCTGGAGTAGGCATCGAGAAAAGTGAGGATTTCTTGGCCGGTCGTGGCGTCGATCATGCGATCGATGTTAGGCAATGGAAAAGAGTCTTTAGGACATGCTTTATTTAAATCCTTATAATCTACGCACATTCTAAGTTTGTTTCCTTTTTTAGGAACTACAACTACGTTGGCTAACCACTCGGGGTATTTTACCTCCCGAATAGACCCTATTTTAAGAAGCTTGGTTACCTCATCCTTTATGAATGCATGCTTCACCTCGGACTGGGGCCTCCTTTTTTGATTTACTAGTTTGAACCTGGGGTCGATGCTTAGCCGGTGCGTTGTTATTTCCGGCGGGATCCCTGTCATGTCTAAATGGGACCAAGCAAAAAAATCCATATTATCGATAAGAAATTGAATGAGTTTTTTCCTGAGTTCAGGGGTTAATCCCATTCCCAGGTATACCTTTTTCTCGGGCATGTACTCGATCAGTATGACCTGTTCCAGTTCCTTGACCGTTGACTTGGTTGCGTCTGACTTTTCAGGAACAACAAAAGTTCGAGGAGTAAGAAAATTCTCTTCTTCTTCCTCGACTACCTGTTTCTTCAGCTCGATCAGGACTGGAATCGGTGATTGCTATTTGGCTGCCTATTTATCTTTGGCCCCCTTTTTCCAAGGTTGAAGGCACTGGAATCGGTGTCACTTCATCGACTGCAAACATTTTCTTTGTTGCGTGTTGTTCTCCGTAGACCATTTTCACACCATCCACAGTTGGTAATTTCATCATCTGATGAAGTGTTGAAGGTACAGTTCTCATGTTGTGGATCCATGGCCTCCCGAGAAGTGCATTATATCTCATGTCACCTTCGATGACATGGAATTTTGTATCTTGGATGGATCCGGCCACGTTCACTGGTAGGATTATATCGCCCTTTGTTGTTTTGCTTGCCATGTTGAAGCCATTTAGGACTCAGGATGCACGTACAATTTGATCCTGTAGGTCGAGCTGCTCTACGACCCTTGATCTGATTATGTTTGCTGAGCTACTTGGATCCACTAGAACATGTTTAACTTGAATTTATTTAACAAAATAGAAATTACCAGGGTGTCATTGTGTGGCTGGGATATGCCTTTCGCTTCCTCGTCATTGAATGATAGGTCGCCCTCGGGCACATAGCTCCAAGTCCATTTTTCTCTAGTGATAGACACTTTGGTGCATTTGAATACAGGCCCTTGTGGAACATCAACACCGCCAACGATCATATGGATTACATGTTGCGGTTCTTCCTGCTCATTTTTTCTATTTGCATCTCTTTCCCTGAAGTGGTTCTTAGCTCGATCACTGAGAAATTCTCGAAGATGACCCTCTTTAAACAACCGAGCTACCTCCTCCCTTAGCTGTCTGCAGTCTTCGGTTCTATGGCCATGTGTGCCATGATACTTACACATCAAGTTTGGGTTCCTTTGAGAAGGAATCAGTTTGAATATGCGTGGGCCACCTGGTCTTTGATTCTTCCAATAGCTAACACGATCTCCGATGCATCTATACTAAAATTATACTCCGACAATCGACGTGCTTCCACGGGGTCGGTATGTTTATCGAACCCATTCTTACTCATGAGTCCCCGAGAGCTTTGACCTCGATCATTTCTTCTATCATTCCGATGAGCATTATGCCTTGAGCCGTTGTTTCTCCGATCGATATACGACTGATACCGTTCCTTCTTTGATCTTGATTCCCTGTCTGTATCCCTCGGGGGCTTAGCTGCCAATCTATTAGGATGAAAGAAACCCGAGGAGGCTTCCAACTAGTCGTCCTCAACCCTGATCTTTGATTGGTAACGATTATGCACATATGACCACGTCACAGCTGGATACTCGATAAGATTCTACTTTAATTGTCAAGACGCGATTGAACTCCGCTCATTCAAACTCTACATAAAAGCCTGTATTGCCCAGTCATCCGAGACCGGTGGTAATTCCATTCGCTCCATTTGAAACCGGGATACGAACTCCCTTAACATCTCATTGTTCTCTGTCTTATCTTAAAAACATCTGATTTCCTCGTTGCCACCTTTATGGCCCCGGCATGTACTTTTACGAAGGCGTCTGCTAACATAGCAAACGAATCGATAGAGTTCGGGGGCAAGTCGTGATACCATATCATGGCTCCCTTAGACAAGGTTTCCCCAAACTTTTTCAACAATACCGATTCGATCTCATCATCATTTAAGTCGTTTCCTTTAATCCCGCAAGTATACGAGGTAATATGCTCGTTGGGATTGGTTGTTCCGTTGTATTTAGGTATATCGGGCATGCGAAACTTTTTAGGAATGGGCTTTGGAGCCACACTCGGAGGGAACAACATTTTTATGAACCTTTTGGCATCCAAACCTTTCAAGACCGGGGGTGCCCTCGGTATTTGATCAACACGGGAGTTATAAGTCTCCACTTTTTTATCATTATCCTCAATATTCTTTTCCCTGGACTCGATTTGTTACTTTTCGCATTTTTCGTACGTTAGAGTTTCGTCTTTAGTAAATTGGCGTAAACTCGGGAATGAGATTATCTGGAGGTTAACATATTTATGCTATTTATAACAAGCAATAAGTAAGTATCATGAAGGAAATGGTACACGAATTAAAGAAAATAAGTTTTGTTGGAGGTTGTCGAATTGGGATAAACTACGGGTCGAGCATTAATACCCGAAACTTATGGACTAGTATCATACAAGGTACCATATGACCACGATAGTATGATGTATAAAGTATATTAAAAATAAGTAGAATTTTAAGTAATTTGAGATAATATTTAATTATGCGGGTAACAGGACATTACCTAATTACCTAATAAGTGGATAAAGATTAAATATCTCACCCCCAACCCCACGTGACAGCTAGCCATGTTGTAAAGGAATGACTAAGTCATTCCTTGATAAGGTGTCATGAAAACACAACATGTTTCATTTCCAAGACTTTAACTAATCAAAGTCTTTCACTTAAAGACTAAAACAAACCATGCCAATTCATTTTAAAGTTTCCAAAACTAAGAACAGAAACGTTACCTCATATGATACTTGCTGGATGAAGTAGACATTAGCCATTTTCTTTGCAATCAATTCCTACAATAAAACCCAACAAGAATTATTAAAGTCTTAGAAACATAATTACGTTTTGCGATTCTAACGGAGTACGGTGCAATCTTTTCCAAGAATATCATACAGAATTTTCCCTACTCCAGGTATGTTAAGGCTAAGCTCTTCCTTCATTTTGCATGATATTGTAATTAGAAAAGTTTGATAACGTGTCATAAAGAAAAATTCATATCCCGAAATTTACGTATATTTTGCTAGTCTCGCAAGTTACGTATATTTTTCTAGTTTTGTAAGTTATGATATTCTCCTTATCGGGACTTCATATTCAATTGAGTATACTTCCAGTCAAGAGAGCAGAGAATTTATATATACAATATTAAAGTATTTTCATTACCATCGAGCTATAATCGATGGGCAGACCCCTATTGGGCAACCTCTGATCATATGGTAAGTTATATACCGATCCTACTGTGGCCGAGCGCCTGTGTGCGAGCCCAATTGGTCGAGATACAGAGCCTAGTATGGCCGAGCGCCTATGAGCGAGCCTACTACGACAGAGCATATATATATATATATTATATATATATATATATATATATATATATACCGAGCCTTATAGGGCCGAACAACTATTTTACTCACTATATTGAAGGGTTGAGTCAGTATCAGCAAATGATCATATCTTCAGATTTTCTTTGACTCCCAGTTGCTTTCAGTTATTATATTATCAGTTCAGTTTCAACTTCAGTATATTGCCTCACATACTCGGTACATTATTTCGTACTGACGTCCCTTTTCTAGGGGCGCTGCATTTCATGCTGTAGACATGTAATTCTGGACACGCAAAGTTTTAAAGTTAGATTTAGTATTTTTATGTTTTAAAATATCTACTTGAGTTATTATGTAATTTTAGCCTATTTTATTTTTAATTTCAAATCAAATTAAAAAAAAAGAGAAAAAAAGGGAAAGTTTCAATTTATCTTATTAGATATGTTTGTTTTTGTTTTTATTTATTTAAGCTCATTAGTATTTTTATAGTAGTATTATGCTAAGTTTGTCATGGTTTTTATATTTTTTTAGTATAATCCTTGAAAAATAAAAAAAAATAAAATAAATTAAATTAATAAATATTTATATATAGTTTCATGTTTACCTTATTTCTATGTAGTTTAGGTTATTAAGATTTTTATAGCCATATATTTTGTTTTTACTATGATTTTCACTTTTACTTTTAATTTATATAACATGATACATTAAAAAAAATATATAGTCTCATGTTATCACATAGTTTATTTAATTGAAATTTATTTAGTTTTAATTTAAGAAATTGAGTTTGTCCTTTAATGGACCTTTTAAAAATTGAAGGAATCCAAATTTAGAGGCCCAATTTGGACAAGTAGAAGCCCAAAATCGGGCATCCCATTCCCTTCCTTAACCCAACCCTTTGACCCGCCGGATCGACCCATCTACCCGCCCCATTTTCCCAACTAATCCTAGCCATTCATACTTTTTAATCCAATGGCCCATATTAATTTCCACCCACATATAAAATCCCCATTATAACCAAAACCTAAACCTAATCTCTATCCGCCCAAGTCGGCGCCCCCTCCTTTCCCCGCCTCTAAGCTGCCCCAAACTCGCCGGAACTCGTCCAAACCCGGCGAGTTCACTCAGCCTAGTGCCATGGTACCCCCTCTCGTCTTATCTTTCTTCCACGCCATCCCTTTCGTACTAAATCTCATTATTTTAATCCGATTCACGCGGATTTCTTCTGTTTAAACAAAAAATCCGAATCCTTGAGATAAATGTCGGAAAATGGGAGCCGTTGGATTAAATTTTGATCCAAGACTTCCATTTTCTGATTTTCTTAAAAATGGGTATTTTCGGATCTTGGAGGGGGTCCACACGGTTCTGGGGATTTCTTGTTGAAGAAGAAGAAGAAGATTCGGGAGGGCTATATATTTTTGGTTTTTTTTGACAGAAAGGGGGAGATAATTTTGGAAGAGAAATTAGGGTTAGTTCATAGTTTCTCCTGGTTTTCATCTTGTTTTTCCCTTCGATTTAGAACAAAAAGAAAAAAAGAAAAAAAAGGCCAAAAGTTTCAGTTCTTTTGGTTCTGAATTTTCGCTTCAAATACTGGAAAAAAAAGAGCTTCGATTCCTCTTATTGTCTTCATTCAAAACAAAAGTCAAAAAATCGAAATATTTTTGTTGTTTCTTTCCTCTCTGATTTTTGGTTTCAAAGATGGAGGTCATTTGAGCTTTGGTATTGAATCGAGGTCACTCGAGTCGTCAATTGTTTGCCAGCTGAGGTCCGTTTTTGGTTGCGGATCCAATTTGCTTATAGATTCAATAGTTGCTCTTCCTCTTTGGAATTCACTGTCAGGCTATCCTTCTGCTTGTATTTACTTCGAGATTTAATTAAAGTTAGCGCATATTCAGGTTCGTTTCTAGTTCTTTTACTCCGTTTGATCTGAATGAAAATATGATCAGAGCCATAGATATTGTGTTCATGACCTGTGGGTAGTTCACGAATTCATAGGTTCTTGACGAGTAGTTTTAAAAGAGATCATGTTTGAATTTGTGCTCTGAAATTTTGTTTTGTACCCGACATGAACACTCATTGTTTTAATCTCATGGTTTTACGATATTCGAATAGGAGTATCAATGTTTTAAAATTCTTAGTACATAGCTGAATCTTAATCCAATCTGCTTCTGTTCAGTACATCAAAAGTTTGTTGTCGCCATTTATGCAATTCAAGTGGTGGTCATTCTGTTTGTGTTAAGTTCACAAAGCCTCTCTATTAGCTAATTGACCAGAATCCTCCATCAAAGGCTTATACATGTGTAGCCTTAGACATCAGTTGATTTGTATCTGAGAAAGATATAGACTCAACTTGATTTTTTCTGTGAAAATATGTATGTATGACAAGAGAACAATAATTTTCCTTGATTGATTTTGGGTGTTACTCTAAAGCTCATTGTGCGTTAGCATTTGCTATATAAGTTGTCATGTATTTTTTAACTCGTTGGTGCTACGACTTTGGCCAAGAATTGCTAACTCGATAATGCTCCTATCATATTTTAGACATTCTGTTTCTCCATTTTATCACTTCTGGTTCTTATCATATTTTCAAGTTTCTGGTTCGTTGAATTTGGCCAAACTCACTTCGATAATGGAGAATTGATTTTAGACATTCTGTTTGTGGTGGTCATTCTGTTTGTGTAGGATAGTGGCTCTTGTCATATTTTCAAGTGCACTAGTCTTTCTTTATTTTATATTGTTATTAGTGTCTCCATTAACATGATACCTCGTTATCTGCTGCTTGCGTATTTTATCTTGCCATGATTGAGTTTGTTTTGATGAATGATATTGGGCAATTGGTTTTGGACTAAAACTAAAAAAGGCTCGGACTTAGGACAATTTCGTTATTCCGGTTCTTGCTTTTGGGTTGAATCGCTAGGAGCATGCTTAGGCCGACCACATTTGGGTAGGCAAGCCTTTAGGATGTTCTTGTTTTAGCTTCTTTCGAGGCAAGAGGTCGTTCCCTTAATAAAATTTATCCGAGGAATGCCCCGAAGGACTTGTGTATATTTTATTCCGGGGCATGCCCCGAAGTATTTATACTTGGAGATCGATAGTAGAACTCGTAGTATTTTATTTTTTGTTTTATTTTCCTTTTATTAGGAGGGGGACGACCTCAAGCCCTTTTGTGTGTTTATTTTTCCGTGTTTGGTTTACCTCAATTCAAATATTTTAAAAGCCGACTAGATCGTGTACGCAACCATGACTTTCACAGGACTTGGGGAGTGCCTAACACCTTCTCCCCGAGTCAAATGAACTCCCTTACCCTAATCTTTGATGTAGACTTAGTTTTAGAGTTCAGAGTGTTTTGAAAGGGAAATTATTATCATTTTTAGAAAAAAACGGTGACCTGACACACCGAAATTAAATGCCAGGTGGCGACTCTGAGTTATTTCCTTTGAACACAATTTTGTCACTTTTCAAATTGGAAACCCTTTTCAAGCTTTACTAAATTCCTTTTATTTATTTAAGAGGGGTTATTGATGTTTGGTTAAAAAATGGGGTGTGACATCTCTGGCGACTCTGCTGGGGACTTGCAGGTTTGAGCTAGTACTTGATTTTGTTGGCTTTTAGAATATTTGGTTGAGGTTTTTATGTTTTTTCATTAGCTTTACTTTATTTTTATTATGTTTTTATATTTTGTTATTTGCTAGTTGTTTATGTGTTTATAATTTTTGCTTTATGTGTTTACTGCTTTATAACTGTCATCATATGCATTACCCGGTCAATTCTTTCTGCAACAAATCTCGGAGTACGCATTGCATATATGAACTCTTCGTTGAGTCACCCTTATTTTAGGAGGGGGGCCGTCAGACGTATGGAGTGAGTGGAAAGCTTAAGTAGCCACCATCGACCATACGCTCCCCCGAATTGCCTTGTTAGTGAACCCCAAACTTAGGTCAGCCTTTAGGTCATTTGTATTTGCATCATGTCATTTAGATCTAGTAGGGCTCGGTCCCAGGTACCGTGTCCCTTTGTAGGAAGCCTGTCCAAATTTTGTCAAAATGGGCCCGTGACCCAAAATGACATTTAATCATCCTATGTGCTAAATGTTGCATCTGTGAGGGTAAAAGGGTCATTTGGCGAACCGATGTCTTGGGAAGAAGAGTGAAAAATGAAGCAAGTAGGGCCTACTCGCATCTTTCTTGCATAGTTTTCCAAAAATCAAAAAAATTGATTGAAAATGAAAGATCCAACAAAGATTTTACACTCTCCCATTATTTTGCAAAAATTCAAAAAAAGAAAGAAAAAGAAAATCCAAAAGGATTTTACACTTTTCTATTATTTTCCAAAAAATTCAAAAAAAGAGAAAAAAAATCCAAAAAGATTTTACATTTTCATAATTTTCCAAAAATTCAAAAAAAATGAAAAATTAAAATCCAAAAGTTTTTACATTTTTCGTCATTTTTTTTAAAAGACAAAAAATATAGTTTTTTTTTTCAAATTAGTTGCATCTTCCCGAACTACGCGAACCTGATTCTCGTCTTCCGGGGCAGGATACGTAGGCAACCCACATAGGGTCCGGTCTTCCTAGTAGGTCCTAGGTTTTTGGCTTCCGGGATCGTAGCCAAATCTTGCATGTATAGCCATATTTGGCCACATTGGTCGTTTTGCAAAATAGAAGTATTTTCTCAAAGTAGTTTGTTATCTCCTGAATTAGAGCCCTGGGTCTACAATAAAGTGTCCTCTCGATTCTAAGGTCCACACCCTGTTAAATATATGTGTCTAGCCACTTTTGGCCACATCGGCCATTCTTGCAAAATAGGGCTATTTTTGCAAAAGCGGTTCAATTACCCATGTCTTAGGATCTTGAGTCTACAACTCAGTGTCATATCACTTTAAGGTCCATCCATGTCGTGTTTGCGTCCCTAGCCATATTTGGCCACATCGGCCATTTCTGCAAAAAGTGTCCATTTCCGCAAAGTAATTTTTAAGACCATGATTTTCGGGATATTAGAGTCATGTAAGCTTTAAATGGAGTATTTCTCATGCATTAGGGGTTAACTTTGTCAAGTTTGTACTAATAGCCAATTTCAGCCACTTAGGCCATTTTGCAAATATAGCCAAGTTGTGTCCTGCATTTGTCCACTAGGAAATGTGGTAGGGTCACGTAGTGTCCCAAGTCGCTAACCATGTTTGCTTCATTCTGGTATGGACCCGCTGATTCGATCCAAAGTGTTGATAGTAGTAAAGATTCCTAGGAAGTTGATCAAGTGGTGGAAAATGTTTTCATCGTTAGAGCAGCATGAGTTAATGCAGAAATTGGGCACCCTAACTTCCCTTCTTGATATCACACCCCGCCCAGACTTAGTGGAGGTGATGCTGACTTATTGGGACCCATAAAATTTGACTTTCAAATTTGGAGAGTGTGAGATGACTCCTACCTTGGCGGAAATGTCTGGTCTCACCCGTTTAAGCTATGTAGGCAAGGACATGATACTTCCCCGAGACCACTCTAGGACAAAATTCCTCAACGACCTGGGTCTGAAAGATAATAAGCATTTAAAATGCCTTGAGCAGTCCTGGATATCTTTGGATTATTTGTTTGCTAGATTTGGGCCACATGATAGTTTTGACATTTTTTGGGATGAGTTCTGCACAACTAAGGCAAAGTGGCAAAGACGTCGCCTCGAAGCTTTCAGCCTTACTTTGTTGGGATTATTGGTTTTTCCATTAGATGAGAGGCACATTATCACCCATCTGCAGTCAGTGGTAATGGCACTATTTCATGAGAAGCAACGCAAAACCATTACCGTTGTGCCGATGATCTTAGCAGAGTTGTACCGAGCCTTGAGTGCGGTTAGGGGAGGTGTCAGGTATTTTGAAGGAAGTAACCTTTTGCTACAATTGTGGATGACGGAGCATTTGCACACTGCTTCATTACTTTGTCCCATCGACTGTGCCTTGAGGGATCGGGTGGTATGCATCAAGCGTAGGATGAAATCTCCTAAGTTTACATACCCAGTAGGCGTCACAGCTTGGATTGAGTTCCTTGGTTTGAGGACAAATGGGAATGTTTTGTGGGCTTACCTTTGGCTACCTTTAGATAATATCTTGGTAGGATGCCTCATGCAGCCTTTCCTGATGCTGATAGGACTCAAGTGTGTCAGGCCATACACTCTTGTTAGGGTAATGCGACAGTTGGGCAGAAGACAGGAGGAGCCTCCAACTTTGAATCTTCGGAGGTACATCATGAATTTTATCAAAAAGGCGGCTGGCGAAATCAAGTACGTGCAATACTGGAACAATGCAAAGAGGATGAAGAAAAATACATTAGTAAAGGACGTTGGCAGGCCCGAGTGTGCTCAAGAGTACCTGATTTGGTTACAGTCCGTCCCACCAGGGGTTAGCACCCTATTGCCAGCACAACTTAGGGGTCGGGCAGTTCAGACAGATGATTTTGAGGAGGCATCACACCAAGATCCCTGGGATAAGCTTGAGTTGATAAAGTCTCAGTTAGCGAGATTGGTAGCAAATGTGGAGCAGCATGGCCAGTATTTGTTTAGGGTCGGCCTTCAGGATGCAGGGGCACACGCCAGGGCCTTTATTCCCAGCATCGGTATTTCCTTATGAGGCATGTTACAGAGTTTGAGCATGACGGACAGCCCAGGATCATCCCAGCCAGGACCGTCGCATTCAGGAGCAGCTTGATGAGTCATTCTATTTAGGTGTTTTGAGATTGTCTTATGTTGTCTTTTACTTTCGTGTCTTGTCTAGAAGTACTAAGTCCTTTAGGTAGTGTCAAAGTCTGTCGTAGTGTAGTTGAGTCTGTCAGGTCTTTCATTATCACACTTCCTATTGTATTTTAATATCGAAAAGTTTTTAAATGAAAAATCCCCCCAAAATTTTTTTTTAGTTTATTTTATCCATCATTTTTTTCCAGAACTACGCTTGATCTGGTTCATGAGGGACATGATACGTAGACAACCTACATAGGGTTCGATCGAATCATTATTAAAAAAAAAGAAAAAAGAAAAAAAAAGAAAAAAGAAAAAAAGAGAATGAAGTTGTGGGACGTGAGAAATAGGAGGAAAGAAAAGAGTGATGATCAGAAAGAAAAGAGGGAAAGAAATAATGAAAAACCAAGCAGTGTTAGAAAGGAAGAGGAAAAGGGGCAAGAAGAGTGAAATCGGGATGATGCCATATGACTTTGTGACCCTCAAAGCTATTTTAGGACCGTTAATCGTTGCTAGGTGCATTACACGTAATGTGATATTATTATTTGATAAATGCCCTAATGCTAACATGGTGGTTTTATGTTGTTGTCCTCTGTTATCTTTATTGAAGTTTCAGGAAGGTGGTTAGTTTGTTGGCATCCTGGAAAGTCATCCATACAACACCCGATCAAAGCGTCAAACAGTCATGGCTAGCAAGGAAACAAACACTGGAGTTGTACACCCACCAAGGGAGATTGTTGAGTCAGAATCGGAATTGCAAGAGGAGGTCCGGAGGTTGAAGCACCAGATGACGGAAATGTATCAGGCTTGGATTAAGGGACACCCTCCACCCTCGTTCCCTACCAACTACACAGAAAACCCTGCTTCCATCCCACCACTCTCTCAATCCCAGATGCCCAATATCATTGATCTTTCCCCACTACACGCACCTGGCTTTACCCCTTACCACAACTACCCCGACACTTCAGCCCAAACTGTTCATGCTCCGCCAGCCAAAACAACCTCGTACCCTGCTCCGACATCTGCTCCTATTTTTGTACCCCCTCGACAAGCTACCCTCCACCGATCCTCTAGTGAACCAGCATTCCCGCTACGGATGCCCACTACTATGCACCGGAGTCCACCTTTAAGGTCCCAGATCCTTACTCTTACACTCCCCAATTCGAGCCTCATGTTGAAACTGACAAACCACCCAAGAACGCAGAGCAAGAAGAGATGTTTAGGAAGGTACAGAGTCTAGAGCAATCATTGAGAAATATGCAAGGGTTGGGAAACCAAGTGAATGTGGCCTATAAGGATTTGTGTTTGTTCCCCGATGTCCAACTGCCTGCCGGGTTCAAGATGCCCAAGTTTGACTTGTATGACGGCCATGGGGATCCTGTAGCTCATCTGAAAGGTTATTGCAGTAAAATGAGAGGCACCGGGGGAAAAGACGAATTGCTAATGGCATACTTCTGCCAAAGTCTGAATGGGGCAGCTTTGGAATGGTACACCCGCCAGGACGCTAGCAGGTGGTACACATAGGACGATATGGCTCAAGCCTTCGCCCGACACTTTAAGTACAATATAGACATTGTTTCAGACCGCCTATCTTTGACCAAGGTGGAAAAGAAACCCAGTGAAAGCTTTAGAGAATATGGATTCCGATGGAGGGAGCAAGCTGTACGAGTCAATCCTCCGATGGAAGAAGACGAGATGGTTAAATACTTTCTTCAAGCCCTGGAGCCTACTTACTATGGCCACTTGATCTCAGCCATTGGTAAGTCTTTCAATGATGTGGTGAAGATGGGAGAAATGGTGGAAGAGGGGCTCAAGTCGAGTAAGATCATGAGCTATTCTTCTATAAAAACAACCACCCAGGCAATCCAGAGTGGTACCGGAAGTTTGCTAGGCAAGAAGAAGAAGGAAGATGTCGCTATGGTTGTCTCCGGATCATGGCATGGCCAGAGGGGTTCACCTCATCAGTACACCCATCCTCGACCCCGACCTCAAAACTATGCCCCATCTCCATATAATCCACCCCAACATTACTTTTCCCCACAAAACCCTCAATACTCAGCCAGGCCATCCCAATACCTTGTTCACCATGCACAGGCGTATGCTCAACCCCCTCCTTACCCACAATGGCGTGCCCCAGTCCCACAGAATACCTACCCAACTCCACAAAATGCCTATCCACCTCCACAACCTTACCAAAACCTTAATGGTTCAAATTTTCGATCAAGGCCAGAATATAGAAGAGAGAGGCAGCAGCGAAAACAAACATTTACCCCGCTTGGAGAATCCTACGCTAGTCTATTTCAAAGGTTAAGGCGGTTGGACATCTTGAGGCCGATTGAGTCAAAGATACCAAATCCTCCTCCAAAGAACCTCGATTATTCCCTGAAGTGCGCCTATTGTTCTGATGCTCCAGGGCATGATATAGAGAAGTGCTGGCATTTGAAAAGGGCAACCCAGGAGCTCATTGATACAAACCAAATTATAGTCCAAAGCCCAGACACGCCGAACATCAACCAAAACCCGTTGACAGCACATGAAGAGACACATATGATTGAAATAGTTCACAAGGATAGGGAGCCCAAGAAGTCTTCTAAGTCCGTCATGATGATTCGGGCCAGTGAAAGTAATTTGGTTAAAGCTCCAGACTCTACCAAAACAAAGCCCTTGACAATTGAAGGGGCGACAGAAAAGCCGAGCTCGCTCAATTTGAAACCACCAGTGTTGGCCGTGAAAGGGCTGTCAAAATATGTTGGGGCAAGCCCGGAAAGTTAAAAAGTGGTAGTACCAGGGATTCCAAGTAAGCCTGTCATAGTTGTGAAGGGGGCTCCTATTACTCCTATCATCATTAAACCAGCAACCCAACTTCTAGTGGTCGATGCCAAGACTATTCCATGGAATTATAAACAAGTGATAGTGACATACAAAGGAAAAGAAATAGAGGAAGAATTTAATGAAACTAGAGGATTGGCTCGTTCTAGGAGATGTTTCACCCCAGAAGAATTAAGGAAAGCCAAACCATTCAAGGATAGCCAAATGCCAGTAAAGAAATCCGTCACCGAGGAAGAGGCTGAGGAGTTCCTGAAAAAGATGAAAGTGCAGGATTATTCCATTGTAGAGCAGTTAAGGAAAACACCAGCTCAGATTTCTCTTTTGTCTTTGTTGATACATTTAGATGAACATCGCAGGGTCTTGATGAAGATTTTGAATGAGGCACATATTCCTAATAAGATCGCAGTGAACCACTTGGAAAAGATAGCTGGCAAGATCTTCAAAGCAAATAGGATCACTTTCTCAGACGATGAACTTCCTATGGAGGGTACAGAACACAACCGAGCTCTTTATCTCACGGTGAAGTGTGAAGATTCTGTCGTCTCAAGGGTTTTGGTTGATAATGGATCTAGTGTGAATATTTGTCTCTTGTCTACTCTGCAAAAACTAAAGATTGGCACCGAAAGAATCCACTTGAACAGTGTGTGTGTTCGAGGCTTTGATGGGGGAGGTAAATATTCTGTTGGAGATATAATGCTCAAATTGTCGATAGGGCCTGAGTTTACCATGGAATTCCAAGTGTTAGATGTGGCTGTCTCCTACAATCTGTTGTTGGGCAGGCCCTGAATACATGCTACTAAGGCAATCCTGTCTTCTCTGCACCAAATGGTAAAGTTTGAATGGGACATGCAGGAAATAGTTGTGCACGATGACGAGGACTTGTTAGCTTGTAATGATACAATTGTTCCGTTCATCGAAGCGGAAGATGATAAGGGACCTTAGGTTTATCAGACTTTCGAAACAGTGTCTGTTGAGAAAATTCCTGAAGGAAAATGCATTCCGGGTCCTAAGCTATCCTCCACATCCGTCATGGTTGCGAATGAAATGTTAAAAAATGGTTTTGTGCCGGGCAAGGGTTTGGGCTCATCTCTGCAAGGTATTGTGCATCCAGTGCGTCCCAGTGGGAATCCTGGTACATTTGGTTTGGGATTCATGCCCACAGAGAAGGACGTGAAAAGGGTTAAAAATCTGAAACAGAAGGTATGGTCGCTCCCCAAGCCTATCCCACACATCTCTAAGTCTTTTGTCAAGCTAGGGGTCGAAAAACCTCCAACCTCCTCAATCCCAAAACCTGTGGTCGATGTTGATGAAGAGCTGATCAAGAAGTTCCAAAGTCTGTTCGAATAGGTCAATATGGTAGAAGTTGGTGAAGGCTCTAGTAAAGCAGATGTGCAGTTCTTTGGCCCAAACGTGAAGCTTAGCAATTGGGAAGCTACTCCTCTCCCCACCAGGAAGGAGTTTTGGTAGTTTGCTTTGTTTTCCTTTCTGTTATCTGGGTTATTCCAGGGTTGTAATCCAGATTTCTAGGTTTTGCTTGTTTTGATGTTCAAACCCTTATATCTTTTTATTTTTCAATGAAATACAATTTCCAGTTTTCCGTTATTCTTAATAGTGTTTTATTTTGTTCTTTTTCTTTTGTACAGTTCCTTTTATGCTGGTTGCAGTGACATGACATGCATGAAGAATTTTCAGCCAAATCTTAAAAGCCAATCTAATCCTGAAATAACAATCCAAGAAGTAGAATATGATGATGAAATAGAATATGATGAAGAAGCAGCATTTGAGGAAATCAGTAAAGAGCTAAAACAATTTGAAGAAAAACCAAAGCCTAATTTAAGTGAAACTGAAGCAATCAATTTAGGGGACCAGGATGATGTTAGGGAATCCAAGATAAGTGTGCATATAGAACCACAAGTTAAGGATGAAATAATCAAAATATTGTTTGAGTACAAAGATGTCTTTGCATAGTCATATGACAATATGCCTGGCCTGAGCACTGATCTGGTAGTTCATAAATTGCCAACTGATCCAACATTCCCCCCTGTTAAGCAAAAGTTGCAAAAGTTTAAGACTGATATGAGTGTGAAGATCAAAGAAGAAATCACAAAGCAGCTTACTGCAAAGGTCATTCGGGTCACTCGATATCTCACTTGGTTAGCCAATTTGTGCCAGTACCAAAGAGAGATGGTAAGACCAGGATATGTGTTGATTACCGTGATCTTAACAAAGCAAGCCCAAAGGATGATTTTCTGTTGCCGAACATTCACATTCTGATCGATAATTGTGCCAAACATGAGAATGGGTCTTCTGTAGATTATTACATGGGATATCACCAGATCTTGATGGATGAGGAAGATGCAGAAAAAACAACATTCATCACGCCTTGGGGAACATACTATTATCGGGTAATGCCATTTGGTTTTAAGAATGTTGGGGAAATTTACATGAGGGCGATGACCACCATATTTCATGACATGATACATAGGGAGATCGAGGTTTATGTAGATGATGTGATCATAAAGTCAAAGAAGCAGTCTGACCATGTCAAGGACCTGAGGAAGTTTTTCCAAAGGCTCCGCAGGTACAACCTCAAGCTCAATCCAGCGAAATGTGCATTTGGTGTCCGTCTGGGAAACTACTAGGATTCGTGGTCAGTAGATACGGTATTGAGTTAGACCCGTCGAAGATCAAAGCCATTCAAGAGTTACCGCCACCAAAGAACAAAACAGAGGTGATGAGCCTACTTGGAAGGTTAAATTACATCAGCATGTTTATTGCTCAACTCACGACAACTTGTGAGCCCATCTTTAAGCTGCTGAAGAAGAATGTTGCAGTCAAGTGGACTGACGAGTGTCAAGAAGCATTTGACAAGATCAAGAAGTACCTGTCAAACCCACCTGTGTTGGTCCCACCAGAGCCTGGAAGACCTTTAATTCTCTATTTGACAGTCTTGGATAATTCTTTTGCCTGTGTATTGGGTCAACATGACATCACGGGAAATAAGGAGCAAGCAATCTATTATCTCAGTAAGAAGTTCACTCCCTATGAGGTTAAGTACACTCTGCTTGAGAGGACATGTTGCACCCTGACTTGGGTGGAACAAAAGTTGAAGCATTATCTGTCGTCCTACACTACTTACCTTATTTCCTGCATGGATCCTCTAAAGTATATCTTTCAGAAGCCTATGCCCACGGGAAGACTGGCAAAGTGGCAGATTTTACTTATAGAGTTTGACATCATCTATGTGACTAGGACCGCGATAAAAGCCCAAGCCTTGACCGACCACTTGGCTGAGAATCCGGTGAATGATGAGTATGAGCCACTGAAGACTTATTTCCCTGATGAAGAGGTCATGTGTGTTGACGAGGTTGACCATGATGAAAAGCCAGGTTGGAAATTCTTCTTTGATGGAGCTGCTAACTTGAAAGGGATCAGAATAAGGGCTGTACTTATCTCTGAAACAGGGCAACACTACCCTGTAACAGCCCAGCTTCGATTTTATTACACCAACAACATGGCCGAGTACGAAGCATGTATTCTGGGTTTGAGGTTAGCTATGGACATGAGAGTCCAGGAAATACTTGTTCTGGGAGATTCAGATTTGTTGGTTCACCAGATTCAAGGAGAATGAGAGACTCGAGATTTGAAGCTCATACCGTACTGATAGTGCCTGCATGATCTTTGTCAATGATTCAGGTCAGTTGAATTTAGACATATTTCCAAGATTCATAATGAGATTGCTGATGCCTTGACTACTCTAGCATCAATGTTACACTATCAGGACAAGGCTTATGTCAACCCCGTGCATATCCAAGTTCATGATCAACATTCTTATTGTAATGTGGTAGAAGAGGAAATCGATGGCGAACCTTGGTTCCACGATATCAAGGAATACATCAGGTCGGGGGTATATCCAGTACATGTTACAGGTGACCAAAAGAGAACCATTCGACGTTTGGCTAATGGATGTTTCTTGAGTGGAGGAATCTTGTACAAGAGGACTCCGGATTTAGGACTGCTGAGGTGCATAGATGCTAATGAAGCTTCAACTACCATGGCCGAAGTGCATTCTGGAGTTTGCGGGCTGCATATGAACGGGTATGTCTTGGCAAAGAAGATACTTAGAGCAGGTTATTATTGGCTCACCATGGAACGGGATTGTATCAGTTTTGTTCGCAAGTGTCATCCATGCCAGGTACACAGTGATTTGATTCACTCTCCCCCATTTGAGTTACACATAATGTCTGCACCTTGTCCCTTTGTTGCTTGGGGCATGGATGTTATTGGACCAATTGAGCCGGCAACGTCAAACATGCATAGGTTTATTCTGGTGTCCATTGATTACTTTACCAAGTGGGTTGAAGCTGTAAATTTCAAGTCCGTGACCAAGAAGGTAGTGGTGGATTTTGTTCATTCAAATATCATTTGTCGTTTCGGAATTCCCAAGGTGATCATCACAGACAATGCTGCTAATCTCAACAGCCATTTGATGAAAGAGGTATGCCAACAGTTCAAGATCATGCATCAGAACTCCACTCCGTATCGCCCCAAGGCAAATGGAGCTGTTGAGGCTGCTAACAAGAACATAAAGAAGATACTTCGTAGGATGGTGCAAGGTTCTAGGAAATGACATGAAAAGTTGCCTTTTGCCTTACTGGGTTATCACACTACTATTCGCACTTCAGTAGGTGCAACTCCTTATTCGCTGGTATATGGAATTGAGGCAGTTATACCTGCAGAAGTTGAGATTCCATCCCTTCGGATCATTGTAGAAGCTGAAATTGATGATGATGAGTGGGTCAAAACCTGGCTCGAGCAGTTGAGTTTGATTGATGAGAAAAGATTGGCCGCAGTATGTCATGGTCAATTGTATCAGAAGAGAATGGCAAGAACGTACAACAAAAAGGTGCGTCCCCGGAAATTCGAAGTGGGCCAGATGGTATTGAAGCGTATCCTTCCTCATCAGGCGGAAGCCAAAGGCAAGTTCGCCCCAAACTGGAAGGGGCCATTCGTTGTGACAAGAGTGTTGCCCAATGGTGCTTTGTATTTAATAGACATAGAAGGCAAATGTGTAGATATGGCTGTGAATTCTGATGCAGTTAAGAGGTATTATGTATGATTTCTTTGCTTACCTTCAGTTGTATTTTGTACTTGGCATGTTCAAAGTTGAAATGACGAAGACATTTTGTTCTGCTACCCAAACACTTTCATCCTTTGTTACCCCTTTTGAGCTTTATTTATTTTCTTTCATACCTCTCTTTTGGAATCAATAGTAGAAGTAGAGAATGAAAAAAAATGAAAATGATGATGAATGAGTGAAAATAAGAAAAACGAAAAAGAAGGAAAAAGAAAAAAAAGGAAGAAAAGAAGGAAAAGAAGAAAAAAAGGGAAGAAAAGAAAAAGGGAAACAAAAACAAACAACTTTCTTTTGAACTACGTTCGACCTGATTCCTTTTAAGGATACGTAGGCAGCCTCACGGTTCGGTCCCATCAAAATAAAAATTAAAATTCCCCAGACCCAAAGAAACTGGGGTAGAAGTTTTGGTTTTGAAAAGATCCGATTCCAAAAGTTTTAATTTTGACCCCTTTCATCTTAAGTTAGTTTGAGCCTTCATTCCACCCTTTCTTTCTAACCCCGTCCAAAAGCCTACATTACGATCCAAAGAAAGACCTTCCGATCAATCTTTAAAGATGCCAGGTCAAGCGAGATAGAGGAATGATTTACATCATGGGTAACACTTTGTTCATGGACGCAAGAGAGAAAATTTAAAATGAGAGTCTTATTGGTGAAAACCCTCACGAGCACCATAAGGCGATGGTGAGCTGAGAGAAAATTTAAAATGAGAGAGTATTATTGGTGAAAACCCTTGCGGGCACCGTAAGGCGATGGTGAGTTGAGAGATGAACAAATGAGAGAGGCTTGTTGGTGAAAACCCTTCAGGGCACTACAAGTCGAATGAGGCTCATGAATTTACAGAGAAATTAGATTAGTGAAAGCCCGATTTTGAAGTATGAAGACATGACATGAACTGAAAATATGATTGGTTGGACGGATTAGGCTGATCAGTCCGAAATGCATGTCATGATCATTGGAGTTGGCTGCTTCCCTCAGGTAAGGCTTCTTTTTCTCATTCTTCTTCATATAGTCATCTGTGTTCAAAATTTTCCTTTGTTCCTTTTGTCAAAAATCATTTCGCTCTGCTCTTTGAGTCTATCTTTACGGGTCTCTTTCGAGTCAGCCCTTGTTGAACAAGTAGGAAAAGATTTCCAGGCCTACTACCAGCTTCTAAATTGCACAAAGCGGAGTCCGGTCAGGAACATCACAATTGACTTGATTTAGAATAAGCAGTGTGGTGATAACTGAGGTTCAGGCAATCAAGTGAGTCTTGAATTTTGAGAAAATACAAGGATTCAACAACTTTCAAAATGAAAACACAATGCAACAAGTGAGTGTGAGAGATTCAGGTCATGTAGAGGTTTTGTGGTCCAGTTCCAATCAAAAGGTCAAACAACTCCTTGCTAGCCCGAAGCAGCTAATCAGAATGAAGCATGACAGTGGCGGAAGCAGTCGCCCAACAATGATGCCACAAACTAACCACCACGTTTTCGAACTAACAAGATTTTATTTGTCTGAAATAGGAGCAAGAAATTTTTTTAATCCACAGAGACCTCCCATGGAAAAGCATGGTTCAGAGAGCAAGAAATTATGTTCAGAATCCTCCAAGATGAGAGCATGGCTCAGGTAAGTTCATTCTCAGTTCTCAGGACCCTCCTGGATAATGGGATTTAATTTAAAATTCTCAGGACCCTCCTAGATAATGTGATTTAATTTTTAAAAGTTTTCAGTACCCTCCTGGATAATGGGATTCAATTTAAAATTCTCAGAACCCTCTTGGATAATGAGATTTAGTTTTTAAGTTCTCAGGACCCTCCTGGATAATGGGATTTAATTTTTAAGTTTTCAGGACCCTCCTGGATAATGGGATTTAGTTTTTAAGTTTTCAGGACCCTCCTGGATAATGGGATTTAGTTTTTAAAAGTTCTCAGGACCCTCCTGGATAATGAGATTTAATTTTTAAAAGTTCTCAGGACCCTCCTGGATAATATGATTTAGTTTTATAAGTTTTCAGGACCCTCATAGATAATGAGATTTAATTTTTAAAAGTTCTCAGGACCCTCCTGGATAATGTGATTTAGTATTTAAGTTTTCAGGACCCTCCTGGATAATGGGATTTAATTTTTAAAAGTTTTCAGGACCCTCTTGGATAATGAGATTTAGTTTTTAAGTTTTCAGGACCCTCCTGGATAATGAGATTTAATTTTTAAGTTTTCAGGACCCTCCTGGACAATGGAATTTAATTTTTAAAAGTTTTCAGGACCCTCCTGGATAATAGAATTTAGTTTTTTAAGTTTTCAGGACCATCCTGGATAATGAGATTTAATTTTTAAAAGTTCTCAGGACCCTCCTAGATAATGAGATTTAATTTTTAAAAGTTTTCAGGACCCTCTTGGATAATGAGATTTAGTTTTTAAGTTTTCAGGACCCTCTTGGATAATAAAATTTAATTTTTAAAAGTTCTCAGGACCCTCCTGGAAAATGGGATTTAATTTTTAAAAGTTTTCAGGACCCTCCTGGATAATGGGATTCAATTTAAAATTCTCAGGACCCTCCTGGATAATGAGATTTAGTTTTTAAGTTCTCAGGACCTTCCTGGATAATGGGATTTAGTTTTATGTTTTTAGGACCCTCCTAGATAATGAGATTTAATTTTTAAAAGTTCTCAGGACCCTCCTGGATAATGAAATTTAATTTTAAAAGTTTTCAGGACCCTCCTGGATAATGGGATTCAATTTAAAATTTTCAGGACCCTCCTGGATAATGGGATTTAATTTTAAAAGTTCTTAGGACCCTCCTGGATAATGAGATTTAATTTAAAACTTTCAGGACCCTCCTGGATAATGAGATCTAGCTAGGTTTCAAAATCTTCATAGATAACAAGATTTAACGTAAGTTCTACATGTAGGAAATATAACTTAACTTTAAAGTTTTCACTCTTAAGATGAGATTTAATTTGAAGTTTTCAGGGACTCCCTGGATAATGGGATTTAGCTTTTAAATTCTTAGAGCTCTGTAGGTAACATGATCCGATTAACACTCATAAATATGCCCAGATCCCAAACTGGGGCACAAAAATTTCTTTTGTGTTGACTGTTTTATAGCAATCAGGCGCCCACCTGGATAACGAGGGAATACAATTCAAGTTTTGGTAATCAGACGCCCACCTGGATAACAAGGGAATATAATTCAAGTTGTTGGCAATCAGGCGCCCACCTGGAGAACGAGGGAATCCATTTTCAGAGTTACTTCAATTCGCAAATTTAAGAGGCATCAGGAGCCCGCCTGAAGAATAGGGTCCCTTTTTTTCAGTCTCATATTGAAGATCAAGTAGAGAGTCGCGGAAGATTCGAGACAAGAAGTAGATAGGATATTGTATTTTTCTTTTACTTTTGCTGTAATTTTTCCCTTTTATTTTTGATGTAATGGCAGGAACCGCGGATCGGAACCTCGACGGTACTTCACTCGACTCTCCACCTCGGTATACTCCATCGCTCTTCTCATTCCGAACTATACGTGGCTTGATTCCTTTATAGCCAAGGATATGTAGGCAGCTCAGATACCAGGGCTCGGTCACATTTTCTTTTCTTTAGTTTTGTCTCTCTAAATAAGGATCGAGTAAAAAAAAATATTTCTTGTTTTTCTTTGTCCGAAAACACTTTGTGTTTCCCGTCAAAGAGGGGCAGCTGTAGACATGTAATTTTAGACTCGCACAGTTTTAAAGTTAGTTTTCGTATTTTTATGTTTTAAAATATCTACTTGAGTTATTATGTAATTTTAGCCTATTTTATTTTTAATTTCAAATCAAATTAAAAAAAAAGAGAAAAAAAGGGAAAGTTTCAATTTATCTTATTAGATATGTTTGTTTTTGTTTTTATTTATTTAAGTTCATTAGTATTTTATAGTAGTATTATGCTAAGTTTGCCATGGTTTTTATATTTTTTTAGTATAATCCTTGAAAAATAAAAATAAAAAAAATTAAATTAAATTAATAAATATTTATATATAGTTTCATGTTTACCTTATTTCTATGTAGTTTAGGTTATTAAGATTTTTATAGCCATATATTTTGTTTTTACTATGATTTTCACTTTTACTTTTAATTTATATAAAACATGATATATTAAAAAATATATATATAGTCTCATATTATCACATAGTTTATTTAATTGAAATTAGTTTAGTTTTAATTTAAGAAATTGAGTTTGTCTTTTAATGAACCTTTTAAAAATTGAAGGAATCCAAATTTAGAGGCCCAATTTGGACAAGTAGAAGCCCAAAATCGGGCAGCCCATTCCCTTCCTTAACCCAACCCTTTGACCCGCCGGATCGACCCATCTACCCATCCCATTTTCCCAACTAATCTTAGCCATTCATACCTTTTAATCCAATGGCCCATATTAATTTCCACCCACATATAAATCTCATTGTAACCAAAACCTAGACCTAATCTCTAACCCCCCAAGTCGGCGCCCCCTCCTTTCCCCGCCTCTAAGCTGCCCCAAACTCGCCGGAACTCGTCCAAACCCGGCGAGTTCACTATGTCGAGTGCCATGGCCCCCTTCTCGTCTTCTCCTTCTTCCATGTCATCCCTTCCATACCAAATCTCATCATTTTAATCCGATTCACGCGGATTTCTTCTTTTATTTCTTATGTTTAAACAAAAAATCCGAATCCTTGAGATAAATGTCGGAAAATGGGAGCCGTTCGATTAAATTTTGATCCAAGACTTCCATTTTCTGATTTTTGTTATAAATGGGGATTTTCGGATTTTGGAGGGGGTCCACACGGTACTGGGGATTTCTTGTTGAAGAATAAGAAGAAGATTCGGGAGGGCTATATATTTTTGGTTTTTTTGGACAGAAAGGGGGAGAGAATTTTGGAAGAGAAATTAGGATTAGCTCATAGTTTCTCCTGGTTTTCATCTTCTTTTTCCCTTCGATTTAGAACAAAAAGAAAAAAAGAAAAAAGGCTAAAAGTTTCAGTTCTTTTTGTTCTAAATTTTCGCTTCAAATTCTGAAAAAAAGAGCTTCGATTCCTCTTATTGTCTTAATTAAAAAAAAAGTCAAAAAATCGAAATATTTCTGTTGTTTCTTTCCGCTCTGATTTTTGGTTTCAAAGATGGAGGTCATTTGAGCTTTGGTATTGAATCGAGGTCGCTCGAGTCGTCAATCGTCTGCCAGCTGAGGTCTGTTTCCGATTGCGGCTCCAATTTGCTTATAGATTCAATAGTTGCTCTTCGTCTTTGGTATTCACTGTCATTCTCTCCTTCTGCTTGTACTCACTTCGAGATTTAATTAAAGTTAGCGCGTATTTAGGTTCGTTTCTAGTTCTTTTACTCCATTTGATGTGAATGAAAATATGATAAGAGCCATAGATGTTGTGTTCATGACCTTTGAGTAGTTCATGAATTCATAGGTTCTTGACGAGTAGTTTTAAAAGAGATCATGTTTGAATTTGTGCTCTGAAATTTTGTTTTGTACCCGACATGAACACTCATTGCTTTAATCTCATGGTTTTATGATATTCGAATAGGAGTATCAATGTTTTAAAATTCTTAGTACATAGCTGAATCTTAATCTAATCTGCTTCTGTTCAGTACATCAAGAGTTTGTTGTCGCCATTTATGCAATTCAAGTGGTGGTCATTCTGTTAGTGTTAAGTTCACAAAGCCTCTCTATTAGCTAATTGACCAGAATCCTCCATCAAAGGCTTATACATGTGTAGCCTTAGACATTAGTTGATTTGTATCTGAGAAAGATATAGACTCAGCTTGATTTTATCTGTGAAAATATGTATGTATGACAAGAGAACAATAATTTTCCTTGATTGACTTTGGGTGTTACTCTAAAGCTCATTGTGCGTTAGCATTTACTATATAAGTTGTCATGTATTTTTTAACTCGTTGGTGCTACGACTTTGGCCAAGAATTGCTAACTCGATAATGCTCCTATCATATTTTAGACATTCTGTTTCTCCATTTTATCACTTCTGGTTCTTATCATATTTTCAAGTTTCTGGTTCGTTGAATTTGGCCAAACTCACTTCGATAATGGAGAATTGATTTTAGACATTCTGTTTGTGGTGGTCATTCTATTTGTGTAGGATAGTGACTCTTGTCATATTTTCAAGTGCACTAGTCTTTCTTTATTTTATATTGTTATTAGTGTCTCCATTAACATGATACCTCGTTATCTGCTGCTTGCCTATTTTATCTTGCCATGATTGAGTTTGTTTTGATGATTGATATTGGGCAATGGGTTTTGGATTAAAACTAAAAAAGGTTCGGACTCAGGACAATTTCGTTATTTCGGTTCTTGCTTTTGGGTTGAATCGCTAGGAGCATACTTAGGCCGACCACATTTGGATAGGAAAACTTTTAGGATGTTCTTGTTTTAGCTTCTTTCGAGGCAAGAGGTCGTTCCCTCAGTTAAATTTATCCGGAAAATGCCCCAAAGCACTTGTGTATATTTTATTCCGGGGCATGCCCCGAAGTATTTGTACTTGGAGATCGATAGCAGAACTCGTAGTATTTTATTTTTTGTTTTATTTTTCTTTTATTAGGAGGGGGACGACCTCAAGCCCTTTTGTGTGTTTATTTTTCTGTGTTTGTTTTACCTCAATTCAAATATTTTAAAAGCTGACTAGATCGAGTATGCAACCGTGACTTTCACGAGACTTGGGTAGTGCCTAACACCTTCTCCCCGAGTCAAATGAACCCCCTTACCCTAATCTTTGGTGTAGACTTAGTTTTAGAGTTAAGAGTGTTTTAAAAGGAAAATTATTATCATTTTTATAAAAAACGGTGACCTGACACACCGAAATCAAATGTCAGGTGGCGACTCTGAGTTATTTCCTTTAAACACAATTTTGTCACTTTTCAAATTGAAAACCCTTTTCAAGCTTTACTAAATTCCTTTTATTTACTTAAGAGGGGTTAATGAAGTTTGGTTAAAAAATGGGGTGTGACACATGCGTGTAGGTCCAGACAGGTAGATGGGTAGACCTCCTCAGTAGGTGTTTGCCCTAGTTCAGCTTTATCGGTAAGCTCCCATCCTTTAGAGTTGTCGGGTCTAGAAGTTTTGTGTATATATGTAGATAGGTTATGGGTAGGTCGGGGCCCTGTTCCGATCACAGTACATCTATCAGTAGAGGCTTGTAGACATATCCTGTCAATTTGTGCAGTATGATGGGCTTGTAGGCCCTGTACGTATATTTTGTTGGCTTGTCAATTGTAGTAATTATGACGGCCTTGCTGGCCCAGTTTTATGTTGATATTTAGTTAGCGTTAGTCTCTATTCAGTTTTATATTTTGCATCGCACATTATCTTGTAATGTGGTCCATGACCAATATACGACATTACATGTGCAAAGTCTCTTAGTCGTAAGTGATACGCAAGGATAGATGAGGCGCTAGGTGCCGGTCTCACCCCCAGGCTCGGGGCGTGACACGATTCTCTTGGTGAGTTCTTCAAGCATCCTTATAATTGTGGGATCAGTCCCCGAGTTGTTACCGCTTGATCTTTCCGGTATCGGCTCAGTACGTCGAGTGTTTCCTGGTTCGACTATACTTGGAGTTTTGTGCTGACTCTGAAGCTGAGCGATAGCAATATTTTGAGCTTCTAAAATCTCGAATATCACTTGGAGGCTGACTCCCCCGTCTCTTATACCCCGTGTTCCTTGACCACCAGATCTAACTTCCCTGCGTACACTCACTTTGGGGTCTGCGCCTAGATCCGCATTTAAAGCAATGTGTGAGCTAACACCAAGTGGTTCCATATTTGGCACTTCCCCAGGGTTTATCAGTGGTACATCGACCCCTGGAGCAATTATGTTGTCATTTTCTCCGAGGAACCCAAGACCGCCATCACCGTGTACGGGCGCATTATGTGAGTTTGACATGTTTTATCCTAAAATCAAAGAATCTTTGACAAGAACAAGTGTGAAAATAACGTGTGTTATCAGAATCAGTATCGAAATAAACACTATTATCTTTAGCCCCATGGTGGGCGCCAAACTGTTTACCTCGAAAATACGAGTAAAAAAAATATTTGATTTGTGGATTTAAAGATACGTGATTTAGTTCAATACTAATTAATAATCAAGAAGTATAACGTATAAATGAAAGAAATGAGTAAATCAAACTAGTGTTAGCAGTATCGACCTCGAGCCAAAGTGACCTCGAGATTGACCAAGAACAATAAAGCAAGAATAATAAAGCTAAAGGACAATTCTGATGAACAATGAGCGAGAGAGTAAGGGAGAGTATATTCTTTGCCAATGATTAGATGATGTTTACAAATGATTGGGGTCCCCTTTATATAATAGGGGAACCCTAAATAAGGTACATTTCAATTTACAGTAAAGAATCTTATTGGGATACCTGTCGAACCGCCTAGTACGAATTCATACAAATCTATTCCGATATTTACGCCATGATCTTGGGGACGTGGCAGGAATCTTGTCCTTCTGTAACAAACTCATAATGGCACCATCTCGGAGTCGGTCGTACTTGGCTCCAATGTTCTTCAAGCACTTAGATCTTCGAGCCTCTTATTCTGCCTTCGAACTCGAGCTTGGTCTATATCGAACTTTTGTCCTTGATGCGACCTCTCGAGCCTATAAAATTGGAGGCATATGATTTTGACCGTATACACCTTTGACAGTCAACTTCTTAAGAAAATTAGGGGAAAACGATACAAGTCAACTTTCCTTTTTCTTGGAAATAATATAATTCCGATTTTTCTTCTTGCTCGTTTTCTATTACTCATCCTTTTCAGTATGTACCGAAAACAACCGCTGTAAACTCTCATGTCATGTAATGAGATAAACTTGTTTCACTGGTTTCTCAAGATAGCTACAAAAAATAAAATAAAAATTAAATTAATGACTGTACTAATTCAAAAATATCCTTGTCTTGCCTTTTACATGGTAATTACTGGTGTAAAAATTAGGAATTCTCATTGTTTAGGTCCTTGGACATTCCCAGCCTCTCAGCCTATTTGCTGACTTGCCCTTTTCCTCAATCCTATGTTTGAAAATAATTTTTTTTGTTGGAACCCCACGAAAACCTGCAGCACTTATAGCCTCTAACTTTTGAGTGAGCACTTTGTGATGAACACTTTGTACGCATTACGTAAATCCCACACTATGTAATAACCTGCAAACCACATAGGAAATATAAATCGCACTAAACAAATCTTGTGCGATAGATTAGATGGTAATAAGACCTTTCATTAGAGGGCTGTAAGTGTTGAAAATGTTGACTGCGGTGCAAACACTGACCATTCAGGAGAATCGTTCAATAGTCCCCAGAATTTTCTACCTTAAGTAAGGTTGGTTGAAGTATCTATGCTAATACTACAAGCTAAGTAGAAGTACATCTGTTGTACATAACCATCTTATATACTATATGTTTTAAGTCAATTGGGAATTACAAACCGTTAGGGGAGTCGAGGTTTTACTTCAATTTTAAACTCTAAATTTACATGAAAAGGACTTAAAGTTGTTTGAGCTGACTAAATGTTTTCAAAATCTAGAAATTACTGAAATACACAATTCAAAATCGCATGCATTCTATCGGGTTTTTAAGATTGGGTAGCTTCAGTATATCTCCTCTAGTGGGCTCTAATCTGACCATAGTCAATAATAAAAATTATTCCGTTTTATTGCATTTTAAAGATAACGTGCCAAGAAGGTACACAATTCAAGTCTTGGACACACTTAGCCCCACTAAAAAAAATAAAAAATTCTTGATATGTTGGTTATGTGAACGTTACTGAGTTAAAACAAAATTCAGGAAACTGTTAGAAGAATAAAGAAATATATTAAATAGTAAAGAATCAGAAATATTCCGAGTCCACAATTTTCTTGTGCGTCCTTAAGGAATTTTAACCCCCTCACACGTTGCCAACGTAATGGATTAAATCCTCCCAGGATAAAACGGAATAAACCTTCCTGCAACAGTGGCAATACAAACTGCAGGATACCAATAAACTCAAAGAACGGAGCAAAATCACACTTACGAATTTGAGAGAGAGTCTGCGAATTAGGATGCAGTATATTCAGAAAGAAAGAAGTTCCAGAGTCTTTTTCGTATATTGGAAGATGCAGCCTTGCCTCATAATTTATAGGCAAATATCAGAAGAGGTGTCTGGAAAGGTGCCTTTTCAGAAAATACGCGGTCTGCTGCGGTTCTACCGCGATCGCGGCCGAACCGCGGCCAGAGAGCTTCTCTGAATCTGACTGCCGCGATTCGACCGCGGTCGCGGCAGAACCGCGGCCAGTGAGGCCCTCTGAACGTTCAGCAGTGATTTGACATTTAATTAATTATTAAATTAATTATTAAATAATTAAATAAATTTTGTCCAAAAATAATCTTATCGATCATTTGACGAAGCCGAAGTCGAGCCGAGCGAGCGACGACAACAGCGTGAGGGTTCATTCTCTTCAACTCCTTTTAAGAGCTTTAAGAAGTGAATCTATATATAAGCACATAAATGTGATTGTCCCTCACCAATGAGGGACAAAGTGCAAGACAAAAGTTCACTTCTTCAAATTTTCATTTTCCCTCCATTTTATTTCCCTCCATTTCCAATTCACACTTCTTCTCTTTTAAAGCCCAATGTGCTTAAAGTTCAACAGGTTACACATACCAAGTTCAGTTTTAGAATGAGCTCGCTTTCTAATTAATATGGAAATAGTTAATATTGATTTAAGGTACATTATCACTACGTACGAGCCCTACCAGTGGACAAACATGCCTAGGAAAGGAAATATTCAACCAATGGTTTGAAATTTGTCATAACTTTAACATATATCTAATTAAAATACTTTTTGTAAGTGATATGATACTTGGTAGGATATGATGTGACATGCAAAATAGTAAAACTGCCTTAAGCAAATCATTGGACTTATTTTGCTCGCAAATTTTGGAACTTAATTCATGTCTTTACCACTAATGAAACATTTAATATTTTAAAATGGAATTAAAAAATGTATTTGTGGTAAGCTTGGGGGACCAATTAAGGTGATGCTGATATGTAGAGGCGGACCTACACTATAAGTTGAGGGATCATCGGCACCTGAAAACTTCGACAAAATTTTTATATTTATTTGCAAATGTCTTCAAGAAATAATTAGATATTAGCATAGGCCCTCGTACCAATCTTACGAGCACTGATTAATTTATATTGAATGTCATAGTGCCCCGCGACCGTTGAATTCTGGGTCTTCCTCTACTGGTAGGGCAGCATTTACAAAGTTACATATCAGTCATATCACATAGAAAAATGATTATTATTTTTATAGACATCTACCTAATTAATTTCCTAATTTCTTATACTATGTTTGATTACATGAAATATGAGCAGAATGTTTAAATCAAACGACAGTAATTGTATTTCCAGCAAGAGGACCACTTGATTTTCTTCTTTGATTATTGAGTTGCCTTGGAGCAGCAAGGGTGAGATCTAGGTCTGGATTTAGTGAATCTTGAATTGAAATATAATCACTTGAATTAATAAATGGGAGATTAACTACTGTTGCTGGCATGGAATATTGTTGACTATTGGACTTTGAATCTTTGCTTGACGAAGTACTAAAATTTATCATTGAAATATTTGTTTCACCATGTTGTGCTGACTTCTCATATGAAATGGATGTGCTTTCCTTTGTCTTGGTAACCCTTTTATCAAACAGTAAGATAGTTGATTTATCCATCCCAACCTGATGATAATCAACTTGGTTATTATAAAGGAGTAAAAACGAATTAACTAGCTGAAAAAAATAACTAGATGAAGCTAAATTTTTATAAAAAAAAGGCTACAATATATATAAAAGAATCTAGGTTATCCGATTGTAAATTGGAAAATTAGAGTTTTTTATTTCAAGTATGAAAAATGGAAAGGTGTGCAACATTCTTATTTGAAGAGCCACTCTTTTTGGCACTCAGAATGGATTCGGCTAATCTAGATTCGTGCTGTAATGCCAACTAAGGAACTAAAACACGAGAATATTATTCACAAGGCTCGAATCGAAGAACCGTATTATCACACCTTCAGAGCTATGTTGCTCGCAACCTTCAAAAATATAATTATCGCACCCGTGTGAATCCTCCAAAAAATACATAGCTTTTAGAGGATCCGATACATATCTGACAATATTTTTTAAGAATTAAGTAACGTAACCCTCGGGATGTCATATTTGAAAAATCAATTTTACGTAGTCTACTAATAATAATTTTGAGTCGTGGTAAAAGGAGAGAAATTAAATGGGGTTTAGTAAAGTACCTTGTCAAAGAGACTACGTCTACGCTTGGTTCTATTGAGAGAATTTTGGCGAAGAAAATACTTTTGGGCATGACTTGCGACTTGGGTTGGTGTCCTTGTTGTCACAAAGTTCCTAGAAATGCCCCTCCAGTCTCCTTTTCCAAGTTTTTCCAATCCAATTAGAAATATCCTGTGTTCTTCTTCTGTCCATGGAACTCCTAAGGAAATTTCATCAAACCTCTTATTTGAATATATTTTCACTTGTAAAGTCAGAAATTCAAATACCATATGAAATTTACCATTTTAGTAAAAGGCCGCTGAATATATAATATATGAATATTTCATATATAATATGTAAATAATCATGAATAATTAATGTATAATTTATATATACACATAAAGTAACAGTGAATCCGATCAACTATTTGGGTGAAGATCTATTTAAACTAAGTCATAACGGAGTTTGATATTTGTTTAATTTGAAATTTGTGCTCCAAGATTAAACGCTTGACATTTGCACTTGAATATAATCCTATTATAATTTTTGAGACAATTAAGCATGTCTTCATTTTTCACGTGAACTAAGAATGTTCTATTTGAGGTGCTGCATCTCCCATGTAAACTATAAAGGTCTTCGGAAATTAAAAACAAAAAGAATCAATTTATTCTGTATTATCATTTGGTGGTATTTCCTTTTCGTTGATTAATGTTATTTATTACTTATTAAATACCTTTTCTTTTTATCTATGCGGCATGCTTGCTTCGGTGATATTAACTTCCACTGAAGCCACATAACCAAAGTTGCAACTCTAACTAATAAAAATATTAGATTATGCAGAATAAAAAAAAGTACGATTTATCTCTTAAAATTAACAAATAACTAAAGTACTTAACCTTCTTTTGTCATCAATTGGGTGGCTGCTCACATAAAAAAATAAAACGAGGGTTGCTTGTTTGAAAGAAAGAAAAATTAGCATGTGAGGAACTATGGAGTTCCTCTCTCTAGAAAAAAGAATTTCTAGAACGTCAAATCTATATTTCCAGATTGCAATTTCCTTGCCACTTTAATTAATAAACTTGCTTATAAAATAGATATTCTAACAATATCAAAATGTATTGAAACTAAAGCAAAAATAAAAACAAGGAATAGAGTAATTTCTTATAATTAAAGAAGAATTAACCTAAAAATCTGTTCACTCAATCGCTTAAACTAAAAATAGTATATATATATATATATATATATATATATAACCGACTAGGAAAAATAAACAGTTAATTCCGCTGAAGTTTGTGTAAAGATCCCATCTGTCCAAGATTTTAATATTTGTATAACGAGAGAGAGAAATACTATAGACCAACCCCAAAGCTGCAAAGCATAATTTTTTTTTAGAAATTTCATAAAACGGTTTTGTGGCTAGATTATGAATATATCTGAAAGTGAAGAAGTATTACAGGTAAAAGATCAAATCCTGTAAATCTTGAACTAGAAAAAACAGAAGGAAAAAAAAAATCAATGTTATAATTAGAACACTAACCTTTTTTCTTATCCAAAGTTCTTCCAACCAATTCATCGGAAAGATAACCATTTGACACTTTATAATCCAGGTTTTCATCTGAAAACATCTCACAATTAGAAGCAAAAGATCCAACTGTTGAAGAAGAAATTTTCGACGAATTCAAAAGGCAGCCAACACTAAAACTCTTCTTCATTGAAGCACTACTAGCAAAAGAAGATGATTTTGGTATTTCAAGTTTCACTCCAAAGAGTTTCATACCAATATTGGACGTAATAGCATCTTCCTTTTTTTCATCAATTTTTGCTTTCTGAGATTTGCAGGTTCGTGAATTGTGACCAGTAATACCACAGTGCGAGCATTTCCTCCCCATTTAATTTAGATCAGACAAATAAATCTGAAAGCTTAAAAGGAGAGAGGACAGAGCTTTGTATATGAAAATATTTGGTGCACTATATATAGATAAAGAATATGAAGTAGTGGGAGCTAATTAACTATGAACCTTAAATAGATTATTTAAATGAACTGTTTTTTTATTGGATATTTTCCAACTATAGTTTTGATTAATTAAAGAAATAAAACTAGGGTTGACCCTCTTTTTCATTTTTTGTCTCTATGGTCAAGGATAAAATGTTTGTTTATCTATAGTATTAATGTAATAGGCATCTGCGTTAGTTAGTACAACTTTTTCTAGGGATATTTTATGAGACTCACGTATAACGAAAAATAATGAGGTTTTAAGTTGATGCCCTTTTTAGTGAAATTTTAAATAAAATTCAATGTTAAGAAAACGATTTAGAGAAAGAATGAATTGGCAAGATCATGGGTGGAGCTAGGAGCACCGAAACCCTTTTCATCGAAAGATTATATTGTGAACATAAGTTATGTATATATATTCGATGTTGAATTTCTTTAAATATTTTGCTTATTTACTTTTTTTTTAATTGAAATTTCCTTGATGAAAACCGGCATGGCCACGATTCAAAGAGTACCATGTAGTTATCTTTTCTTGAATAAAGCCTGGAAAGCTTCTAGAGAGGGTTCAAGTAAATAGTTTCAATGTTTGAGCACGTTTTGATCATGGATTAAAGAAACATATATGATAGAGAAAGGTGGTTGGGAAGAGAGAGATAACTTAGAGATGAGAGCTTAAATTTTTAATATAACAAGGAATCTCAAGGTTTTGACACTTCCTACTATTCCTCATTCCATATTTAAATTTTTTAAATAAAATTAAAAATCAATATTTATTTCCTATAATTCATTTTAATATCCTTGTTTCATATTGAAAAACTATGCACTCTATTATCCATTTATTTTCAATCGGAGGTTACAAGACCTCAACCCTCTGCCTCTGAAAATAGTCCATCTCACTCACTAACTCCATTAGAAAGGGTTAAGATATTGACCTCTCAAAAAAAAAAATTAAAGGATATGGCAGCATAATTTTTCTAACTTTTTTTTAAGAAAACATATGGGAAATGCTTTTGTGGATGGTAAATTTTCTAAAATTAATGATGTTGATCAACCAACGTAATTTAGTTGGAGGCATGGGAAAACGTGACTTTGCTTGTGTACGAACCCTTCCAATTAAATAATTAATATTCTTTGTGCAGTGTAGCGTCACCACTTACCATCTTTCATTATCAAACATGATAATATTTAGTTCCAACTTATTATAAATCAAAGCCAGTATAAATAATTAAATATTCTAATTCCGAATCTTTTAGTGATACGATATTCATATATTTCTTCCAAACAATATTATCTTTTTTTTTCCCAAACAATATAATTCTATATTATCATTTTCTTTTGATATCGTTTTTTGGTAGGTAGATCTATCCATTCTATAATGATTTAACATTAATTAAGCATACACCTTTCTCAGTTAATGAACAAGTATGACACTCTTTGTATGGCAAGACCATTTAATAAAGAGTACTATGGCATAAGGCAACACAATATAACAAATTAAGTTGGATAACTTAAGTACATGAAAATGATTATTACCATATTAAATATCCTTCACCTACTAAATTTGTTGTAGCTTTTTCCTGGAAAACACCAAAAAAAAAAAAAAAAAGAACAAATCCATAGACTTATTTATTACTGTGCGCCCATTGACAATTGAGGCTTTAAAAAGGTAAAAGGGTCCCCTAGCATATGTATAGTGGTGGCAAATAGATAAAAATAATAATTATCCATCCATAATATTCATAATGGAATTTCTTAAATTTTGGAGACTAGAAATTCTCCCACAAATAGTCATATTTCAAGAAGCCATAAAAAATATGGATATTCTAATATGGATATATATATTATCCGCCGATTAACCTATTCTCTATCCGTATTAAATATGGGCTGGATCCGATATTTTATCCGTTTTTACAGTACCCGTTTCTACCCGTGCATATCCGACCCGAACCGCCCGCTTGCCACCCTTTGATGTAAAAATAGCACGGTATAGCCAGTTTTCGGACTGGTCATTCAAAGATAGCCAGCGTTTACGAAGTCAATGAAAAATAGCCACTATTTTGCTGCAACAGAGACCGGTCCAGCATAATATACTGGAGTTCGGTGCACCTGTGTATTAACTCCATCATATTATGCTGGACCGGTGTACTTTGCTGACTCCGGTATAATATACTGGAGACTGGATCACCGGTGCTCCAAACTCCAGTATATTATACTGGACAATTATACTTGCTGGAACTCCAGTATATTATGTTGGAATTCTAGTGTCCTTATGCTGGAACTCCATCATATTATGCTGGAGTTCCAACATACTTATCCTGGAACTCCAGTATAATATCCTGGAGTTCAAGCATACTTATGCTGGAACTCCAGTATAATATAATGGCATATTTTCCGGGTTTTGAACAGTGTTTTCGCTCAGATTTATCTTTACATAAAAAGTGGCTAAATTTCGATTATTTTTGAAATTGGGCTATTTTGAACGATCAGTTGTAAATCTGGCTTTTTTGAATTTCTCCCCCCTTTGATATGTATAGTCCAGTCAAATTTTTGTCATTCAGTTTGAGGTAGAAAATTATGGTAAAATCTATTAGTGTTAGGGGTGTCAATAGTTTGGTTCGGTCGGTTATTTGATAAAATATGTACCACACCAATTTTTTGGTTATTCTAGTTTGTATAACCAAAATTAGACTTTTCAAAATAGTTCAATCATCTTGGTTTCTATTCGGTATCGGTACGGTTCGATTAATTTTCGTTATTTCTTCTCAAAATGTCATATACGAGTCATTAATAGAAGTTAGAACGCGATAAAATACGTATTTATTTAGGACTTCGGCGAACTAAATATTTTTACATTTGAAAAGACGATGAATCAAGGGAATATGAAATATAGCCAGAAGAGAGATTTATTCAAGAGATATTGAGCAAAGACAAAAGAAATATAGCTCACATGAGCTGGATATGCTAACCAAGATTGGACTCAAGAATAAAATCTATTAGAAGACTAAGTATACAACAAGAAATACCTAAATTATATGAGAGGAAAGATATTCAATATCTTAGGGTTTGCCACTAATGATCGTTGGTATATTTGTGACTTGCGTGCTACTCAAGATGATAATGTTGGCCCAAGAAAAATGATAGTTTTGAAGAATGACAAAGGAACTCATAAATGAACCAGATCCATCACTGGTAGACATAGACACAGGCAGACTCAAGGTATGTGGGATGCACATGCAGGGGATAAATGTATTCTGGCAGAATAGATATTCCCTGATCGAAAAGATTGCATAAATAATAAGGAGAAGGACTCCTTACTCAAAGAGAACATTATCCAAGATAAGGAAGGATTTAGTAGTTGAGATTAATTAGAACTCTTCTACCAAAGAAGAGTAGCATTAGAACTCTAATTATTTCTTCATCTACTAACTCTATATATGGCAGAATATTTTCATTTTACAGGTACGCACATAAGCAGAAGTTAAACGTGAATTGAGAGCAGAATAGCAAGGCAATTTTGCAAGCAATTCGTGTGTTCAAGTGTGCAAACCTGAAGCTACATGAACCAGATAGAAGAACCAGTTCCAAGTGTCTGTCTTTTATTCTAGTTCAATTGTAGTAGGTGTTTTCATATTGTACCTTTTAGCTTTATCTAGAGAAAATTGTAATCGGTACTCAAAGTTTTTAAATTAGAGTTAACTTGAAGTTGTCGCAGCAGTTAGAGGTTGTTTGCCACAACAGGATTAGAGTTAGTCATAGGTTTACAAAAGTGTTTTGTAAATGCAGTTTTTGGCTCAGTGATTTAGTGAAGAGTTTGGGAAAATACTACTGGGAAGTAGGTCATGATTTTTTTACCTTTTGAGCCAGGTGTTTTTCACATAAAATACTTGTGTTCTTTACTTTCCGCATTTACTATTTTTGCAATAGTAGGTTAAGGAATATTTAGAAGAACCAGATCCTTCCATAATTAGTTTAAGTAAAAAATTGGTCACCATACAAATCACCCTCCTCTTGTGTGGTATTGAAATGTAAAAAATCAATTGATATCAGAGTGGGTTATCCTTGAAGAGGCTAACACCTTAGGAATATCAAGATGAGTGCACCACCTGGAAACTGGGAAGGGCAATCCACTGCTAGGCCTCTACTCTTTAATGGCCAGTACTACTCGTGGTGGAAAAACAGGATGACAGATCATATCATCGGAGAAGACTATGAGCTATGGGACATTGTCACTGATGGTCCCCTGGCTACCATGAAGAAGACTGATGAAGGAGTAGGAGTGCCAAAAACAAGAGCTGACTACACTGCTGAGGGCTTGAAGAAATGGGAAAAGAATGCTAAGGTCAAGAAATGGTTTGTGTGCGGACTTGGTCCAGACGAGTACAGTAGAATTCAAAGTTGTACCACTGCTAAGGAAATCTGGGACACTCTGCAAGTGGCTCATGAAGGAACTCCTCAAGTGAAGAGGTCAAGAGGAACACTATTGTATTCGCAATATGAGAATTTCACCATGAAGGAAGGAGAAACCATCTAGAAGATGTATACAAGGTTCAACATTCCAACAAATGAACTTAAGTCTCTTGTAAGGGTAATTCTTGAAGAGGACAAAGTTGAAATTTTTTTGACAAGGGTTCTGCCAGTCACTTGAGAAAGCAAAATCACTGTCATTCAGGAATCAAGAACATTGCCACTCTTAAGTTGGACGAGCTAATTGGGAATCTTACTGCCTATGAACTTAGAAGGAAAACCATGAAGATAGATGCACCCAAGAAGGAAAGGAGCCTAGCGCTCAGAATCACGGAAGGTGCTGATCTAGAAGAAGATGAAATGGCTATGATCACAAAGGACTTCAAGAAGTATCTAATGAGAGGAAAGGGTTCCTCAAGAGGTGCAAGCTACAACAAACCAAGGGCTCATGAAATTAGACCAACGAGGGCTGCTACAAGTGTGGGAAGACTGATAATTCACATCAAAAACTGCCCTCAGTGGGAAATTGAATGGAAGAAGGAAAGGTCTGAACGAAGAAACAAGAAGAGTTCATCCCAAGAAGAACAAAGGATCAACAAAGGCTATGGTTGCTGCCTGGGGAGAAAGTTCAGATGAAGATTCAGAAGATTAAGATGGAAATGAACAAGCACTTATGGCCATTGGAGAATCTAAGGTAAGTATAATTCATCTCAAAGACAAGATTAAGCTTTTGTCTAAAGAAAGTCTATTTGAGTTACTTCTAGATTTCATTGATGA
The DNA here is from genome assembly GCF_000393655.2 of Nicotiana sylvestris. Lineage (NCBI taxonomy): Eukaryota > Viridiplantae > Streptophyta > Magnoliopsida > Solanales > Solanaceae > Nicotiana > Nicotiana sylvestris. The sequence continues at coordinate 169,904,075 of NC_091064.1, read as the reverse complement.
ATCTGAGGTTACAAACAATAAAAAAGAATAGCTGTCTAAGGAATGTGTGATTTTGAAAGTTAATTGCAAAAATATGGAACTTAGGGCTAGTGAAAGTAATTGTAAAAATGCTGAGTTAAAGAACTAGGTTCTTGAACTTGACACCACTGTGCTAGAGCTTAGATCTAAAAATTTAAAACTGAAATTAGGAACAGGTAAAAAAAAGCTGATCATACACATCTCACCTTAGAAGAAAATTTAGGAAAAATAAAAGATGAGTTGTACAAAAGAGATGAGCAGATAAGAGTCCTAAAGGAGGATCTAAGCAAGGGTAAGCACGAGCTAGACAAAACATATAAATGGAATAAGTCCTCTAACGCACTTTTATGGCTACAACACCATAGTAGTAATAAGAGAGAACTTGGCTACGGGACCCCTGCACCTAAGTAGGAACCCAAAAGTAAGTATGTCACATTTCCTGAGAACAAATCTGCACACACTGTGGGAATACTGGTCACTACAAAAGCGAGTGTACTATAAAAGAAAAGGCTAGCCAAAAGAACAAAACATTTGTTCAAGGGAAAAATAAGCTGCCAGAATGGGCTAAAAAGAATCTAATTCACTCTTTTGCCTATAAAAATGGACCCAAACTAGTTTGAGTTCCTAAGACTAACCCCTGATTTCCTTTTGCAGGTCCAAGTAAAGCGGAGCAGTCAAATATGATACATGGATAGTGGCTGCTCAAAACATATGGCAGGAAGCAAGAATCAGTTCCTTTCACTTGAGGACCTCAAAGGAGGTAATGTCTCCTTTGGAAATGGCAAGAAAGGTGAGATCATTGGGGTTGGAAAGGTAGGTAAGACAGACTCACACTCTATTGAGAATGTGTACTGAATAGATAGCTTGAAATACAGCCTAATCAGGGTATCACAACTGTGTGACAGAGGTAATTTAGTAGCATTCACTTCTATCAAATGCTTTGTGATAAATCTTACCGCTGATAAGATTGTTTTGCAGGGAAAAAGAATAAACAATATATACATTGTTGATATGTACACTCTTTCAGAAAATGAACAAACTTGCTTAAGTGTGTTGGACAATGATCCCCTCCTTTAGCACAAGAGACTTGGACATGCAAGTCTGAGTCAACTCAACAAACTAGTCTCCAAGGACCTGATGATAAGGTTACCTAACATCAAGTTTAAGAAAGACAAAGTTTGTGACTGTTAGTTTGTATGAGTCTACCAAACAGTAGAATACCTGGTTCTCTATGAGGTTAAGCTGAGAATGCTAATAAAACTGTAAGTAAAGAAGACAAGGGATTTTTACGTGGAAAAATTCCACACAAAGGTATCAAAAAACTACGACCTACATTTGTAGGCTTTTAACTTCACTAACTTGCAATCTCACTATTACAAGCCACTTTGTAATAACCCTATTACAAAGACTTCAACTAACTTGTGATGCTCTCACCATAAACCACTTTGTGACTCTTCTAGTTACAAAGACTTTAAACTTATGACTAATCCTAGTCACAACATAAACTCGGAAGTTTATGGATTTTTGGTTTTCCTAAGACATTCTAAGAAAGCAAGATAGGAGATACAATGAAGAACAAATAACAAGATTACAACTCAACTATGGATATACATAAACTCATTATAAAAACTGATCCTTACTGGAGTTGTCTTCTTGTTCCTGACACACCAATGACTTCAATGCCGGATGAACACTGTTATGCTTGAGAGAATATCACTGAATGCACGAAGAAGTGTTGTGCCTTGCACCAGGTTGTTATACTATAAAAGACATCACAACGGATGGTGATGTCAATTCTTGGTACACGCTTCTTCCCAATGAGAAGTGACTGCTGCACTGTCTGCTGCACAGTAATTTTTCTACAGTTGCGTTCCAGTTGTAAAGTTGACTTGTATTTCTGTCAGAGAACACTAAGGGACCAGGTCCCTGTCGTGTTCCTCTTTTGTAACAGTTGCGAGATAGTCACTTTCTGTTGCTACTTTCCAGCTGTACAGTTGACTTGTACTTCTGTCAGTGAGCCCTAAGGGACCAGGTCCCTGTTGTGTTCCTCTTTGTAATAGTTGCGGACAGTCACTGACTTGTACTTCTGTCAGAGAACCCTAAGGAACCAAGTCACCAAGTCCCTGTTGTGTTCCTCCCTGTGGTTGTTCATTCATTTGTTGGAGATCAATCTGGACATTATGCATTTGAAATGTATACCATGTGGGTCAGATTTTCTATCTGGTTCTTCACAATAAGTTTATTAGATCATCAAAACATAAGAAGCATAAGGCAAAGATATTTAAAACCCATCAATTTCTCCCTTTTTGATGATGACAAACTTAGGGCATTGATAGTATTTGTTTAGTGCAGAAATAACCAGATAAGGTACCAAAAACTACACAAGTTCCCCAAACTGCACAAGTTCCCCCTGACCATTTGCTTTTGATTCCCCCTTAAACACTAGATCCCCCTGACCGTTTGCTTTTGATTCCCCCTTAAACTCAAATCCCTTATGACCTTTTCCCCTTTTTGGCATCATTAAAAAGAGCGCAAACAGGTAATTAGCATAAAGAAGTCTAACACAGCTAACTCATGCCACATATGTGCACACAACATGACAGAAAAGAGAAGACAGAGGAACAAAACATTGTACAGGCAAAAAGAGGAGCTATTTCATTAATATTAACAATGGACTGAGCAAAAAGAAAACAACAACCACAAAATATTAGAGAAAAAATAGCTGGCAGCTGAGAGGATCCTAGGGGACACTAGAAGAAAGAGGTTTGGAAGAAGAGGCAACAATGGTTTTGAGAACCAGGTCCAGTCGAGCATTTGCAGACAGTTGTTCTTCAAGCAATTTTGCCCGAAGCTTATCATTTTCCTTTGTCAGTCGGGCAACTTCTTCATTAACAGAATCAGGTCTTTTAACTGCTTGACTGAGCTGAGTTTCCAGTATGGCATTTTGAGCCCTCAACCTTCTGATCTCTTCAGAAGCTAAATTTTGAGAGTTGTTCAGCTGAGAAATTGTCACACCCCGAACCTAGGGAGGCGTGGCTGGCACCCGATGTCGTACCGGCCCGAGTGAACCATTCTATAACTCATTCTTTCTGTGACCATCGTGTGCCAACATGGCAACAACTCGTAGTGCCTAACTGTAAGTGGGTAACATTGTATCAATAAACTATCATTCTTAAGACATAAATACATACGGGCCGTCAAGGCCTCTAACATACTGTACAAACTGAACCTTTGTCTACAAAGCCTCTAAGATTATTTGACATCAATGGGATAGGTTATCAGCCTACCCATAAGTCTGAAATAAAACTCTGACGCGATGGCTCATAGATCCGACTGCACTTCGAATGAGGTGGAGTCTTACCGATCCTTCGCTGAATGCTAATCTCGTCTACAAAATTCATCAAATTGATTACTTATACCTATGAATGCAGTGTCCACAATAAAAGGATGTCAATACGAACAATGTGCCGAGTATGTAAGGCATGTAAATCGATATATAAAGGACATGAAAGAAACATGGAGTACATGACTGTGTAAGTCTGGATAATTCTGTATATCATTTAATACTTATAGTGTCATGCATATGCGCATGAATGTCATGTCGTGCATAGGTATATGTGTTCATGACATCATCAAGCCTCTGAGGGCATTCCATCATATCAGCTCAGCCACTGTAGACAAAATAATCATCGTGTACCAACTGATCAGGTGGTGGTGTGTATATAACGCCATAACCTTTCCCATATCCCATATACATATATATACGCGTATATAACGCCATAACATCATCATGCCTCTCAGGGCATCCCATCATATCATCTTGGTCACTGTGGGCAAATTATCAACGTATATCAGTTGATCAAATGGTGGTGCGTATATAACGCCATAACCTTTCCCATATCCCATATATATATATATATATATATATATATATATATACGCGTACATAACGCCATCTGGTCATGGGTCGATGTGCATGTATAAATGCATGAAATGCATTAATAAAATCTTTCGGTATGTCGTAAGACCATTATACCTCTGATTAATATCATGAAACGAACTTTATCAACTTACATATTTTCTAAGACCCATAAACAGATGATAGAATAATAAGACATATGGGAATTCAAGAGCATAGACATCTCTAATAACAGAAGCAAACACGTACCTAGACAACTATATCACTTGCATCGACAGCATAAGCCTGGATAGCTATATCACTTGCATTGATAGCATAAACCTTCCTAATACTGTATTCCAAACTTAGCGAAGTGTATATCTGGTGTATGAAAAGGCGGCGTAAATATGTTGTATACTACTCTTTGCTGATTCAGAGCTCACGCAATTAGCTTCACTACCTTTGGTTTTTTCTTTGTTGTATCTTTCGGAGGAATTAACCCTTTCAGTAGGAGTTGTGTCACACCTCCTTTTTACCTACACCCTCGTAAAGGGATGTATAAGGGAGTTTTTTCAATTAAAGGACAATCGAAACATGATTTATTTATTAAAAGATTCAGAGTCGCCACTTGGAAAATTTATGGCGTCCCAAGTCACCGGTTCAAATCCCGAATCGAGGAAAAGATTGACTCTGTATTACAGTCCGCGAACCAGAAATCCGGGTAAGAAATTTTGTTAACCCGGAAGAAGGTATTAGGCATTCCCGAGTTCCGTGGTTTTAGCACGATCGCTCAACTGTTATTATTGGCCTATTATCTGATTTTAGAACATTTGAACCTATGTGCATTTTAACTTTATAACCGCTTTTATTCATTTTTAGGAAGATTTCAATGTTATACAAAACACGACTTTGGATCACGCCACATGAAATGCACCTGCAATCCGAGACATATTTTATTTAACGTTGTTAGGATTTCGGATTAGGGTCACATGAAATGTACACCCGAAATTAGGAAGGTAATATTATTAAAATAACGCGCCTAAAGCAACTACGCGTTTTTAACTTTGCGAGGGCCATAGAAAATTTGCTAAATGGCACGCCTCGATTTCTAAGGATAAAAAAGATTATTTAAAATGAGGGCCATGCATTTTGAGGTCTAATTTGATACGGCACGCCTCGATTTTAATTTTAAAATAGTGTATTCAACTAAAGCCAATCACGGATGTTCCTAATTATTTTCCTAAATTTGATATTATTGCCAAGAGTTGTGGAGATTAATTGTGACCTATGGGTAAGCCTCAAACTGATTTAATCATAATTAAACATTTTCCAAAATCTAACAGATCTCAGTCACTAAAACAAATGCTAACTAATCACTCAAAATAACGTCACTTAATATTACTAAAGAAAACAAATACAAAGATACTACATGAAACACTTTTCATCATTTGAACAAACAAACTTTCCATGAAATAGTTGGCAATTAACTCCATGCATTCAAACTCTTCACTTAATCGTGTAATTAAAATCGGATATCAAGTGCTATGAAAAACACATCATCACACTTTCAACAAAGAAATCAGCGAAGTAGCTCAACAGGGCTCCAACCGTGTGACAAAATATTTAACAAAACATTAAGGTCAATTAATTAACATAGATCTACGAAAATCATGCAATTATCAGAATTATATTTCACTCATCACAGCTTGAATGATTAAACAAATATCAACATTTAGAGCCGAAATCGAAATCAGAACAACGAACGGACCTCAAAACAAAGCAATTTTTGAATATGAAAATACTTAACACTGGAAACCTTTGACAGAGACAACCTCGACGGAACCGCAAATCTGCCCGGAAACCTCATATTACGACCTTCGACGAACTCGAAACTCGCCAGTAAACTTGAATTAAACCAAAACTTGCCGGAAAATAACTGGAGGACGTTTGGGGTGGGGTCTTTCTGGTGTTCTCTGTTTGACAAAGAGAGCCGGGGTTGTTTGTGCGAGTTGCTGCTGCTAGGTTTTTGGGGTGTCGATGAGATGGATATCCAATGGGGTTGGGTCTGCGAAGAAGACGAGGAGGGGGAAGGGGTCGGCCCCTGTTGAAAAGCTGCGCCTGTCAGCCCCCTTTTCAGATGCCTCTTTCCTTTTTCTTTGATTTTGTTTTTGCCTAGATCTCTCTTCAGGCGTTCTTTTTTTTATCCCCCAGCTCATTGTAGGCATTACCTATAATATAGGGTCTAAGTTTTAAGTGTATTTTTGTGTATTTACCAATTAGTCCCTAGGTCCTTTTGTGTTAAGTCCTTAGGGCCTTTTTATTTATTTTTGTCCCAAAGAAGAGTCTAGAAGGGTCCATAGACTACACAGTGCCTTTAAAAATAAGATAGAAATACTACACAATGTCAAAGCTAATCCTAATTAATTAAACTAAACATAAAACTATTTTTGTATTTTCGAAATTATATAAAGATAAAAATAAGGTACTATTTTTTAATATTTTTTTATTTAAATTTATGAAAGATACGTAAGCTAAATTTTGTTGTTGTAATTTTCAATTTTTATGACTGAAATAAAGTAAATGAGTCAAAAATAGTTGAAATAGCTATATTAGGCCTAGATTAAATATTTACATGCTAAAATATAAAAAATCTTGGGGAGGGTCAAAAATCACATGTCTACAGCTACCCCTTTTTGACTGGAAACGCGAAGAGTTTTCAGACAAATAACGACTAGATAGGTTTTTTGACCCGACCCTTATTTGGAGGGACTAAAACTAAGAGGAAGGAGAATGTGACCGAGCCCTGGTATCTGAGTTGCCTACATATCCTTGTCTATAAATGAATCAGGCCACGTGTAGTTCAGAAGTGAATGAGGTGATGGACCACCAAGGTGGATAGCCGGTTGAGGTGCCGTTCTACTGAGGTTCCGGTCCGCGGTCCCGTTATTACATCAAAATAAAAAATAAAAAATACTAACTTAGCCTATCAGCTACGAGTTACAAGATTCCTATCTATGAGTCTTCTGAAGCTTGATCTTGAGTCTTGGTTGGTTCTTCATGCAGACTCTGATCTGAATCTTGATGCTTGTTAGCTGCAGGTGTTGGTTCAATCTTTTTCAGCTTTTTCGGATCAAGACGAGACATGCAAAGCTTGTGACTTCAATCACGTCTTGAGTAGTCCACATCTTTCTCCGCTTCTGCACTTTGGATTCACTTATTTTTTCTTTCTTTTTTTTTCTTTTTCTTTTTTTTTGGATTGAGACTACGTCTGTTGATCATCTCGGATTGTTGACTTGCATTCTTACCACGAGCTTCTACTACTTCTGACCTGAATTGCATTCTGAATTGAATTCCCTTTTTTTCCAAGTGGGCACCTGATTGCTGAATTTGAACTGTCTTCTCTTGTTACTTGAAACTGTTTTCCCTTGCACCTCGAACCATTTTCCCTTGATACTTGAACTGTCTTCCTTCGAAACTACTTTCTCTTAAAACTTGAGTTGTTTTCCTTCAAAACTACTTTCCCTTGAAACTTGAGTTGTCTTCCTTCGAAACTGCTTTCTCTTGAAACTTGAGTTGTCTTCCTTCGAAACTGCTTTCCCTTGAAACTTGAGTTGTCTTCCTTCGAAACTGCTTTCCCTTGAAACTTGAGTTGTCTTCCCTTGTTCTCCAGGTGGGCACCTGATTACAACAAAACAAACAAAACAAAAGAAATTTTCTTGCCCCAGTTTGATATTGGGAACATATGTGAGTGTTGAAAAAACTATAAATCACCTGCGCTGCTGATGAATGATGCAATGATGAGAGTAAAATTAATGACTCGACTAGGATGTGCGTCTTCTAAATGTGATTGAGCTTGCGAAAACTATAAATTAAGCTTGACTAAAGTAAAAACTGACCCTATTCTCCAGGCGGGCCCCCCTGATTTCAGGAAAACTAAACATTGATAATCTTAAGAAAACTGAAAAAATGACCCCTTTTTTTCAAATTAAGACTTCCTTTTTTTTAAAAATTATTATCCTAGGAGAAAATTCATTGGACTAGGTTTTCTATCTTAGGAGAAAGATTTATCAGACTAAGATTTAGATCCTAGGAGAAAGTTCATCAGACTAGGTCTTCTATCTTAGGAGAAAAATTCATCAGACTAAGATTTTGATCCTAGGAGAAAAGTCATCAAACTAGGTCTCTTTTCTACTTCTTTTTTTGGTATCTTAGGAGAAAGATTCATCAGACTAAGATTTTTATCCTAGGAGAAAGTTCATCAGACTAGGTTCCCTTTTTTGTTATCTTAGGAGAAAGGTTCATCAGACTAAGATTTATATCCTAGGAGAAAGTTCATCAGACTAGGTTCCCTTTTTTGTTATCTTAGGAGAAAGGTTCATCAGACTAATATTTATATCCTAGGAGAAAGTTCATCAGACTAGGTTCCCTTTTTTGTTATCTTAGGAGAAAGGTTCATCAGACTAAGATTTATATCCTAGGAGAAAGTTCATCAGACTAGGTTTTCTATCTTAGGAGAAAAATTCGTCAGACTAAGATTTAGATCCTAGGAGAAAGTTCATCAGACTAGGTCTTCTATCTTAAGAGAAAAATTCATCAGACTAAGATTTTGATCATAGGAGAAAAGTCATCAGACTAGGTCTTCTAATTTATTATCTTAGGAGAAAGATTCATCCGACTAAGATTTTGATCCTAGGAGAAAATTTATCAGACTAGGTCCTCTATCTTAGGAGAAAAATTCATCAGACTAAGATTTGATCCTAGGAGAAAATTCATCAGACTAGGTTTTCTATCTTTGGAGAAAGATTCATCAGACTAAGATTTATATTGGGAGGAAAATCCATCAGACTAGGACTTTTATCCTAGGAGGAAAAATGTGAAGATCAATGGCAAGATTTTATGCACAATAGCAAGACAAATAAATGCAAAGATTTGGGAAACTTCCCTTTTTCGGCTCTTCTCGTCTTTTCTTTTTCTTCTTTTTTTGTTTTTTTTGTTTTTTTTAAACCATTTTCCTTGCAATGCTTTGTTCCTGTTTCATACAAAGAAAAATTTGCCAGTTTTGAAAATGGTGGTCGGTTTGTGGCCTTGAGTCTTGGGCAGCTTGGCTTCTGCTCAATCAGCTTGAGTCAGTCTCAAAAGACTTTTGTTCTGCACTAACTCTGATTGTTTCACACCAATACAATTTGTATTTGCAGCTCAAACAGCCTTATCCCAATTGGATATCTTTTCTTAGGTGATCTTTTCCGATATCTTGAATAACTTCCTGCTTTTGAACAATTTGTCTGTTAGAGAGAATCACCAGTTATCTTTGCTTGCGCCAAGTAGGCTGACAAAAGTCTTTAGGGGGAGCCTTTGCATGAATCCTCAAGGCATGTTAACAGTAACAACTGAGTGTGCTGGCCAAACTCACTTTGTGCAACTGAAAAGTTGGTAGCACTTTTGAAATCTTTTCTTGCTTGTTTTGACAAGGACTGACCCAGAGTAGAGGACACAATGGTGCAAAGAAATAAGTATTAACAAGAAATGCCTCTGTCGGAAGGACAGAAGGAAGAACTTTTTTCTTCTTTTTTTTCCGATAGCTAGCCTTAATGATCATGACATGCATTTTGGACTTAACGGCCGATCTACCAAACTAATCCAATCTTCCCTTTTACCATTCTTATGACCTTGAAGTCGGGCTTGTTCGTGTCAATTATTTGCATCAGTTTCATGACTCACTTTCGACTAGTGGAGCCCCATGGGGTTTTCACCAACAAGCCTCTCTCATTTATTTATCTCTACTTACCATCGCCTTACTGTGCCCGTGAAGGTTTCACTAGTAAAACTCTCTCATTTCTTTTATTTTTCTTTTTCTTTGTTTTCTTGTGTGAGCAACTTGATAGTGTTCTATGTCGCATGACAACCATTGCTCATTGCATGCATCTCTTGGTATTCTTGAAGATTGATCAGGAGGTCTTTATTTGGAAGGCTTTTGGATATGGGTAGGAAGAAAGGTCGGCATGAGACTCAAAATAGACTAAAGATGATGGGGTTGTATACTTACAACTTTTGGAATCGACTCTTTTAAAAATGAAATAAAATCTTTGCCCCAGTTTTAGCTATTGGGATTTTTTTTTTGGATTTTTTCTGAACTCTTATTTGGTTGGACCGAACCGTGAGGCTGCCTAAGTATCCTTATTTTTTAAGGAATCAGGTCAAACGTAGTTCAAACATCTGACCTAAACTATTTTTCATCTTTCTTTCTGTTTCTCTTTTCCTTTTTTCTTTTTTTTTTCCTTTTCTTTTTTTCTTTTTTCTTTTTTTTTGTTTGCCCTAGCTTCTATTTTTTAGGGCATGGACCTTTGACAATTCTTTTTTTTTTTCCTGAACTTTCTAAGAATTGCCCCAGTTTGTACTCTTGGGACATGAATTTTTTTTGACTCTAAACTTAATTCCAAAAGTGGGTAGTCAAAGAAAAATAACACATGCTCAAAAGGGGTAGCAAAGGATATAAAGTGTTTGGGTAGTAGAAAAAGGGCCTCCCAACCTCAAGAACGTCAAACATGGTATCGTTTCGCGATCACAGTATTGACGAACATGTCTGTCTTCTTGGTGTGCCGTGTTCACAAGACATTTTTTCATCCCTTAGTGATAAACTTTCCAACAAATATCAATCGATTAAACATCCTCAAGCCCGATCTTCACAATGATTTGAAGGTGAATTTTACTCGACCTTAGTTCCGAAGTATTCCAACTCTTTATTCATTCTCAAAAGTATTTTTTTTTAGTTATGGAATTCCAGATTAAATCAGTTCCTTAGATCTGGCCAAAATTTCCGCATGCATGTCATGTCATTAGAACTAACGAGAAAAGAACTAGGAACAGAATGAAAAAAGGACAACCTGTATTTTATTGAGTAAATAATGAAAGGGTTTTACAACTAAACAAGCAACCTAAAATACGAGTTACAACCCTAAAATAACCCGAATAATGAAAATAACAACATAATAGACAGACAAGACTCACACAAACAGAGTGGATGGATAGAAAGGTTTAACTCAATAAAACAAATAAAATCTGGATCACAACCCTGAAATAACCCAGATAATAGAAAAAACATCAAAACAAGCTACCAAGATTCCTTCCTAGTGAGGAGGGAATGACTTTTCAGTTGCTAGGCTTGGCATTTAACCACAAATTTTCTCATCAGAATCAGCAGAGCCTTCTCCAGTTTCAACATCATTAGCTTCAGTTAGCATGTTCCCGAGAGGATTATCATACTCCATGTCACCACGCAACATCCCCACAAAGTGTGCATCATCATGTGCGGGTAAAGGATTCTGTGCAATATTCTGGATGTCACTACCTTGGATCACAATCAGGTTTTACTGGATCATCCTTTCTATTTCTCTTTTCAAATCCCGACAGCTTTCAACATTGTGCCCCTGGGCATTGGAATGGTATTCACACCTTTTAGAAGGGTCAAAGCTTCTCGCACGTGGGTCCACATGATTTGGAGGAATAGGTACAATCATGTCATAATGCTTTAACTTCTCAAATAAGCTTGCATAGAACTCTCCTATTGGTGTAAAATTATCTTTCAACCTTTGTTCCCCTTTATACCTCTGGCTTGGATGTGGGTTATAGGGCACCTGAAAATTTTGTGGAGGCTGTTGGAGATTTCGTGATGCTCGTGCTCGCCTTCTGGGGTGTTTTGGTGGCTGGACAACATACTGAGGTAGAGAGGCAGAGTATTGAGGGTTCTGAGGTGGATAATACTGCTCAGGGGAGTCATGGAAAACTTGAGGAGGCTGCTCATAACTTCAAGATGTTCTCCTAGGACCTTTTCTCGAACCTGTTGTCATCATGATTTCTTCAACCTTCTCATTTGTGTCGCTAAAATTATCAGACTTAACCCGGACAGCCTGAGTTGCGTCTTTAAAAACCGCTTGACTTATAATTTTGCCTGTCTTAAGACCATTCTCTACCATTTCTCCCATTTTGATTGCTTCCGAGAAGGATTTGCCAACTGCGGACATCATGTTTTGAAAGTAATCTGGCTCTTGCGCTTGAAGGAAGACAGTGATTAGCTCGTGGTCATCCATGGGTGGCTTAACTCGAGCTGCTTGCTCTCTCCATTTAATGGCATATTCCCTGAAACTTTCACTTGGTTTCTTCTCCAGGTTTGAAAGGGAAATTCTGGGGCAATGACGATGTTTTATTGGAACTGATTGACAAAGGCCTGTGCCATGTCATTCCAGACGTACCAGCGAGATGGGTCTTGATCCAAAAACCATTCGGAGGCTACTCCCGTAAGGCTTTCCCCAAAATAAGTCATCAACAATTCTTCATTTCTTCCCACACCTCTCAGTTGATTGCAATACCTTTTCAGGTGGGCTATAGAACCAGACGGCAAGTGGACATCGGGGAACATACATAGATCTTTGAAGGAAACACTCTTTTGACTTGCCAACCCTTGCATGTTTTTCAACCATTGTTCTAAGATTTTCACTCTTTGGGTCATTTCTTCTTGTACCATCTTTCGGGCAGGCTTCTCAATCTTTGCAAGAAGATCAAATGAGTACGAGTGATACTGCTCTTGCTGTGTAGCAAATTATGACTCATGACGAGGCTGTCCTCGATCACTGGCCCATGCTTGACACATTTCGGTCATTTGCTGTTTTAGTATTCTATTTTCCTCAACCACAGTAGACTCTTGTTGAACCCTCTGACCCTGAGTCTCTTGAGCACTTGTAACAGCTTCGATGTCAGTTATCATTTTTTCTTGAATCTTGTGTTGTCCGTTTACCACAAACCGACCACCTCAAACTTTCTTTACAATTCAAATAAAAGACACGTTAGAATGGACTCAGTCGGTCCTTATTATTATCATCATTTTTTCACTTTTGTTTTTTTTATTTTTTTTATTTTTCTTTTCAATGGTTGATCGAACCTGATATGGGTTGCTTACGTATCATGTGGGAACATGAATCAGATCTTGAATAGTTCGGGAAGATCATGAATAGAGTAAATAAACTAACTTTATTTTTTTTGAATTTTTTTATTTTATTTTTCGAAATAAAGACTTATAAAGAAGAAAGAGAACATTTTTTTATTTTGATTTTTCTTCATCATTTTTGCAAAGAAACACTTCTAAAGAAGAAAGTTTTTTTTTTGAATTTTGTTTATGGAATTTCGAAAAAAAAATTTCTAAAGAAGAAAGAAAATATTTTTGGAATTTTATTTTGAATTTATGAAAGAAATGCTTCTAAAAAAAGAAAATATTTTTGAATTTTGAATTTCTTTTCAATTTTGAAAGAAGAATGAAAATACTTTTGGATTTTTGGAAGAAATTAAAAGAAAATATTTTTGTATATATTTTTTTAAAAAAATAATTAGGGTCTAAAAGAAAGGTTTTTTAAAGAAGTAAGTAATGTAAAATATTTTTGGATTTTTTGAAAATTGGGGTCTAAAAAAAACTTTACTAGAGAGGAAGTAAAGGAAAATAATTTTGGATTTTTTTGAAAATTATGGGCCGGAACCGATAGGTTTGCCTACGTATCTCACATCCGGTGAGAATCAGATCCGTGTAGTTCGCCAGTTTTGACGGAACAAAAGAAAATATGACTTATTTTGAAATGACTTTTCTTTTTTTTTAAAAAAATTTCAACAGAATTTCAGGGTAATTCAAATACCTACCTCTCACTCTCTTTTTTTTTTTTTTTCGATTTTCATTTTTTTTTTCATTTTTTTTTTCATTTTTCCCCTATTCTAGAAGCCAGTTAGCATGCAAGTCGAAATAGACAGATACGCAAGTAGCACGAAAGATGTATCAGGATGGTCTTTTAATTTGGGTGCACCTGTCCTAGACGGACTCAACCCCTGTGTTGAGTCCCCAAAGTCAAATGCACATGATGCAAATAAGCATTCCTACCAGGGATCCGGCATGAGGCTGAGTTATTCTAGGTTTAAAACCTAAGTGTATTGTTCTAGACCTGAATTACCTGAGCGGACAACTCGAGCCGATGGGGGGCTGCGTACCGGTAACCAAAAGATCATCCGTCTTTGCAACTTGTCCGAACCTCGTTCTATTTGGGATATGACACTAACAGAAAGAAGTCACGACCAGCGTGCACTCCTCGGGAGAGAGAAGAGAGGGGTTTCGTAGCAGTTTATATATACAGTTCAGATAATATCAAAGCGGTAAAAAGCAACATTTTGCACATTAGGCCCAAATATGTAATAAAATCAGATAATGAATAAAGCCAAATATAACAATTCATCTAAGCTCGAATTCTGAACCCTGAATCAGAGATTCTGGGTTCTTATCCTCAGCAGAGTCGTCAGAGCTGTCACACCTCCTTTTTACCTACACCCCCGTAAAGGGATGTATAAGAGAATTTTTCCAATTAAAAGACAATCGAAACGGGATTTATTTATTAATAGATTCAGAGTCGCCACTTGGAAAATTTATGGTGTCCCAAGTCACCGGTTCAAATCCCGAATCGAGGAAAAGATTGACTCTGTATTACAGTCCGCGAACTAGAAATTTGGGTAAGGAATTCTGTTAAACCGGGAGAAGGTGTTAGGCATTCCCGAGTTCCGTGGTTCTAGCACGGTCACTCAACTGTTATTATTGGCCTATTATCTAATTTTAGAACATTTTGAACCTATATGCATTTTAACTTTATAACCGCTTTTGTTCATTTTTAGGAAGATTTCAACGTTATACAAAACACGTCTTTGGATCACGCCACATGAAATGCACCCGCAATCCGAGACATATTTTATTTAACGTTGTTAGAATTTCGGATTTGGGTCACATGAAATGCACACCCGAATTTAGGAAGGTAATATTATTAAAATAACGCGCCTAAAGCAACTACGCGTTTTTAACTTTGCGAGGGCCATAGAAAATTTGCTAAATGGCACGCCTCGATTTCTAAGGATAAAAAAGATTATTTAAATGAGGGCCATGTATTTTGAGGTCTAATTTGGCACGGCACACCTCGATTCTAATTTTAAAAGAGTGTATTCAACTAAAGCCAATCACGGATGTTCCTAATTATTTTCCTAAATTTGATATTATTGCCAAGAGTTATGGAGATTAATTGTGACCTATGGGTAAGCCTCAAACTGATGTAATCATAATTAAACATTTTCCAAAATCTAACAGATCTCAGTCACTAAAACAAATGCTAACTAATCACTCAAAATAAAACCACTTAATATTACTAAAGAAAAAAAAATATAAAGATACTACATGAAACACTTTTCATCATTTGAACAAACAAACTTTCTATGAAATAGTTGGCAATTAACTCCACGTATTCAAACTCTTCACTTAATCGTGTAATTAAAATCGGATATCAAGTGCGATGAAACACACATCATCACACTTTCAACAAAGAAATCGGCGAAGTAGCTTCAACTGGGCTCCAACCGTGTGACAAAATGTTTAACAAAACATTAAGGTCAATTAATTAACACAGATCCACGAAAATCATGCAATTATCAGAATTATATTTCACTCATCACAGCTTGAATGATTAAACAGATCTCAACATTTAGAGCCGAAATCGAAATCAGAACAACGAACGGACCTCAAAACAAAGCAATTTTTGAATCTGAAAATACTTAACACTGGAAACCTTTGATAGAGACAACCTCGACGGATCTGCAAATTTGCCCAGAAACCTTAGATTACGACCTTCGACGAACTCGGAACTCGCCGAAAAATTCGAATTAAACCAAAACTCGCCGGAAAATAACTGGAGGACGTTTGGGGTGGGGTCTTTCTCGTGTTCTCTGTTTGACGAAGAGAGCCGGGGTCGTTTGTGTGAGTTGTTGCTGCTGGGTTTTTGGGGTGTCGATGAGATGGAGATCCGATGGGTTTGGGTCTGCGAAGAAGACGAGGAGGGGGGGGGGTCGGTCCCTGTTGAAAAGCTGCGCCTGTCAGCCCCCTTTTCAGATGCCTCTGTCCTTTTTCTTTGATTTTGTTTTTGCCTAGATCTCTCTTCAGGCGTTCTTTTTTTATCCCCCCCCACCCAGCTCATTGTAGGGATTACCTATAATATAGGTCTAGGTTTTAAGTGTATTTTTGTGTATTTGCCAATTAGTCTTTAGGTCCTTTTCTGTTAAGTCCTTAGGGCCTTTTTATTTATTTTTGTCCCAAAGAAGAGTCTAGAAGGGTTCCTAGACTACACAATGCCTTTAAAAATAAGATAGAAATACTACACAATGCCAAAGCTAATCCTAATTAATTAAACTAAACATGAAACTATTTTTGTATTTTCGAAATTATATAAAGATAAAAATAAGATACTAATTTTGTATATTTTCTTATTTAAATTTATGAAAGATATGTAAGCTAATTTTTTGTTGTTGTAATTTTCAATTTTTATGACGAAAATAAAGTAAAGGAGTCAAAAATAGTTGAAATATGTATATTAGGCCTAGATTAAATATTTACATGCTAAAATATAAAAAATCTTGGAAAGGGTCAAAAATCACATGTCTACAAGTTGAACAAGAAACTCAATTGGTAAAACATCTGTACTATTTGTGATATCTTTTTTTGTGGCTCTTCACTGATATGAAGTTTTCTTTACAGGTTCCGTCAGATTTGTTCAGGAATTGATTGCAACTATGATATTGCCAATGCCAAGGGATCATAAACCAGTATACTACTAACTTTTCTGGAAGCAATTTTGCTGATATTTTTGGTAGATTCATTAGCATCCTACTTAGTGTACCATATGCCCTTGTTCTTTATTGTAGGCATAGTTGTTTTTATGGAGGGAAAGCACATCTATACGGAGCAATATTCTTAAAAATGAATAATATTCAATTCTTCTCGCAACTATCAGAATAAAATATATGAACTAGTACTTTATACATGTCTAACACATAAAGAAGCTGATGATAGAATGTTGAATCATCTTTGTAGTTTTTTTCTCAAAAGTGAAATTCCAAAGGGTTTAATATTTCTAGGTGAATAATTATAAGGGGATAAGAATAATATTTGAATGGATAAACACTACTACTATTGAAGTCCTTGAGTCATACACTAATGAGTCACTATGTCAGATATTGGGCTGCCACGTTTCCCTTGTTAGGGGAGATTTAAACTTTACCCAATAATTAATTAATTAATTAGGTAATATCCCGCTACTTAGTAATTAACATTACCCGCATAATTAAGAATTGTTTCAAATATTTAATATACTATTCATTTTTAATATACTTTATATATACCTTACTACCATGGTCATGTGATATCATATAAAATCAGTATATACACTATTATTTCATTAAAACATCCATGTAAAAATACATATATTTTTTTTTCAACTTCTAATTTTTCCTATTCTCGTATATAGAGTAAAAATTTTCGTATGCTTAATTCTTAAAATGGTAAAAAGATAACCTTCTTTTGTGAGAAAATAATTTCTATCTTTACAATAACGAAAATCTCATAAACTTTCTTGTATTAGATGTATAATTTACCATATTCAAAAATAGTAATAATTGTAACTATCCAAAATTATACTTATAAAACTTTTACTAAAATACTTCACTTAAAAGAAAATACCACTTTAACATAATAACTAATGATATCAAGGTTGTAAACTTATTGGGTCTTATAATAATAATGTCTTAAACCCTCTATAACCTCCTAATAGACATAATCCCTTCGAGCTCATATGAATTACTACGACTCACCGTAATATTAAAGTATAGGACGTAACATAAATGGTCGAGATGCTTCCACCAACTCTTTCTACACATTCACATTCTTCTAAAGTGGTTTTAGAGAAGGTTTGCTTGTGTGTGCCCACTCTGGGATTCCCCAAGGGGACCTTGTAGAATCTGAACACCTGAGTGAGGAGAAAGCCATATGGTAGTCCATGATTCCCACCTTTAAAGTTTGCCATCTTTTGCATATGATCTATCATGACTGCTGGCAGATTGATTGGAACAAACACATCAAGCGCTTTCATTAAGACCATATCCAATTTTGTAGCAATAGAACGCCTCTCAGAACGAGGTAAGAGCACCTTATTGACCAGTTCAAAGAGAAGCTGATACTCGGAAAGTAATACCTTCTTATGCACCTATTCCCCTGCTGAATAACTTGCTCTTTCATGATGGCTCTCCTAAAACTGATACCACAGACACCTTTGACTGAGGACATCCCTTCACATGGAATTCTGAGAACCTTTCCCAATACTGAAGCGTCGAGTACAATGTCTACTCCATTTACTAGCGCATAAATGTGATCCCCCTCAACAGTGAAGAGAGATGCATAGAAGGTTTGTACCGCATCTTTGTACACCAGAGGCATGCTCCCTTGAAACAAGTGCTCCTATTGCTGAAATTCCACTATCTCCAGAATTTGTCTCATACCGGCCATCTCTGAAATTGCTGGGTCAAATGTACGACCCCACAAGACTTTCTGAGTTCTTAATCTCTGCTGCCAAAGACCACTATCACTGGGCATGGTCCTCAGAGCACCAGGTTCTCTAATAGTTTCCCATTTTCATTTGCTAGATCCTTCAACAGACTTTCCTTTTCAGCTTATTAGCCCTACGGTATCATCTTCAGACATGGCTTGCTCAACTGGACTCTTTTTAGACTTGTTGCTGCCTTTCACAGATGCACTATTTTGTTTCTCAATAGTTTCATCGGAAGCTTTATCCACAGACTTTTGAGCTTTTATAGATTGTTTCACTAAGGAACCAGGTTCCTTTGGAGCATTTTTGTCAATCCCACTTACTGGAACACTTTTGTTAACAAATCCCCTTGATTCATCAATCTCTTTTTCCTTGTCTTGACACTCCTCCTACTTTTCTGCAATGTAGACTCAAAACCCTCTAGCTGATGTGACATGATAGTGGGTGACTTGGAGGAGGATTCTAAGAGCTTAGGATGATCTGGAAGTGTAGAAGTGGGTTTGCCTGGAAGAGAATCAGGTTCTTCAGTAGGTTTTTCTGGGAACGTCTCATGAGCCAAAGACATGAGGAGTACTATGGTTCTTACATCGCCTAGGAATGGAGTTTCTTCCCCCTAATACTCAGATGAGAGATATGCTCCTTCATTCATCAAACTCTCAGCAGCGATAACCCTGATATTATGAACTGCTTCCTTTTTTGGTGACTCTGTGAGAGTCACTAAGTCCAAAATGGAGGAGTTCAGATACTGATCAGGATCATCCTCAGAAACATCTGACACTTGAGAGGTGAAACCCCCTGAGTGTTCTTTGATGAGATTAGAGGAGTGACAAGACATAGAGTTCTTAATACATGGGAGAAAAATAGGGTTTGTCAGAAAAGGAAAGACTATAGGAAAAGAGGAGGAACCATGTATGGATACAGTAGTATTGGAAGGAGTGAAATTGTGAATCTCTAGGGATGATTTTAAGGGTGATAGGGAAGTGGGAGTGGTGTTAATGGTGGGAGAAAGAAGCGATCATTCGATAGCCATTACAGGAGTATTTGGAAGGCAAGTAGAGTGTGAGAGAGAGATGAAGAGAGGATCACAACTATACAGAAGAGATGAAGGTTTATGACTTGATGTGAGGGAGAAGGAAAATTTTATTGGAAAAAGGACTAATGATGATAGGAGAGAGAAACGAGTTCTGAATAGTTTTGAAAATAGCGGTAGGTTTGTGGGAAAACGTTATCGTGCAGAGGGGATGAAGGGATTTGAGAGACAAGACATGTCATGCAGACTTTGAAAAGTCGGATGATGTGGCAGTTGAGTTGATTATGTTACCATTTTGAGACGACATGCAGAGAAAAACACATTACTACTAACTTGTGGTACATGAACCTGATACCCGAACATTTTTTGAAAAAGGTTTTAGTAGCTCTTCTTTCGCAGTTCATAATTGTACCTTTAGCTTCTATGATCGTCATGCGTGCTTACCTGCAATGGTATCGATGTGAGTTAGGCTTGGTCAGAAAACACTTTAACTAATTTTACCTGAAAGTGTCTTGCATAGCCAACTGATAGAGAATCAGGTTCTCCATTAGACTCTCATGACCCCATCTTCAACTTGTTTCTTACAGAATATTCTCTACTCAAGGCTTTGGTGAAGATATCTGGAATTTGGTCTTCTGTTCTGCAAGACTTTCCACAGATCAACTCTTTCTCCATATTGACCCTCAGAAGATAATGCTACCTCCCAATGTGCTTGGTCCTCTTGTTTTGAACTACATAGAGAAGATATACCATCAGAAGATACCCCAAGATCTTCCAATTGCTGCTCAATTCATAGGGTTTGAGCACATCAGGATGCTCCCGCTACACATTCTTCTTCAGTTGTTGATGAGGCCATTGACTTTTGCTTCCTTGTCCCCCAAGGGATGAGACATGAACATGGCAGGTGAACCATTCCAGAAATATTTTTCCTGTCCACAAGAAAACTTGTACAGTTAACATCATTATACCCAACAGGATTAAAAGTGTCATCTGAGGGGTAATACAGGACCATTACCTAAGTTCCTTTGAGGTATCTCAAACATCTTTTGGCAGCCTTCAAGTAGGATTCCTAAGTACTTGACTTTGGATTCTATTCTAGAGTGTAGATACAGAAGGGACTGAGAAAAATATATATTTTTTTTTGAATTTTTAATACTTGTCTAAACTCTAGAATAAAAGGGAGTGATTAAGTTATCAGATAGATGAGAGCTTTTGTGTTTTCAGTTTGGGACAGAGGTTTGATTGGTAGGGGAACTTGGGAGGTTAATTTGATTTCCCTGCACTCTTTGTTATGTTACTTGTGGAGCGTCATGAACTGCATCTCCACTCTTTCTTCAGCTTCAGTGGTAGTAAGTGAAGTACCAGGTTCTTTGTGAGAAGTGAAAAATGATGTTGCATTATTTTTCACCTGTCTTTCATCTTACTCATCATATCGGCCTCCCTATTTGAAACCTTAGATATTTCCCAGGGACCATAAATGGTTCATTATATTGATCATCACTGTTTCTTCCTTGGTTAGAGTAAGGTGTCTTGTTGAATACCCCATGAGAACTTCCTTCCACTTAGTGTGCCCCTTTATTGTAGACTCTGTGGTCTTTGCTTCGTAGAGAGTATCCCAGAAGGATTCCTTCATCGCCTTTTGCATTAAACTCCCAAGATGGTCCTTCCCGTTTTTTAAGTCAAGAAGTTTCTTAGATGAATTATCTTTGGGTTTCTTACATTTGGCAGCTCATAGTGGGTTTTGATTCAGGAGGGACCTCATCATACACCTGTTTACCAGTAGAAAGCAGTATTTTACTGCTTTTGCCCAGAAATTTTTGGCGATTCCATTGTCGATGAGAATTGTCCATGCCATGTCTTCCAGAGTTCTATTCTTTCCATGCCATGTCTTCCAGAGTTCTATTCTTTCTTTCAGCAATACCATTTTGATGTGGAGTCCTTGGTGCTGAGAATTTGTGTGTGATTCCATTTTTGTTACAAGCTCATCAATTTGGTGTTGTCACATTCTGTCCCGTGGTCAAATCTGATGCATACTACCTTCAGTTATATCTTCACTTGGATCTTCTTGACAAGGGCCCTAAACACTTTGAAAGTCTCATCCTTTGTTCTAAGAACTAGTGTCCAGGTGAATCTTATATTTGACAGACCACGAACCAGGTCCTTCTCAAGCATCTCATATCACTAGCTTGCACAGATTCAAAATCAGCAACATAGATATTCTTGTTTCTTTTGGCTACTAAGACCACTTTGCTAGTCACCAGATTGGTAACTGTGCACTCTTTTGACAAGAACTCTATTTTGTTCCCTTTATCGCAGATTTGAGAGACACTCAGGAGATTGTACTTCAGGCCATCCACAAAGTACACGTTCTCAATTGAGTGACAGAGAGATTTTCCAGCACTGAGAATGTAACCTTTCCTTTTTTAATGGATACATTCCTTTACTACAGGGCTTTTAGTGAGAAGAAATCTATGGTGCTTCCAGTTACGTGCTTTAAGCATCCACTGTCCTTGGTTTATTGCAGTTCGCTTCCTCTCACTATTCCTTGCACATGCAAATTATGGGTTAGATTTAGGAACCCAAACTAGTTTGGGTCCCTTGTTATGATAAAAGGGATGGATAAGGGCTTTTCTAGCCCATGCAGGCAATATTCGTTTCTTGAGACCAGTACCTGGTCCCTTGTTAGTAGTCACTTTGTCAGTAAACACTTTATTTTTTTGAACAGATTGAACCCCGGTCTGGAAATTTTCTTTGAAGTGCCCATTGCTCCCATAATGGGTACACAACCAGTTATCAGGAACAATGACGTACTTGTTGTGAAGGTTGTAAGGAGTTTTCTCCCTTTGGAACCCGATTCCCTGCCTGTTTCCACTGTTTCAAATAAATGGCAGTCACAGCATCTGAGGACCAGTTCCACTTCAGAGATTTCTCAAGATCAATTTTGACTTTCTCTAATTCAGCTTGGAGTTGTCGATTTTTCTCAAGTTCACCACATAGACTAGTTTTCACATCGTTCTTTATTGAGTCCCTCAATGGTTTCCTCTAGGTCAGTGATTATCACTAAAAAGTCATCCCTCTCTTGCTCAGTAGCTAAAATATTTTCTTCTAGAGTGTGTTTCTCATTGCTAAGACCTTCTATTGTTTCCTTCAAGTCAACAACTACTACCATCAGGTCATCTCTCTCATTTTCTACACTAGTTATTTTTTCATTTAGAGCTTCCTTTTCTTCTTCAAGGTTAGCTATGGTCTCATTTAGGTCCACTACACAGACTACCAGATCATCTCTAGATTGTTCATCTTCTCCTAGTTCTATGGACAGGGTTTCCTTATCATTGTTAAGGCTATAATAAGCATCAATTAGAATATTTGCTAATGAACTTAACTTCTTAGAAGAGTAGGATTTCAGATTTCTCTGAACATCCCTGAAATTTACCTCATCTTCTTCATCATCATTAGACTGAGCCATCAACGTGAACAGTGAATCATACTTCATTGCTTCAGTTTACATTGCTATCATGGAACTGTTTTCTACATCTGGTTCCCTTTCTGATTCACTAGAGGAGTCTCCCCAAGCAGCAAGAGCTTGCTTCACAATATTGTCAGCTGCACTTTTTTGATTGAATCGTTTGTCTGGAACCAGGTTCCTTTTTGTTGCTTTATTAGGATTTTGTTTGTATTGCTCCTGTTTTGCGAGTGGGTAGTCTTTGATGAAATTCCTTGGCTTTCCGCACCTGTGGCAGAGATCATTGTTCCTTACTTTACTTGAACTACCCCTCTTTGGTATACCACCATTTCGTCGAACCATCTTTTGAAATCTTTTAGTAAGATAGGCCATGTCACTATCTTCATCACTAGAGTCACTGCTTTTAGCTTTGAGTACCAGGTTCTTTTCCTTCTTCGGCTCTTTCCTTTCACTGTCTTTCTTTCTTTTCATCTCGTATGTCTTCATATTACCAATCAACTCATCCATGGTTAGAGTTTGTAGATCTTTAACTTCAGTGATGGCATTTACCTTACTTTCCCAAGAACCATGTATAACACTAAGGATTTTCCTTACAAGCTTGTTTTTGGAAATAGCATCTCCAAGTGAATGAAACTCATTTATGATGGAGGTGAATCTGGTGTGCATATCCTATATAGACTCATCATGCTTCATCTTAAAGAGCTCATACTATGGTGAGCATGTCAATCATGGACTGTTTAACCTGAGTAGTTCCTTCGTGTGCGGTTTGCAACGCTTCCCATATTTCTTTGGCAGTATCACAAGCTGAAACGTTGTTGTACTCATTGGGTCCTATGCCACACACCAAGATTTTCTTGGCACGATAGCTCTTTTCTACGGCTTTTCTGTCAATGTCGTTGTACTCTTTTCAGTCTTTTCGCACCATTGGTCCAGTTTTTTCAAGCTTCTTTATTGGAACATGTGGACCATCACAAATGATGTCCCAAAGTTCTAAATCTTCGGCCATTATAAAATCATGCATGCGAGTCTCCACCAACCGTAGTATTGACCATTGAATCTAGGAGATCTGTAGGTTGATTGTCCTTCCTCAAAGTTGGGTGGAGCAGCCATTAGGATCCTTTCTAGGTGTTAGACTTTTAGAAAGAACCTGCTCTGATACCAATTGTTAGCTTGTATGAGTCCACCAAACAGTAGAGTACCTGGTCCTCTATGAGGTTAAGCTGAGAATGCTAATAAAACTGTAAGTAAAGAAGACAAGGGATTTTTATGTGGAAAAATCCCACACAAGGGGATAAAAAACCATGATCTACGCTTGTAAGCTTTTAACTTCACTAACTTGCAATCTCACTATTACAAGCCACTTTATAATAACCCTATTACAAAGACTTCAACTAACTTGTGGTGCTCTCACCACAAGCCACTTTGTGACTCTTCTAGTTACAAAGACTTTAAACTTATGACTAATCCTAGTCACAACATAAACTCGGAAGTTTATGGATTTTTGGTTTTTCTAAGACAAAGCTTCTAAGAAAGAAAGATAGGAGATACAATGAAGAACAAATAACAAGATTACAACTCAACTACGGATATAAATAAACTCAATATGAAACTGATCCTTAGTGGAGTTGTCTTCTTGTTCTTGACACACCAGTTACTTTAATGCCGGATGAACACTGTTATGCTTGAGAGAATATAACTGAATGCACGAAGAAGTGTTGTGCCTTGCACCTGGTTGTTATACTACAAAAGACATCACAATGAATGGTGATATCAATTCTTGGTACAGGCCTCTTCCCAATGAGAAGTGACTGTTGCACTGTCTGTTGTACAGTCACTTTTCTACAGTTGCGTTCCAGCTGTAAAGTTGACTTGTACTTCTGTTAGAGAACACTAAGGGACCAGGTCCTGTTGTGTTCCTCTTTTGTAACAATTGCGAGATAGTCACTTTCTGTTGTTACGTTCCAACTGTACAGTTGACTTGTACTTCTGTCAAAGAACCCTAAGGGACCAGGTCCCTGTTGTGTTCCTCTTTGTAATAGTTGCGGATAGTCACTGACTTGTACTTCTGTTGGAGAACCTTAAGGGACCAAGTCACTAGGTCCCTGTTGTGTTCCTCCATGTGGTTGTTCATTCATTTGCTGGAGATCAAACTGGACATTATGCATTTGAAATGTATACCATGTGGGTCAGGTTTTCTATCTGGTTCTTCACAATAAGTTTGTTAAATCATCAAAACATAAGAAGCATAAAGCGAAGATATTGACAACCCATCAGTGAGGCTTGTGTAAGGAAGAAGCAAGTAAGATCCTCTTTTAAAAGATATGTGATGGTGCTTATTGATGATTACTCTAGGTTTACCTGGACATTGTTTTTAACATCTAAAGATGAAGCATTTTATATGTTTACTTCTTTTGTTAGAAAAACTCAGAAACAACTAGGTAATCAACTTGTATCAATTAGGTCTGATCATGGAACTAAATTTGAAAATGCTAAGTTTGCTGAATTTTGTGATGTGCATGGCATAGATCATAATTTTTCTACTCCTAGGACTCCACAACAAAATGGAGTAGTTGAAAGATTGAATAGGACTCTTGAAGATATGGCTAGGACTATGCTTCTTTCTAGTAAACTGCCTCATAGTTTCTAGGCAGAAGCTCTAAATACTGCATGCTACATCATCAATAGGTGTATGACCAGACCTCTGGTAGAGAAGACTCCCTATGAGTTACTTAAAGGGAGAAAACCAAATATATCCCATCTTAGGGCATTTGGATATAAGTGTTTTGTACACAATAATGGTAAAGACTCCCTAGGTAAGTTTGATCCCAGAAGTGATGAGAGAGTATTCTTGGGATATTCTTCACATAACAAAGCTTATAAAGTATACAACAAAAGAACTATATGTATAGAAGAAAATGTACATGTGGTTTTTGATGAAACTAACATTCTTTCTGAGAGACAGGAACACGAAGATAAAGCTATTGGGTTGGTAAGAAGTTTAAATGAAATCACACCCTAGGCTGAAGTTACACCAGAAGAAGGAACAGTTGATGGAACAGGTTCTTCTATCCAGGGCAACCTGACAGGGGGAACTGAACAAAGAGAAACTGAATCTAATACCTCAATGGAACCTGTCCATGAGCATGTTCCTCAGTAACAAAACATTAACGAAACATCAAGAGGAAACTAGTTGGTTGTGAAACCTTACAAGTACCAAAGTTCTCATCCTATTGAGAACATAATTACTGATCCAACCTCTGGAATTAAAACTATATGTTCATTAAAGAATCTTTGTGCTTTTGATGCTTTCTTATCTCTTATTGAACCTAAAAATGTTGTTGAGGCTTTGTAAAATACAGACTGGGTAAATGCAATGCAAGATGAACTCAATCAGTTTGAAAGGAGTTAAGTTTGGCATTTAGTTCAAAGACTCAATGATAGATAAGTAATTGGCACAAAATGGGTCTTCACAAATAAACTTGATAAAGATGGAACTGCTACAAGGAACAAGGCAAGATTGGTGGTTCAAGGATATAGCCAAGAGGATGACATAGACTATGATGAGAACTTTGCTCCAGTTGCAAGGTTGGAAGCTATAAGACTCCTCATAGCCTTTGCTGCTTACATGAAATTTACTCATCACTAGATGGATGTCAAGACAGCCTTCCTCAATGGCTACTTGAAAGAAGAAGTGTTTGTCAAGCAACCTCCAGGGTTTGAAAGCAAGGAGAGTCCTGATCATGTGTATAAACTTGACAAGGCCCTCTATGGGCTCAAGCAGGCTCCTAGAGCATGGTATGAAAGATTATCAAAATTTCTGCTTGAGCATGGCTACAAGAGAGGTAAAATCGATAACACTTTATTCTTGAAGGAAAAAGGTAAAGACCTCGTAGTAGTGCAGATATACGTTGATGATATAATATTTGGAGCAACTACTGATAAGCTAAGTAAAGAATTTACTAAACTAATGGGGAGTGAATTTGAAATGAGCATGATGGGTGAGCTTAATTTCTTTTTAGGCTTACAAATTAAACAAAATTCAAATGGAACTATGATCCATCAACAAAAGTATGTAAAAGAATTACTTAAAAGGTTTAAAATAGAAAATTTCAAAGAAATTGACACTCCTATTGCAACAACTATAAGTTGGATATCGATGAACCTGGTTCATCTGTGGATCAGAAGTTGTATAGAGAAATGATTGACTCTTTATTATATCTCACTGCTAGTAGACCTGACATTGTTTTTAGTGTATGCCTTTGTGCAAGATTTCAAGCAAATCCAAAGGAGTCTCACTTGACTGCTGTTAAGAGAATTTTGAGATATCTAAAAGGCACCACTGATCTTTGTCTTTGGCATCCAAAAGGTAGTAACTTCAATCTTGTGGGATATGCTGATGCTAATTATGTAGGTTTTCTTGTGGATAGAAAGAGCACCTCAGGTATGGCACACTTTCTTGGTTCATCTCTTGTGTCATGGGCTACTAAAAAGCAAAATTCATTGGCCTTATCTACTGCTGAAGCTGAGTATGTTGTTGTTGCTTCATGTTGTGCTCAATTGTTGTGGATCAAACAACAATTAATGGATTTTGGAATTGATGTTGGTTGCATCCCTATTTTTTGTGATAATACTACTGCCATTAGTATGACAAAGAACCCGGTTCATCATAAGAGAACTAAGCACATAGATGTTAGGCACCATTTTTTGAGGGACAACTATGAGAAAAACTTGATCACCGTAGAGTTTTGTGCTGCTGATAAGCAGATTGCTGACATCTTTACAAAAACACTAAGTAGAGAGCACTTTGAAAGGAACATGTTTGAATTAGGGATGATTAAGATCACCTAATGGAACCATTTTAGAATTCACAATGAATAAAAAAAGGTTTGAAAAATGAAAAAAATAATATTTTTTTGGTTAGAAAATCTGAAACTTGTATAAATAACTAGATTAATTTTTGCTCAGTCTCATACTGTAAATAGTATAATCTTGTGCCATGTGTTAAAATGACTCACTGATCTCTGACAAAATTTTCTCTATTTTGGCGAATTGAGACATGATCAAGAGGATTCTCAATGAAGAACTTGGTTCATCGGTGATGGTTCATCTGAATAGCGAGGTATATTTTCTACACTCTGCACAATTTGAAATACTAATATTTAAATCATGAGAAGAGTCCTACCCAAGTCTAAAATCTTAAAAAGCCTATCCAATTAAGTTTGAACCAGTTCCGTTTTAAACAAGAATCCTCACCGTGTTAAAATGCCTAGATTCTAGGGAAGCCTAACTGACTATTCAAACTAAAATTTCAGGGTGATTAGACTTCTATTTGACTGCTAAAAGATGTTGTTGTGTATTAATTGCCCTCCTCCTTTAAATCCCTCATCATCATCCCTGCTACTCTCTTATAATTTTTGATAACCGTCGAATTTTTATTTCTTCTCTTCACCTTTAAAATTAAATCAAGCCATCTTCATCCTCACAGAATCAAGAGAAATAACTAACCCCCAGGATAACCCTGGTACACCTCCTCCACCTACCCCCTCCGATTCCTCCACTACTCCTCAACCTAGCACTACCCCTCAACCTAGGAGAAGGCGAGTAAGAATGCTTGCTCGAAAAACTGTGGCTACAGGTGCACATTCAAGGAAATTAAACACACAATTACAGGCTAGTCAATCCCAAGACTCCTAAAATTCTGATGAATCTGTCAAGTCGACGACTAAGAGGGAAGGAACTGTGTTTTCCGATTTTGAGCAGGTAACATCTGTGCAAAACCTTACTACTGAGGTCATCTTTGATTTGGCCAAAAATTTTGATAATAGATTTGTATTGGTTGCTTCTGTGGTGGATGTGAAAATGCCTGAGACAAGAGGGAGAGGAGATAAACATAAAATAGAAAAAGAAAAGGAGAGTGAGGGTGTATAGGATGATGAGAGGGGAAAGGGAAAGAAGTGGTTGATTCTTCACCCACCTCTGAAACTGTTAGAAAGGCTATCTGTGGAGCTGAACTAGAAAAGGTAGAAGAAATTAGCAAGAACGCAGGGAGAAGTGGATCAGGAGAAGCCGCTGAAGGGCTAGTGAATCTTGGAAATCAAGCAAATGAACCTGGTTCATCTATTGAGGTAACACTGGCTGATCTATTGAAAAAAATAGGTGACAGTTACAAACCCAAGAAGACAAGAACCCCTAAAGCAACGACCCCTGGCACAGCTAGAGCTAACAAGAAAAGGAAGGCAGCTCTTCCTGAAACTTTTGAAATTTCTCTCCCAAGAGGAAGAACTACAAGGAGCAAGTTAAAGCAAAATGAGGAGGAGTTGCAGAGAGCCTTAGAGGTGAATAAGAAGAAAAGAGTGGAAAAGGGGAAAGAAAAAGTGGTTGATACTATTGAGGCTATTGAAATGGATGAGATGGACCTGGTCCATCAAAGTGAACAGGTAACTGTTGAGGTAGAGGTTCAGACCCCTAGGCCCAAGAAAGCCAAGACTTCCTCAAAGAAGTCTTCATTTGTATCTAAGTCTGCTGAACCCCTTACCTTGGATAAACGGACTAGGTCTGCAGTGAAAGCCAAGCAAGTGAAAATTGCTGAAGAAGAAGAATGGAGTGGTGAAGAGGAGGATGAGTCTGATAATGAACAGGACAAATTGGCCAAGTTTGGCAAGCGAACTATCTTGAAGGGCAGACTCTTGAAGGACTTTAAGGAAGAAGAGATGGTTCTACTGCTTGAAAGGCTATAGGTACAGGGGTGGAAGGATATGGTCCTTCAGTTAGATGGAAGACTGGCCAGAAATGAGGTTATTGAATTCATGGCCTATGCTAAGGTAAAGGATAGAAGGGTCACCAACCTGGTGAAAGGGGTTCAAACTTCCTTTGACGCAAAAGATCTTGGTGAAATCCTTGGTATACCCTCTGAAGAGTATGATGATTATACAAGGCACAAATAGCCAAGTCTGGACTCCCTTACTATGGCCCTAGCCATCACTAGGAAATTCTATGATACTAAAGAAGAAGTGAGTGAGCCAAGGCTTGTTTATAAGCGTGAAATGAAGCCACCCCACTAGGTGTTGTTTGAATTTGTCAACAAGTGTGTGCTGCCTAGGCAGGAAAGAAGGCACATTGCCAACTACATAGACTTGGTTCTGATGGAATGTTTGGATAGTAGGCGGTAGATCAACTGGCCTGGGTTCATAATCAAACTTCTAGATCGGGTTATCAATGGCTCCAAGGCCCATGCCACTCCTTATGCCTTCATTCTCACTACTGTTCTTGCTCATTGTAAGGTGCCGCTTAAGAAGTGGGAGATGGCCACAAACCAAGACCATTTTGGAATCAATACTATGATTGCTTGTGATTATGAGGTCACTGCCACTCCCAATGAACCTAGTTCATCTAAAAAGACACATGTCAATAGCAAGGTCAGAGCCCTAGTGCAGGAGAGTGGGGCAAAGGATGCTGAGATAGCAAGGCTGAAGACTCGTTTGGTAGAGGTAGAATCTGAAAGAGATGCTCTCAGAACTGAGCTCACAAAGGAAAAGGGAGAAGAATGATGGAATTCTTCAAGATATGTTGCACCTTCACTAAGCCAAAACCCAAGCCCCCAGTTCTTCCAAGCCTTAGTTTCCTAGCCCTTGCCTAGACCTTTCAGTGACCCAGATTCAGGATGTTTCTTTTTGTTGCTCATGTTTTAAATGTTTTTGTTTCTTTTTGTGGATTGTGGCAGAATCATATTCTCTATCAATATCAAGACCCCAAACACCCCGGTCGTGATGGCGCCTATCATAGTACTAGGTCAGCCAAAACAACACGAATATTGTGAAGGTCTTTTGTAAAATTCATTTTCTAGCAAATTAAGTCTCAAATCTTTCATGTTTAAAGTATCAAAAGAAATAAGCGGGAACAAATACGTAAATACATTAACACATCCCGAATCTAGTGTTACTAGTCATGAGCTACTAAGTACTACTCAACATTGTCTGCTTAATACAAATTAAGTCTGAAATATAAAGTACTAGGATAGGAAGGAGAAGGGCAGAGCTTGAACACCGTACAACTAACTTGCTAACTCCGGAAATACACAGAAGCTGCTGAAAGCTCAGAAATACCTGAATCTGCACACAAGGTGTAGGGAGTAATGTGAGTACGCCAACTCAGTAAGTAATAAAAGTAAATATAGACTGAGCAGTAGGAAATAATAAATCCATATCAGGATAAACTCAGTAATCACAATAAGCTTTCAATCAGAAAATGAGTCTATCGTCTTATTTTAAATCCGGCTTTTGGTAAAAATCATTTGAAGATGCTTTCCAACAGTTTTAATAGAGGTTCAATACAATTTATAGTAAAAGTGATGAAAATCATAATAGGCCCCTCGGGCAAAACATAGTTTGTATACAGTCCCTCGGGAAAGCAGGAATCATAAACATCTCATAACATAAAAATCTCAGTGGAAATAACAAAGCCAAATCAGTGATTAAATTCCGAACATCTCGTAAAAACTATAGTTTAAATGAAAGTTGTTTAAAAGCATTTGTTTAACATTTTCAACAGAGGCTCAGTATAAAGAGGAGCGAAAATAATAATTCATAAATTAAAAAAACAAGCCCCTCGGGCAAAGTATCACTCATATATATATATATATATATATATATATATAGCCCCTCGGGCAAGCCTCTTAGTCACTCGAGACTCAACTCTCATTAATCAGCGCTCACACTCAGCACTCACGCTCAATAAGTACCATATAATAACCTGATAGGATTGATAGGTTTTCAATATCTTTGCATTGTATTTTGATGATCTAACAAACTTAATGTCAAGAACCAGATAGGGAACCTGACTTACTTGGATTAACTGCATCTAACGGATTCCAGCAAAATGTGAACTTGCTACAGTTTCAGGAGGTGGGAACCCAAACAAGGACCTGATACTCTTGTGGGTTCCTCACGGCAGTACAAAGTCAATTGGACACAGCTGGAAAGGAAGATTATGCCGCACTGCACTGTTTCTAGCGCCCACTCATTCTCTGACCAACTCAAGTGCTCACATCACTTCAAGTGATCATTCTCAAGGTTTACCTACAATGAGTCTATACAAAGTATCATTCAAGTTACTCAACTCAACATAATCCGGGCGGTGTGCACAAGAATCAGATCAAGAACCTGATCCCTTGGTACTTCTCTGACAGAAGTCCAAGTCAACTATACAGGTGGAACACAACTGCAGAAAGTGATTGTTCGCAACTGTACAAAGAGGAACACAATAGGGACCTGGTCCCTTAGAGTTTTTTGACAAAAGTACAAGTCAACTATACATCTGGAATGCGACTGAGTGACTGTCCGTAACTGTACAAAGAGGAACACAATAGGGACCCGGTCCCTTAGGGTTCTCTGACATAAGTACAAGCCAACTACAGCTGGAAAGTAATTGCAGAAAGTGACTGCCTGCAATAGTGCATCAGACAGTGCAGCAACCACTTTCCATTTAGATTGGACATCACCATTGAGATTAGACATCACTAAGGATGTCTTGTGTAGTATAAACCTTATGCAAGGCATAAGATTCAGGTTCAACACTTGTAAAATCAGAAAAGGAAAATATTCTCTCAAGTGTTCAAGAACCTCTCTCAAGAACAAAGTTGTTGCAACCTCAAGGACCTGATCCGAGATTGATGATATCTTAATTCCTTAGGGTTGTTGAGTCTTTGTTATGTGTTCTTCATTTCAACTCCTATCTAGCATTCTTAGAAGCATTGATTAGGTTGAGTCATAAGAAAAATCCTTTGTAACCATAGTGTGACAAAGTGGCTTGTGCTGGAAACATCACAAGTTAGCCAAAGCCTTTGTAACCGTAGTGTGACAAAGTGGCTTATGCTGGAAACATCACAAGTTAGCCAAAGCCTTTGTAACCGTAGTGTGACAAAGTGGCTTGTGGTAGAAATACCACAAGTTAGTCAAATTCTTTGTAACTAGGATAGTTATAGAGTGGCTTGTGATGAGAGCATCACAAGTTAGTTGAAGTTTTTGCAATAGATCTATTGTAAAGTGGCTTGTAATAGGGAGATTGCAAGTTAGTGAAGTTAAAAGCCTACAGGTGTAGGTCGTGGTTTTTTGATCCCCTTGTGTGGGATTTTTCCACATAAAAATCCACGACCTTATTTACATTTAGCTTTACTAGCATTCACTGCAGAACCAAATAAAAGACCAGGTACTCTGCTATTTGGTGGACTCACACAAACTTAGCACTTTACCAAACTGATATAGGACCAGATCCCTATACAGTTTGGTTCATCAGTACTTTCAGAGGAAACACATAGAGAACCCAGTTCTCTATACAGTTTGATGGACGCATAGTCTCTAACAAGTGGTATCAGAGTAGGTTCTTCCTATCAGGCTAACACCTAGGAAGGATCCTCATGGCTGCTCTACCAACTCTTGAAAGGAGAAAACCAAAGAAGGAAATGCACCGAGTACTTAAAGCTGCTAACAATGATTTGAGTGAGGAAGACAATTACATGGCTTACTTAATCAAAAGGTTTTAGAAGATGGTCAGAAGAAATGGAGAAGTGCTAGGAAGGGACAACTCTAACAGATCAAAGAACAATGATCTTTGTTACAAGTGCGAAAAGGGTGGACACTTCATGAAAAATTGTCCTCTCTTGAAGAAAGAATTCTCCAAGAACTTCAAGAGAAAAAGATCAGCAGAATATGACTCAAATTTTGCTTTAATGGCTCGATCAAATGATGATAAAGACGATCACAACAAAGAGGTAAATTTCAGGGATGTTCAGAGAAATCTGAAATCCTATTCTCCAAGAAAGCTCATGTCTTTAACTAATGTATTAATCAATGCATTTCATAGTCTTGTGGAGGATAGGGATTCTTTGACCTTAGAGTTAACAGAATCTGAACAAACTAGAGTCGACTTAGTGGCTGTAGTTACTGACCATAAGAAAACCATTGACATTTTCAGAAAAGAAAAGAATGATCTTTTGGCAGAAATTATAGGCCTAAGGGAAACAATAGTGAAACCTGAGATTAAGTCAAAACCTGAAAAATCTGGAAAAGGAAAGGAGATAGCCAGTGGGGAACACATTAGGCTTGAAAATGAGTTGAAAGCTGCTAGAATTAGGATATGCGGTGAACTCGAGAAAAATAAGTAGCTTCAAGCTGAATTGAAGAGAGTAAAAATTGACCTTGAGAAACCTCTCAAGTGGACCTGGTCCTTAGGTGCTGTCACTGCCATGTACTTCAAAAATAGTGGAAACAGGCAGGGAATCGGGATCCAAAAGGAGAAAACTCCTTACAACCCTCACAGCAAGTACATCATAGTTCCTGATAACTGGTTGTGTACCCACTGTGGGAACAATGGGCACTTCAAAGAAAATTGCCAGTCCAGGGTTCAATCTGTTCAGAAAAACAAAGTGACTACTGACAGGGGACCAGGTACCGCTCGCAAGAAACCAATGTTGCCTGCATGGACTAGAAAAACTCTTATTCATCCCTTCTATCATAACAAGGGACCCAAACTAGTTTGAGTTCCTAAATCTAACCCATAATTTAAATATGCAGGGAACAGTGGGAGGAAGCGGATTGCAATGGATCATGAACAGTGGATGCTCAAAGCACATGACTGGAAATACCCTGAATTTTCTCTCACTGAAAGCCCTGCAAGGTAGGGATGTACCCTATGGAAAATGGAAAGAAGGGATACATTCTAGGTATGGGGAAGAAAACAAGGTAGAAGTTCGTGTCTAAGCTGATGATATGAGCTGCTTGAATGCAGTTGATGATGATTGGAAGACTTTGCTTAAAGGATTGGGGGATACAAGTCTCTCACTTCTAGAGATATTGATGAAGAAGAACCTGGTCCATGGACTGTCAAATTCAAAGTTCAAGAACACAGAGCATGCAATTCCTATGGGAATGCTGAGCGGGAGTGAAAAAAGGTGCATGATCAGACCTCTCCTGAAGAACACCCCGTATGATTTGCTCAATGTAAGAAAACCAAAGATAACTCATCTGAGAACCTTTGGATGAAAATGCTATATTCTCGACAACGGGAAGAACCAGCTTGGGAAGTTTGATGCAAAAATACTTCTAGGATACTCCCCTCAAAGCAAAGCCCACAAATCTACAACAAAATGGCACACTGTGTGGAAGGAAGTGTTTATTTGCTATTCAATGAGACATCCTCCTCTAAAAAGGAGGAAACAGTGATGATTAAGATAATAAACCACTTTTGGTCCCTGGGAAATATCTGGAGTTTCAAATGGGAAGGCTGATTTGATGAGTAAGATGAAGGAGACAGGTGAGAGACAATGCAACATCCTCTTCTACTTCTCAAGAGGAACCTGGTACTTCCATCATTACCCCTGAAGCAGAAGAAAGAGTTGGAGATGCAGTGCAAGGGACTCCCCAAGTAACTGAACAAGGAGTGTAGGGAAATCCATTTAACTTACTTAGTTTCTCTATCAATCAATCTTCAGTCCCAAATTAGAAACACAAAAGCTCCCATTCACTTGATAATATAATTACCCCCTTGATTTTGGAGTTCAGACAAGATCAAAAACCAGAAATTCCCTAGCCTTCTTAGCATTTCTGTCCCAAAAAGAACCCAAAAATATAAAGGAAGCCTTGTAGGATGCAGACTAGATTACTGAAATGCAAGAGGAACTGCATCAACTTGAAAGAAATGAGGTATGACACCTGGTACCTAGACCCTCAGATAGAACCATCATAGGGACCAGGTGGGTATTCAGGAATGAGCTAGATGAACATGAAAATGCTACAAGGAACAAATCAAGGCTTGTTGTCCAAGGATTTAATCAAGATGAAAGACTAACAATACATTGTCTTTGAAGAAACGGGGAAGGAACCTGCTCATTGATCAGATTTATGTGGATGACATCACATTTGGAGCTACAACTAACTCATTATGTGAAAAAATTTTCTAAACTCATGGGAAGTGAGTTTGAAATGAGTACGATGGGGGAACTGAATGTCTTCCTGGGTCTTCAAGAGAAGCTGTCCATAAAGGGAACGTATATCAGTCAGAAATGCATCAAAGAACGCTTGAAAATGTTTGACATGGGAGCATGGAAATCATTGGATCTCTACTCTACCTTTCTGCCAGTAGGCCAGACATTGTATTTAGTGTGGGATTACATACAAGGTTCCAATCAAATCCTGAGGAATCTCATCTGAAGGCTGCTAAGAGAATTCTGAGATATTTTAAGGGCAGACATAACCTGGTTTTGTACTATACTTCAGGTGACAATTTCAACCTTATTGGTTATGCTGACACTGATTATGCAGGTTATCTGGTGGACAGGAAAGGCACATCTGGAATGTCTCATTTCCTTGAATCATGCCTGCCTCATGATGTGCTCATTCACTGTGGATCAAGTAAAAATTGGAAGATTTTGGTGTATACATTGATTGTGTACCGCTTCTATGTGTCAACACCAGTGCTCTCAACATGGCAAAGAACCCAGTTCTACATAAGAAAATCAAGCACACTGATGTTAGAAACCATTTTCTCAGGGACAATGTGGAAAAGGGTCTTATTTGTATAAGATCTTGTTGCACGAAAGATCAGATTGCAGATATCTTCACAAAACTCTGAGCAGGGAACACTTTGAGAAACAAGATGGAATTGGGATTACTTAAACCTAATTAAGAACCCGTTTCTGCTGACATGACTGTGATAGTCACACTAAGGTAAAATTGGCTAAAGTATTTTCTGACTAGGCCTAACTCACATCTATACCGTTGCAGGTAAACACGCATGATGATCATAGAAGCTAAAGGTACAGTGTTGAACTTAGGAGGAGAGCTGCAAAAACCCTTTTACAAAAACAGGTCAGGAACCTGGTTCCTGCACCACAGGTTAGTAGTAATGTGTTCTTCGCATGCTTGTTCAAAGAAAAAGATAGCAAAATTAATTCAACTGCCACATCATCCGACTTCTCAGACCAGCAGTTCTAAACCATTGTCTCTCTTTGCATCTTTTACCACCTCTCTCACCATGGCCAATGAATAATCGACTTTTTCTCTTGCCATCAACATCACTCCTACATCTCATCCCTTAACACCATCACCAAAAACCCATTTCTTCACTATCCCTGATACTACTATACACATACTGATTTCCTCCTCATCTCCAGTCACATCTACTTTTCTCCAGTCACCTCATCTGTAGGCTCACTTCCATATGTTGCAAACCCTACTTATCCTCTGTTCCTAAATTTCAGGGGGAAGAAACTCCATTCTTAGGGGATGAAAGAACTCTGGTGCTTTTTGAGTTATCATCATAGAAGAATCTATTGAAGAACCTGATTCTCTTTTAGCTGAAACAAACTAGGTGGTTGTAGAAGAAAGAGGCTTTTTAAGTGTGCCTTGCAGAAGAGTAAGCAGAGTATTAAAAAAAAGTAAGAGGTTGATGAAATAGGGGGAAGCAGTGGCTGATAAACACATTTCAATGGTTGAGGTTGATAAAGATGTTGTGAAGGAACCTAGTTCCTTAGTGAAAAGATCTACAAAAGGGTGTGGCTGAGAAAGATTTATTTGAGGGTGACATTGTGGCTATTGCAAGTAGGAATGGGAAGTTTATTGAAATATCTAAAAACAAAAGTGGGAAACTGTGGGAAGACCTGGTTCAATAAATACCATTCTAAGTGACAGTGGCCTTGGGCAGAGGAGTTAATTCAGAAAAAGTCTTGTGGGGTTGCACGCTTGCCTGACAATCTAGGAGATGGCAGGTATGAGATAAGATCTAGACTTAGGAAACTAGTGGAGAACCTGCGGGAGAAACTCTTTGACTAACAACTGTCTGTAACTACCCGCATGGACCTAGCTCTCAAAACCATTGCTGCCTCCCTCTTCTAGTACCCCCTAGGATCCTCTCAGTGGCCAGTTATCTTTTGCTCTGAAGATTTTGTGGCTGTTGTTTCTCTTTTTGTTTGTCTTCTTGTGATGGCATGTTGGATTTCACCTTTGCTTCTCCTGCTGAAACAGTCATATTTTTTATCAATAAAACAGCTCTTCTTTTTCTTGTATAATACTTGTTTTCCTTTTTGCTTCTCTTTTCTATCATGATTGTGTGCACATATGTGGCATGAGTTAGCTTTGTTGGACTTATTTATGCCTTTTTGTCTGACTGTGCCTTTTTGATTGATGCTAAAAGGGGGAAGAATCGAGTGAATCAAGTCAGGGGGAACATATGTCAGGGTTAAGAATAGAGTCAGGGGGAACATATGCAGTTGCTGGTACCTTATCTGGTTAAGTCAAATAGTCATCAATGTTAAAAGTTTGTCATTATCAAAAAGGGGGAAATTGATGGGCTTAAAGTTTTTTAAGCTATGTTTTGATGATCTAACAAACTTTCTGTATGGAACCAAATAAAAGACCAAGAATGATAGTAAAGTGTCAGGGGGAACATATGGGAAACATGTGCAAGTAAAGGCATAAAGTCAGGGGGAACCTGTGGTCTCCTGATATTCAATATGGTTCTCTGAACTCTAACTCCTTGTTTTCAATAAGTTTATCATCATCAAAAAGGGGAAAATTGATAGGATTGATAAATTTCAATATCTTTGCCTTGTGTTTTGATGATCTAACAAACTTAATGTCAAGAACCAGATAGGTATCCTGACTTACTTGGATTACACTGCATCTAACGAATTCTAGCCAAATGTGAACTTGCTATAGCTTCAGGAGGTAGTAACCTAGACAAGGACCTGATACTCTTGTGGGTTCCTCACGGTAGTACAAAGTCAATTGGACACAGCTGGAAACGAAGATTATGCCTCACTGCACTGTTTCTAGCGCCCACTCATTCTCTGACCAACTCAAGTTCTTACATCACTTCAAGTGATCATTCTCAAGGTGTACATACAATGAGTCTATACAAAGCATCATTCAAGTTACTCAACTCAACACAATCTAGGCGGTGTGCACAAGAATCAGATCAGGAACCTGATCCATTGGTACTTCTCTAACAGAAGTCCATGTCAACTATACAGGTGGAACACAACTGCAGAAAGTGAATGTCCACAACTATACAAAGAGGAACACAACAGGGACTTGGTCCCTTAGAGTTCTCTAAGAAAAGTACAAGTCAACTATACAGTTGGAACGCAACTGAGTGATTGTCCACAACTGTACAAAGAGAAATACAATAGGGACCTGGTCCCTTAGGGTTATCTGACAGAAGTACAAGCCAACTACAGCTGGAAAGCAATTGTAGAAAGTGACTGCCTGCAACAGTGCAGCAGACAGTGCAACAGCCACTTTCCATTTAGATTGGACATCACCATTGAGATTGGACATTACTAAGGATGTCTTGTGTAGTATAAACCTTATGCAAGGCATAAGATCCAGGTTCAACACTTACAAAATAAGAAAAGGAAAATATTCTCTCAAATGTTCAAGAACCTCTCTCAAGAACAAAGCTGTTGCAACCTCAAGGACCTGATCCGAGATTGATGATATCTTAAGTCCTTAGGGTTGTTGAGTCTTTGTTATGTGTTCTTCATTGTAACTCCTATCCAGCTTTCTTAGAAGCATTGATTAGGTTGAGTCATAAGAAAAATCCTTTGTAACCGTAGTGTGACAAAGTAGCTTGTGCTGGAAACATCACAAGTTAGTCAAAACCTTTGTAACTATAGTGTGACAAAGTGTCTTGTGGTAGAAATACCACAAGTTAGTCAAATTCTTTGTAACTAGGATAGTTATAGAGTGGCTTGTGATGAGAGCATCACAAGTTAGTTGAAGTCTTTGTAATAGAGTTATTGTAAAGTGGCTTGTAATAGGGAGACTACAAGTTAGTGAAGTTAAAAGCCTACAGGTGTAGGTCGTGGTTTTTTGATCCTCTTGTGTGAGATTCTTCCACATAAAAATCCACGGCCTTATTTACATTCAGCTTTACTAGCATTCACTGCAAAACCCGATAAAGGACCAGGTACTCTGATATTTGGTGGACTCACACAAACTTAGCACTGTACCAAACTGATATAGGACCAGATCCCTATATAGTTTGGTTTATCAGTACTTTTAGTGGGAACACATAGAGAACCCATGTTCTCTATACAGTCTGGTGGACGCACAGTTTCTAACATAACCGTTGCGGCGTGCAACCCGATCCATAAATATATAGTCGTCTGTGCTCACTGGGGATGTGCAGACTCTAAAGGGGCTCCTACAGCCCTAGCGCTATATCGTTGTGGCGTGTAGCCCGATCTAGCATATCGCTGCGGCGTGCAGCCCGATCCATATACATACACACACACATACATACACACACACACACACATACATACATACATACATATATATATATATATATATATATATATATATATATATATATATATATATATATATCGTTGTGGCGTGCAGCCCGATCCATAAATATATAATTCTCACAACCAGGACCTCGGCCTCTCTCAGTCATCAACCTCACAATCAGGCCCTCGGCCTCTCTCTGCCATCATCCTCACAAGCCATTTGGACTATCAGTAAAACAGGGCGTTCAGCCCAAAATATCATTTATAGTATCAAAACTGAATAAATAAGGTTGAGTTATGAAATCAGTAAAACATAGCATGACTGAGTATAAATATTAAGTCAAAACAGTGAGGAATAGTAGTAAAAAGCCCAAGTATGGTATTCCACCCAAAACATATCAATACTTTCCAAAACACAATGATATCAAACAATTTTCAATCAAATACGCGACTTAACAATCGTACGAGACGGTCCAAATCAGAATCCCCAACGGTGCACGACCCCACACTCGTCATCTAGCATGTGCGTCGCCTCAAAGTAGTACAACGATGTGAAATCCGGGGTTTCATACCCTCAGGACAACATTTACAATCATTACTTACCTCAAACTGGATGAAATCCTACTCCACGACGCCCTTGCCTCTCGACTCGGCCTCAACTTGCCTCGAATCTATCCAAAATCATAATCATAACATCAATATACGCTAACGGAACAAAGCCCACGCGTAAATACTCAATTACATCAAAAATCCCGAAATTGGTCAAACCCGATCCCCGGGCCACGTCTCGAAATCCGATAAAAATTACATCAATAGAATCATTATCCTCCCATGAGTTCATACATACCAAGAACATCAAAATCGGATCTCAAATGGCCCCTCAAATCCTCAATTTACACTCTCCAATTTCAATCCCTAATTCCCCCATTTTAAGCTTTGAATCCTACTAATTTCATGTCTAATTAGTTAGAAGTCATCATATAATCGATATTGAGTTCAAAAATCTTACGACAAGTGTTTTCCTTCGAATCCCTCTTCAGTCCCTCTTAAAAAGCTTCAAAACTGCTCAACAATGGTGACAAATGGGCTAAAAATCGCGAAGACCTCTATTTAAACATTCTGCCCAGGTAATTTACCTTAATCGCGATTGCGGAAAGACTCTCACGATCGCGAAGAACAACTTTGCTGGCTCTTGAAATAACTCTACGCGAACGCGTCCCTCTCCATGCGAACGCGATGCTTTGCCCCTCACTCCTACGCGATCGCGGACCACTGACCGCGTTCGCGATGAACAAACACGTGGCCCCAGCTTTGGTCCACTTAACCTTACACGAACGCGACCTAACCCACGCGTTCGTGATGCTTCACCTGATCAACCAACGCGATCGCAGCCCTTAATATGCGAACGTGAAGAAAAAACTTGACTGTCTCCATAAATTCTCTACGCGATCGCGAGCCTCCTCACGCGATCGCGAAGAAGGAACCTCTGCAACAGAACAGAAGAAAAATTTGCAACTCTCAAAACTATGAACTTGGTCTGATAACCTCCCAAAACTCACCCGAGGCCCTCGGGACCTCAACCAAATATCCTAACACATCCCATAACATCATTAAAACTTGGTCGAGCCTTCGAATCACTCAAAATAATGCTAAAACACTAAATCAACATCGGATTCAAGCCTAAGAACTTAGAAACTTTCAAATTCTACAAACAACGCCGAAACCTATCAAATCACCTCCAAATGATCTGAAATTTTGCACACATGTCACAACTGACACTACGGACCTACTCCAATTTTCGGAATTCCATTCCGACCAAGATATCAAGATTTCCACTGCCGATCGGGAAAACGCCAAATTTCAATTTTGCCAATTCAAGCCTAAATCCACCACGGACCTCCAAATCCCATTTCGGACGCGTTCCTAAGTCCAAAATCACCCTACGGAGCTAACCAAATCATAAAAATTCAAATCCAAGATCAAATACTAAAAAGTCAAAACTTGGTCAAACCTTTTAAATTTAAAGCTTCAAGCTGAGAATTGTTCTTCCAAATCTATTCCGATTATTCTGAAAACCAAAACCGACAATTTACATAAGTCCTAATATATCCTACGTGGCTAGTCATGCCCAAGAACTGGGGAGCGAAGTACAAATGCTAAAAACGACCGGTTGGGTCGTTACAATCAATGAAGTATGTTGCTTTTGCTCTTATTGACTGTCTATATTTCCTTGATAGTTTGAATTAGTAGTTGATTATTGAGTATTAATCTATGAATGCATTTGCAGCTGCCCCAATGTCCATGATTAATTTTTAATATCTGAAAATCACACATTTTTTATGCAACTTTTTGATGATGCCAAAAGGGGGAAGATGTTCATAACCTAATAAACCTGGTCCTCGATGATAAGTGATAAAAAGGAAAAATGTTTCTAACAAAGCATTGGTGTTTGAGCGAAGTTGAAACAGGCTTAAGCTTGTGGAAGCACAGAGTTTGTCATTATTAAAAGGGGGAATTTGTTGGCCCAAGAAAAATGATAGTTTTGAAGAATGAAAAAAGGAACTCAGAAATGAACCAGGTCCATCACTGGTAGACATAGACACAGGCAGACTTAAGGTAGGTGAGATGCACATGCAGGGGATAAACGTATTCTGGCAGAATGGATATTCCCTGATCGAAAAGATTGCATAAATAAAAAGAAGAAGGACTCCTTACTCAAAGAGAACATTATCCAAGATAAAGAAGGATTTAATAGTTGAGATTAATTAGAACTCTTCCACCAAGGAAGAATAGCATTAGAACTCTAATTATTTCTTCATCTACTAACTCTATATATGGCAGAATATTTTCATTTTACAGGTACAGACATAAGTAGAAGTTAAACGTGAATTGAGAGCAAAATAACAAGGCAATTTTGCAAGCAATTTATGTGTGATTCAAGTGTGCAAACCTGAAGCTACATGAACCAGATAGAAGAACCAGTTCTAAGTGTCTGTCTTTTCTTCTAGTTCAATTGTATTAAGTGTATTCATATTGTACCTTTCAGCTTTATCTAGATGAAATTGTAATAGGTACTCAGAGTTTTCAAGTTAGAGTTAATTTAAAGTTGTCGCAGCAGTTAGAGGCTATTTGCCACAACGGGATTAAAGTTAGTCATAGGTTTATAAAAGTGTTTTGTAAATGCAGTTTTTGGCTCAGTGATTTAGTGAAGAGTTTGGGAAATTCCTACTGGGAAGTAGGTCGTGGTTTTTTCAC
The DNA here is from genome assembly GCF_000393655.2 of Nicotiana sylvestris. Taxonomy (NCBI): domain Eukaryota; kingdom Viridiplantae; phylum Streptophyta; class Magnoliopsida; order Solanales; family Solanaceae; genus Nicotiana; species Nicotiana sylvestris. The sequence continues at coordinate 169,860,692 of NC_091064.1, read as the reverse complement.
CTTTTGAGCCAGGTATTTTCCACGTAAATACTTGTGTTCTTTACTTTCCGTATTTACTATTTCTGCAATAGTAGGTTAAGGAACACTTAGAAGAACCAGGTCTTTCCATAATCAATTTAAGTGAAAAATTTGTCACCACACAAATCACCTCCCCTCTTGTGTGGTATTGAAGTGTAAAACATGAGATAGCTAGAACTAATTTAGTTTCAATAGAAGTAACATAATATATTTGAGAGTTGGAGACTTTGGGCTTTAGTTACTTGGCTTGTAAATGTTCCTTAATCACAAGGCCCGGGGAAAAAATTAATGTCTTATTAATTTTAAACTTAATATATAAAATATATTTTTTATATAAAATTATTTGGGATGGTTCGATATTCTTTCGGTTTATTTTTATAAAATTAATCCTAATTATCGGTACAATTACACTTTTATATAAAAACCCATGATTTTATTAATAGAAATCTAATAATTTGTTTTGTACGATTCGGTTCGGTCAATTTAGTTGATTTTTAAATATCCATTGACACCCATAATCAGTGTACTCAAAGTCTTTTGAATTCTCTTTTCAGAATTATATCTGATGACACTCTGTCTGAGATGTATATCTCGGTACAATAAGCCCCAATATACATGCAGTTTTTTATCGCAATAAATAGGGGCAGCCCAACTAATTTCGTGGCCTAAAGCAAAACTTTATGAAGGGCCTTAGGTAAGGTTTTATCAATTTTAATTTTGAAATACTTTTTCCTGCTGAAGCAACGGTAATATGAGTTATTAACATTATTCTATAAGTAATATAGGCATTTGGAAAATAACCAAATCTTTTTATTTGATTGACTATATCAATTAAACTATTATATTTTAATTGTACTATTTTTCTTAATATTTTTAATTTAAAAAATAAATCTAAACTATCAATATCGGGTTGATTATGATGCTTTAAGGATCATTCAAGATGAAGGCAATATTTTTCAAACTTCCATCATCTAGTGATCTCAGTTTTTATCGCTAAATAGAAAACCAAAAATATTTTCATATGTCTCTAATTGTTCAAATCTACTTTAAAGTGAAAAAATAACCTTGTCTACTACTCTCTCCGGTTCATAATAAGTGACTTTTTTGGGACATTGTTGATCCGAAATAAGTGTCTTTTTATATAATTGAGAAGGAATTAACATTATTTTTCCAAAATTTGCCCTTATTTACGTATTTCAATGTTAACAACATACAAATTTTAATTAAGGATAATTTAGTCAAAAAACATTTTTGTTCTAGGAGTCAGTATTTTCTTTTTCTTAAGGGGCACAACAAAGATTAAAAAGTCATTTATTATAGATCAGAGGGAGTATGTATAAAAAGTAATTAACTCTAAAGGATTGTTCGAGAGATTTTGAGATTTCACTATTAACATTCTCCTCAAATTGTTTCTTCCTATATATTACACGTTTCTCATGAAATTCGGGTTCAATATTAATTTCAAATGCAATTTCCTTGGCAGAAATTAAAGCAGCTGCAAATTCTTCGTCTCTATATTTGATAAAAAAGAAATCAAATTTTTTTTAAATTTATATTTTAGGAGTAAAAAAAAAATGGCCTCCACAAATGTGGGGCCTAAAGCAGTTGTTTTACTTGCTTTTTGGACGGGCCGCCCCTGGCTATAAGTAAAAATAGCACGGTATATCCAGTTTTCGGACTAGTCATTCAAAAATAGCCAGCGTTTACGAAGTCAATGAAAAATAGTCACTATTTTGCTGCAACAGAGACCGGTCTAGCATAATATACTAGAGTTTGGTGCACCTATGTATGAACTCCAGCATATTATGCTGGACCGGTATACTTTGCTGATTCCAGTATAATATACATGAGACTGGAGCACCGGTGCTCCAAACTCCAGTATATTATACTGGACAATTATACTTGCTGGAACTCCAGTATATTATGCTGGAGTTCTAGTGTACTTATGCTGGAACTCCATCATATTATGCTGGAGTTCCAACATACTTATCCTGAAACTCCAGTATAATATGCTGGAGTTCAAGCATACTTATGCTGGAACTCCAGTATAATATACTGGCGTATTTTTCGGGTTTTGAACAGTGTATTCGCTCAGATTTATCTTTACATAAAAAGTGGTTAAATTTAAATTACTTTTGAAATTAGGCTATTTTTGAGCGACCAGTTGTAAATCTGACTATTTTTTAATTTCTCCCTATAAAAAGTGTTACTTGGTTAATCTAACTAGTATCACCCAAACTAAATCGAATTCATTAAATGTCTATGGCAAACCCACCAAAAAAGTCCATCAGAATTATTTTTCATTTCTCGAACACTGGGCTTTACTCCAGTATTTTCATGACTGTGAATATTCTCCTGAACAAGAATGGAAATATGCATGTGTACCCATGGACGTCATGAGTAGTATAGCTACTGCGAGAGGTATTACTACTACTCTTTCAAATGCGTCCAATGAAAGTACGATACCATTATATCATTAAAAACACTAGTACGCTAGTATATATATCTTGGAGAGCAGAGCAAAGATACGGGTATTACGAGTAGTGGTTGAAGTATTGGAAACTGATTATACTATGGAGGGGTTCTACAGTTAACACAAATGATATCCTCATTGTAATTAATTAATATGCATCTTTACAGTTGTACTCACTGCGCTATCACGTGACACCTAAGTACCAGAGAAAGTTGTGATGGGTGCATGCATGGTAGTTGAGCGTCATCGACGTTCAGAAATTTTGAGAAAAACTCCATATATACTTGCAAGTATCTTCAAGTAATAAATAAATTATATTGATTTTAACGGTGCCTCGTGATCGTTAAATTTTGGGTTCGTCTCTAATGGTATATATCCTTCCATTCTTAATCAGGTTTCACGTTCGAGTCCTGAGAATAAAATTGTTTTTGGTAAATGAGTGTTTTATTTCCCAAAGTAAAATTTCCCAGTGTGAATGATCTAGATGAATCGAATCCTAAAATAAATATTGAACATCGAATAGAAAATAAATAAAGAAATACCTAAATGTGCAAAACATGGGATAAAATAATGGTTCAGATCTTTAACCCTGTTTAAGCTATCAAAGCCATCCGTAATGTACTGAAACAAATAAAATAAGGATTTAGAAATTAAGAGGTCATACCATAATGGGAATTTAAAAGTTGGTCCGTATTAGTAACCGGTCTGCTATACCTTTTAGTCATTAAATTATTATATGATGAAAAGTAGGTGTGTACATAGGTCGGATTGGTTCGAATTTTATAATTACTAAACCAAATTAATTGTGTCGGGCTATTAAATCTAAAGATCAAACCAATAAAACTCGGGTTTTTCACTTTCGGGTTTTCTCGGGTTTTCGGGTTTTCAATTTTTCGGGTTTTTTCCGGTAAAATCTTCGTAGAACAAAACATATAAATTGTGCTCAAAACATTTCTTTAATCCTAGTAAGATACAACTATATAAAGTAATTTTCAAGAAAATAATACAAAATATGAGACGTCATGGCATTATCCTAAAATATTTAATAATAAAGACAATAAAATTATGTAATATAAAATTGCTAATTAAAAAGCCATAATAAAAATAAACATAATCCAAAAGTACTAAGTCATGCTAAAATAAGTAGACTAATAAGAGAGTATTAATTACATGACTAAACACTAAAGAAAAAATAAAAATAGGTTATGCATTTTTATCTAAATTATTGCAAAACAAAAATAGATATTCAATACATTCTCGTTCATAGTATTGAATTGAATGTCTTTTGTTAGCATTAGTATTGATTTGATTTTGGTTGAGGCTATTGTTAGCATTATTTAATTTACTAATTTTAATGGCTATAAAACTTATTGGAACATTCAAAAGTTCTATCACGACACCCGATGGTGGGAAATCCGGGTCGTGACTAAGCAAGCCAAATATTTAAAACACCTTTCCTGCTTTCTTTCAAACAATATAATGAACGAGACAAAATTTAAGCGGAAGACTTTAAATCTAAAGCAACTGAAAACCAAAAGTGCGGAAGTTTAATACACATCACTACCCAAGGTCTGGTGTCACTAGCTCACGAACTACTACAGAATACTACAAACAATGTCTGAAAGGAAATACATCATGTTTGTCTGATACAAGATGAACAAACGAAAAACATGGAAAGGGACTTCGGCCTGCGAACGCCAGCTAGGCTACCTCGAGAGTCCCTGGACTGAAGATAGCTCCCAGAAGTCCTACTGCTGTGGTTCGAAAGCTGCTCCTTGATCTGTGCACAAAAATGCACAGAGTGTAGCATCAACACAACCGACCCCATGTGCTGGTAAGTGCCTGGCCTAACCCCGGCGAAGTAGTGACGAGGCTAGACAGGACCTACCACAATTAACCTGTACAGATATATATACAAGTGCAAGAAAACAATAACAAGATAATACAAAGTAAAGCTAGGAGGGGACATGCTATCGGGGAGTAACAGATAAAAATGAAATATCGGAAATAAACAGAAGAAACTCCGGTTCCTATGATATATATATATATATATATATATATATATATATATATATATATAGTGGACGACGTGCCACACGATCCCATAATATCATATATAAGTGGACGGTGTGCCACACGATCCCAATTTTCATATACCACGTGGTAGGCGTACCACTCGTTCCCATTTCATCTTTATCACATTGCGCAATATGTCATCGGCAACGGAGGCCAATAACCAATAATCACTCTAATTTGTGGTAGGCGTACCACTCGATCCCATTTCGTAAAATCATACGTGGACGGCGTGCCACACGATCCCATAATATCATATATAAGTGGATGGCGTGCCACACGATCCCATAATATCATATAAAAGTGGACGGCGTGCCACACGATCCCATAATATCATATATAAGTGGACGACGTGTCACACGATCCCATAATATCATATATAAGTGGACGGCGTGCCACACGATCCCATAATATCATATATAAGTGGACGGCGTGCCACACGATCCCATAATATCATATATAAGTGGACGACGTGCCACACGATCCCATAATATCATATATAAGTGGACGACGTGCCACACGATCCCATAATATAATTCGAAACATCTGATTTTGTAAGGAGAGTCCCATTAGGGGAAATTAACAACATATCACTCTAACCCGGCAAAGGTACAACTAACAACCCAAAATATCCCGACAAGGGAGAGTATGTATATCGGTCTACACATTCTCTTTTTAAATCCCTTCTTCCTCAACTAACGCATTCATGTTCGAGCTAACGCTCCAAAAGTACACCAATCACAATTTTACCTCAACCGTTCACATTATATGAAACTCATCAAATGAACAAGGAGATTGTGTCACGATATTCGAATTAAAAGCAATTAAGACTCACGGTCATGCTAGACTCTGGTGCATAGATAACCGTCACCATGCCTATACACCGTACTCCATATTAGCAAGTAGCAAATAACATCCAAATCCTATTCCCTCAAGCCAAAGTTAGAACAAACACTTACCTCGAATGCTCCAAACTCAACTCACGCTTCTAGTATAGCTTTACCTCTTGATTCCACATCCAATCCGCTCGAATCTAGTCATAAGTTACTTAATCACATTAATAATTACTAAATGAATCACTCCCCATGCATGAAAATAAATTTTACAAGATTTTTCCCAAAATGGTCAAAAACACCCCCGGACCCACGTGGTCGAAACTCGAGGTTCGGACCAAAACCCGGTTACCCATTCTCCCACGAATCCAAATATATGATTTGTTTTGAAATCGGACCTCAAATTGAGGTCCAACTTCTCAATTTGTAGAAAACCTAGGTTCTACCCAAAACACCCAATTTCCCCCATGAAAATCTTTGATTTGAATTTGAAATCATGTTAAAAGATGTCAAGGAATAAAGAAATTAAGTTAGAAATCACTTACCAATCGTTTTGGAGAAGAAAAGTTGTTTGGAAAATCGCCTCTTAGGTTTTGGGTTTTTTAAAAGTGGAAAAATGACTGAAATTCTCGAATTTATATATTTTTGCTGGGGGATGGCGCTGACCGAGCAGAAATGCACCGTGGCCGCGTGGCTGCCGGTGCGGACCGCGCGGAAATGTACCGCGGCCGCGCCGAGGGAGGGAAGAAGTGGGCTCTCTGAACCCACCCAGCGCGGACCGCACTGATTTGGTGCGCGGCCGTGCTGGTCGACCTGGCTACCGACCTTCTGAACCCCCTCCACGCGGATCGCACAGAAAAGCACCGCGGCCGCGTGGCTGCAAACGCGGACCGCGCAGAAACGGCCGCAGCCGCGCTGGGCCTACAACACCTGAACCTGCATTTTTTTAAGTCTAAGACCTCCCGGGCCCCATTCAAAACTCACCCGAGCCCTCGGGGCTCCAAACCAAACATACATATGATCTTAAAAACATCTTACGGTCTCATTTGTGCGATCAAATCGCCAAAATAACATCATATACATAGAATCAAGCCTCAAAACACATGATTTTCTTTCAACTTTCATAAAACTCAAATTCCTCATTTTAAGTCCGAAACACGTCATATGACGTCCGTTTTTAGCCAAACTTTACAGATGTGCTTAAAACATATTTAAGACTCATACCGAGTATCGGAACCAAAATACGAGCCTGATACCACAGTTTTCTGATCAATTTCCTTCTTCATTTTCCTTAATTAATTTCAGAAAACAATTTCACACAAAAATTCATTTCTTGGGCTTGGGACCTCGGAATTTAATTTCGGGCACACGCCCAAGTCCCATATTTTTCTACGGACCCTCCGGGACTGTCGAATCACAGGTCCGGGTCCGTTTACCCAAAATGTTGACCGAAGTCAATATTATGCATATTAATATCAAAATCCATCAAATTTTTCACATAATTCACATATTCTAACATAAAAACTTTCTGGCTATGCGCCCGAACTGCGCACGTAAATCGAGGCAACTAAAAGCGAGGTTTTCAAGGCCTCAAAAGCGCGGAACAAGGAAGAACTACGGTGATGATCCTTTGGGTCGTCACAAGTTCTAAGTCCAACCTTGAAATAATACCTTGAAAGATAAAATTATAAAAAAAATAAGAAATATTTATAAATTACATCACAACAAGTATATTTATATATTAAATATATCTAAAATTTCTATATATGTGTCACGACCCGGATGGAGCCTACTAATGAGAGCTAGGCAAGCCAATCTTTTAACTACTTACCTCACTATCAAATTATTTCCTTTTTGCAAACATAAAGCGATAATCTAATAACAACCGAAATTTAATTTTAAGCGGAAGAAAACAATGAAATAGCTGAACTCTGTATCTATTACAACTGTTTAAACCTTAATTACCCAAAACCTGGTGTCACAGACGGTCTAGGGTTAACTACATACAGGGTCTGAAGAAAACAACAATACACTGTTTCGGAATATAAAGAAAATGAAACAGAAAATAGGGATAGAGGGAGACGTCAGGGCCTGCGGACGCCTGCAGGTCTACCTTGGATCTCCAGGTGGACTGAAGGAAGCCCCCAAGCTACGGTCCAAGAGCTGCTCCAAGATTTGTACATAGTGCAGAGTGTAGCATAAGCACAATCGACCCCATGTGCTGGTAAGTGTCTAACCTAACCTCGACGAAGTAGTGAAGAGGCTAGGACCAGACTACCAAATAAACCTGTGCAGTTATATAATATACAATAGAAAGTAAAGCAAATAAACAAATAAAGATGGGAAGGGGAAACATGCTTCGAGGACTAACAGGTAAAAACAGAATATCAAGAGAATTATAGGGAACCAAAATCCAACTACTAACAAGGATAAGGAAAACGAAGGCAGATTTCACTTTCATTTCACATCTTGTTGCAGGCGTGCAACCCGATCCCATTTCTCATATCTTTTGGCAGGCGTGCCACCCGCTCCCATTTCATTTATCTCATGGCAGGCATGCCACCCGCTCCCATTTCATATACATCATGGTAGGCGTACCACCCGCTCCCATTTCATATATCTCGTGATAGGAGCACCACCCGCTCCCATTTCATATATCTTGTGGTAGGCGTACCACCCGCTCTCATTTCATTATATCTTGTGGTAGGCGTACCACCTGCTCCTATTTCATTATATCTTGTGGAAGGCGTATCACCCGCTCCCAGTTACAAGCCAACAATAATCACAAGAATCTCGGAAAGGAAACAATAATATCAACAAACACCCCAGCAAGGGAACAATGATATCTCAACAATATCCCGGCAAGGGAACAATAATATCAAACAAACATCTCGGCAAGGGAACAATGATATCTCAACAATATCCCGGCAAGGGAACAATAATACAAAACAAACATCCTGGCAAGGGAACAATGATGATAATAACATGTGAGGACAATAAACCACAACGGAGTCATAACAATTTATAACACAAGACTCACGGGCATGCTTGACACCGACGTATAGATACTCGTCACCATGCCTATACATTGTACTCCACAATTAACGCGTAGCAAATAGACACCACTCCTAATCCCTCAAGCTAAGGTTAGACCAAACACTTACCTCGATACCACGAACACAATTCACGTTTCAATTTAGTTTTACCTCTTGATTCCACCACCAATTCGCTCGAATCTAACCACAAGTTACTTAATTACATCAATAAACGCTAAATGAATCAACTCCAATGCATGAAAATGAGTTTTCCAAAATTTTACCCAAAAGGTCAAAAATCGCTCCCGGGCCAACATGGTCAAAACCCGAGGTTCGAACCAAAACCCGATTACCCGTTCCCCCACGAACCCAAATATATGATTTGTTTTGAAATCAAATCCCTAATTTTTTTGAAAAACCTAGGTTCTACCCAAAACACCCAATTTTCCCCATGAAAATCAATGATTTTGAGTTGAAATCATGTTAAAAGATGTTAATGATTAAAGAAAACTAGTTAAAAATGACTTACAATTGATTTGGAGAAGAAGAAGCCTTTGAAAAATCGCCCTGGTGTGTTTATGTTTTGAGAGGATATGAAAAATGGGTTTAAAATCGTCTAAGTATAAAGTTGCAGGTCGCATGTATGGAAAATGCGAACAGGGGTTCGCAATTATGAACCCCCGACCTCTGCTAAGCTGGGAAATGCGAAACAGGGCTCGCATTTGCGAACCCTTCATAAATGCTGGACTTTCGCATTTGCGAAAATAATGTCGCATTTGCGACTTGGGAATTGCGACTGTAGCATCGCATTTGCGATCACTGGCCAAATGGAAAACTTCGCATTTGCGAGGATAACCTCGCATTTGCGAAAGGGAGCTGGCCTGGGCTTCTTTCGCAATTGCGACAAGCCGCTCGCATTTGCGAGCCAGGCTTCACAAATGCGAAGCCTGCAAGCTTGCTATGCACAGCTGAAAAACCTGCAATTTTCTAAGTTTTAAATGCACCCTGTGGCCTATCCAAAACTCACTCAAGCCCTCAGAGCTCCAACCCAAATATACACACAATCTCAAAAATATCCTACGGACTTATACGTGTAATAAAATCACCAATATAACATTATGAACATCGAATTAAACCTCAAGATCAATGAAATTTCTCAAAACTTCTTTAAACATCAAATTTTGCATTTAAGGTCTGAATCACGTCAAACAGATTCCGTTTCTTACCAAATTTCACAGAATTATCTTAAATCATATATAAGACCTGTACCGGGTGCCAGAACCAAAATACGGGCCTGATACCAAAACGTTCTAATCAAAATTCATTTCCAAATTTTATGAAAAATTTCAGAAAATAATTTTCTTCAAAAATTCATTTCTTGGGCTTGGGATCTCGGAATTCCATTTTGGGCATACGCCCAAGTCCCATATTTTTCTACGGACCCTCCGGGACCGTCCAATCACGGGTTCGGATCTGTTTACCAAAAACATTGATCGAAGTTAAATTAAATAGTCAAAATTTATCATTTTCATAGATTGTCACATTTAGGCTTTCCGGCTATGCGCCCGGACTACGCACGTAAATCGAGGTGATGCTAAAAGAGATTTTTAAGACCTCAAAATGTAGAATTTTATTTTAAAACAAGTGATGACCTCACATTCTCCACCTCTAAAACAACCGTTCGTCCTCGAACGGACAGAAGAAGGAAGTACCTGAGTCGGGAAAAAGATGGGGATAACGGCTCTACATATCGCACTCGGACTCCAGGTCGATGCCTTAAGAGGCTGACCTCTCCACTGAACACGAACAGAAGAAAAACTCTTCGATCTCAATTGACGAACCTGTCGGTCTAGCATAGCCACCGGCTCCTCCTCATAAGACAAGTCCTTGTCCAACTGGACAGTGCTGAAATCTAACACGTGGGATGGATCGCCATGATATTTCCGAAGCATGGACACATGAAACACTGGATGCACGGCTGATAAGCTCGGTGGCAATGCAAGTCTATAAGCCACCTCTCCCACTTGATCAAGAATCTCAAACGGGCCAATGAACCTACGGCTAAGTTTGCCCTTCTTCCCAAATCTCATCACGCCCTTCATAGGCGACACTCGAAGCAATACCCTCTCACCGACCATGAATGCCAAATCACGAACCTTGCGGTCGGCATAACTCTTTTGCCTTGACTGAGCTGTATGAAGTCTATCCTGAATGACCCTGACCTTGTCCAAGGCATCCTGAACCAGATCCGTACCTAATAACCGAGCCTCTCTCGGCTCAAACCATCCAACCAGGGATCAACACCACCTACCATATAAAGCCTCATAAGGAGCCATTTGGATACTCGACCGATAGCTGTTGTTGTAGGCAAACTCTGCTAAAGGCAAAAACTGATCCCACGAGCCTCCAAAGTCAATGACACAAGCTCGGATCATATCCTCCAAAATCTGAATGGTCCGCTCGGACTACCCGTCCATTTGAGGATGAAACATTGTGCTCAACTCAACCCGCATGCCCAACTCTCGCTGAACAGCTCTCTAGAAGCGTGAGGTAAACTGCGTACCTTTGTCTGAAATGATAGACACGGGCACACCATGAAGGCGAACAATCTCCCGGATATAGATCTTAGCTAACCTCTCAGAAGAATAGGAGACTCCCACGGGAATGAAATGCGCTGACTTGGTCAGCCTATCAACAATAACTCACACTGCATCGAACTTCCTCTGAGTCCGTGGGAGTCCAACAACAAAGTCCATAGTGATACACTCCCATTTCCACTCAGGAATCTCAATCCGCTGAAATAAACCACCGGGCCTCTGATGCTCATACTTAACCTGATGACAATTCAAACACCGAGGCACATATGCAATGATATCCTTCTTCATTCTTCTCCACCAATAATGCTGCCGCAAATCCTGATACATCTTCGCGGTGTCCGGATAAATAGAGTACCGGGAGCTATGGGTCTCCTCTAAAATCAACTCCTGAAGCCCATCCACATTAGGCACACAAACTCGACCCTACAATCTCAAAACTCCATCATCACCTAAGGTAACCTGCTTGGCACTTCCGTGTCGCACCGTGTCTCTAAGGACACACAAATGGAGATCATCATACTGCCGATCATGGATACGCTCCAATAAAGAAGAACTAGCGACCGTGAAAGCTAACATACAACTGGGCTCAGAAACATCCAACCTCACGAACTAATTGGCCAAAGCCTGAACATCCAAAGCAAGCGATCTCTCACCGACCGGAATATAAGCAAGACTGCCCATACTGGCTGACTTCCTACTCAAAGCATCGGCCACCACATTGGCCTTTCCCAGATGATATAAGATGGTGATATCATAGTCTTTCAACAACTCCAACCACCTTCTCTGCCTCAAATTCAACCTTTTTTTCTTGAACAAATATTGCAGACTCTTGTGATCCGTGAACACCTCACATGCCATGCCATACAGATAATTCCTCCAAATCTTCAATGCGTGAACAATAGCTGTCAACTCCAGATCATGAACCAGATAGTTCTTCTCATAAATCTTCAACTGTCGTGAATCATAGGCAATGACTTTGCCATCCTACATCAACACTGCACCTAGTCTAATAAGAGATGCATCACAATAAACTGTATAAGGCCCTGAACCTGTGGGCAAAACCAATACAAGTGCCGTAGTCAGAGCTGTCTTGAGCTTCTAAAAGATTGCCTCACACTCATTCGACCATTTGAACTAGGCACCCTTCTAGGTCAACCTGGTCATCGGGGATGCGATAGATGAAAACCCCTCCACGAACCGACGATAGTAGCCTGCCAATCCCAAGAAACTCCGAATCTCTATAGCTGATGCTGGTTTAGGCTAGTTCTTGACTGCCTCAATCTTCTTCAGGTCCACCTGAATACCCTTTGCTGATACAACATGACCCAGGAATGAAACTAAACTCAACCAGAACTCACACTTCGAGAACTTAGCATATAACTGACTATCCCTCAAGATCTGAAGAACCACTCTAAGATGCTGCTCGTGCTCCTCTCGGCTGCGAGAATATATCAAAATATCATCAATGAAGACTATCACGAACGAATCCAAGTAAGGCATGAACACTCGGTTCATCAAATCCATAAAAGCTGTTGGGGCATTTGTCAACCCGAATGACATTACCAAGAACTCATAATGCCCGTACCGAGTGCGAAAAGCTATCTTAGAGACATCGGATGCCCTAATCCTCAACTGATGGTAGCCATATCTCAAGTCAATCTTAGAAAATACCTTAGCACTCTGAAGCAGATAAAACAAATCATCAATCCTCGGGTATGGATACTTATTCTTGATCATAACCTTGTTCAACTGCCGGTAATCAATACACATTCTCATCCATCTATCCTTCTTCTTAACAAACAACACCAGCGCACCCCAAGGCAAAACACTCGGCCTAATGAAACCCTTCTCAAGCAAGTCTTGCAACTGCTCCTTCAACTCTTTCAAATCAGGCGGGGCCATACGATACAGCGGAATAGAAATGGGCTGAGTGCTCGGAGCCAAATCAATGAAAAAGTCAATATCTCTGTCGGGTGGCATACCCGACAGGTCTGAAGGAAATACCTCAGGAAACTCACGAACAACATGTACAGAATCAATAGAAGGAACCTCAACACTAGAATCACGAGCATATGCCAAATAGGCCAAACACCCCTTCTCGACCATACGCCGAGCCTTTACATAAGAGATAACACTATGGGTAGAATGACTAGGAGTCCCCCTCCACTCTAAACGAGGTAAACTCGGTAAGGCTAAGGTCACAGTCTTGACATAACAATCCAAGATAGCCTGGTAAGGTGATAACTAGTCCATCCCTAATATGACATCAAAATCAACCATGTCCAAAAGAAGCAAATCTACACGAGTCTCAAGACCTCCAATCACAACTATATATGAACGATGGACTCGATCTACCACAATCGAATCACCCATAGGTGTAGACACATAAACAAGATCACTCAAAGAATCACTAGGCATAACCAAATACGGTGCAAAATAAGAGGACACATACGAGTACATAGACCCTGGATCAAATAACACTGAAGCATCTCTATCACAAACCAGAACCGTACCTGTAATAACTGCATTGGAAGCCTCAGCCTCGGGCCTGGCTGGAAGAGCATAACATCGGGTCAGGGCCCCACCATCCTGAACTACATCTCTGGGATGGCCTGCTGCTGGCTGGCCTCCACCTCTAGGGGCCTGAGCTCCACCTCTAGTACCTCTACCTCTAGCACCTCTACCCCCATTTCTAGCTGGCTGGGCAGGCTGTGGAACACCTGGTGCCTGAATCATGGCACGGGAACCCTGATGCTGAGAGCTACTCGGTGCTCGAGGGCAATACCTAGAAATGTGCCTCATGTCACCACAAGTAAAACAAGCCCTCGGCTACTGGGGCTGACAACCCTGGAAACTCTGAAGCGGTAGTGCATTGATAGGAGCTGATGGTGCACTGTAGGACTGTTGATCAGAATACTGCATCTGAGAACCACGGCCACCTGAAGCACCGTGAGAAACCTGAAATGCTGACTGAAAAAGCCTAGGAGGATGGCCTCTACCTTATGAATCCCTACCTCCAGACGAGGTACCACTGAATTGGCCTGAATGACGGGGCCTCTTGTTCGACCCATGACCACCTCCCTGCGATAGAACTATCTCCACTCTCCGGGCCACATTGGCCGCCTCCTAGAAAGATATCTCACTCCCAGTCTCCCTAGACATCTGAAGACGAATCGGCTGAATAATTCCATCAATGAACTTCCTCACCCTCTCTCTCTCTCTCGGTGGGGAGTATGACAAGAGCATGACGGGCCAAGTCAATGAAGCTGGTCTCATACTGGGTAACAGTCATGGAACCCTACTGAAAACGCTCGAACTGCCTCCGATAGGCCTCTCTCTGAGTGATGGGGAGAAACTTATCCAAAAATAGCTGAGTGAACTGCTCCCAAGTCAAAGCTGGCGATCCGGCTGGTCTAGCCAAACAGAAATCCCTCCACCAAGTCTTGTCATATCCAGACAAGCGAAAAGTGGCAAAATCAACCTCATTGGTCTCAACTATCCCCATGTTCCTAAGAACCTCATGACAACTATCTAGATAATCCTGGGGATCCTCAGTAGATGCACCGCTGAAAGTAGTAGTGAAGAGCTTGGTGAACCTATCCTGCCTCCACAAAGCATCGGCAGACATAGCTGCTCCATCACCGGTCTGAGCTACCACACCTGGCTGAACTGCTCCAACTGGCTGAACCGTTGGAGTCTGAATCTGGGGAGCTACTTACTCCGGAGTGCGAGTAGCAGGAGTCTGGGCTCCTTCTCCAGCCTGAGAGACGGCTGGTGCTACAGGAAGCAAACCTGCCAGGGTGACACTCTCCATAAGGCCCACTAGACGGACCAGAGCATCATGAAGAACTGGGGTAGCAATAAACCCCTCTAGGACCTGAGCTGGGCCCACCGGAGCTGCTAGGGCCGGAACCTCATCATCAAAATCAACCTGAGGCTCCGCTGCGGGTGCTGCTGCTCTGGGTTGTGCTCTACCCTTACCTCAGCCTCTAGCACGGCATCAGCCTCACCTTCCGCCCCTCGTGGGAGCTGCTGTTGGGGGCTCGGGCTGCTGGTCAGTGGATAAGAAATCGCGTGTTCTCGCCATCTGCAAAAGAACAGAGTAGAAATTCAATTAGCATTGAGAGACCAAACCGCACGATAGGAAAGAATAAATGTGAAATTTTTCCTAACGTTGTAGCCGCTGGGGGATAAATACAGACGTCTCTGTATCGATCCCTCAGACTCTACTAAGCTTGTCTGTGAACTATGAGACCCATGTAACCTAGAGCTCTGATACCAACTTGTCACGACCGGAATTTTCCACCCTTGGGAGTCGTGACGGCGCCTACTAATGAGAGCTAGGCAAGCCAATCTTTTAACTACTTACCTCATTATCAAATTATTCTCTTTTAGCAAACATAAAGTGATAACGTAATAACAGCGGAAATTTAATTTTAAGTGGAAGAAAACAATGAAATAGCCGAACTCTGTATCTATTACAACTGTTTAAACCTTAATTACCTAAAACCTGGTGTCACAGTGTCACAGACGGTCTAGGATTAACAACATACAGGGTCTGAAGAAAACAACAATACACTGTTTTGGAATATAAAGAAAATAAAATAGAAAATATGGATAGAGGGAGATGCTAGGGTCTGCGGACGCCTGCAGGTCTACCTTGGATCTCCGAGTGGACTGAAGGAAGCCTCCAAGCTACGGTCCAAGAGCTGCTCCGAGATCTGCACATAGTGCAAAGGGTAGCATCACCACAACCGACCCCATATGCGGGTAAGTGTCTATCCTAACCTCGGCGAAGTAGTGACGAGCCTAGGACCAGACTACCAAATAAACCTGTGCAGTTATATAATATACAACGGAAAGTAAAGCAAATAAACAAATAAAGATGGGAAGGGGAAACATGCTTCGAAGACAAACAGGTAAAAACAGAATATCAAGAGAATTATAGGGAACCAAAATCCAACTACTAACAAGGATAAGGAAAATGAAGGCAGATTTCACTTTCATTTCACATCGTGTTGCACGCGTGCAACTCGATTCCATTTCTCATATCTTGTGGCAGGCGTGCCACCCGGTCCTATTTCATTTATCTCGTGGCAGGCGTGCCACCCGCTCCCATTTCATATACCTCGTGATAGGCGTGCCACCCGCTCCCATTTCATATACCTTGTGATAGGCGTACCACCCGCTCCCAGTTCATATATTTCGTGTTAGGCGTACCACCTGCTCCCATTTCATATATCTTGTGGTAGGCGTACCACCCGCTCCCATTTCATTATATCTTGTGGTAGACGTACCGCCTCCTCCCATTTCATTATATCTTGTGGTAGGCGTACCACCCGCTCCCATTTCATTATATCTTGTGGTAGGTGTACCATCCGCTCCCAGTTACAAGCCAACAATAATCACAAGGAATCCTGGCAAGGAAACAATAATATCAACAAATATCCCGGCAAGGGAACAATAATATCTCAACAATATCCCGGCAAGGGAACAATATTATCTAACAAACATCCCGGCAAGGGAACAATGATATCTCAACAATATCCCGGCAAGGGAACAATAATATCAAACAAACATCTCGGCAAGGTAACAATGATGATAATAACATGTGAGGCACAATAAACCACAACAGAGTCATAACAATTTATAACACAAGACTCACGGGCATACTTGACACCGACGTATAGATACTTGTCACCATGCCTATACGTCGTACTCCACAATTAACACAAAGCAAATAGACACCACTCCTAATCCATCAAGCTAAGGTTAGACCAAACACTTACCTCGATGTCACGAACACAATTCACGTTTCAATTATAGCTTTACTCCTTGATTCCACTACCAATTCGCTCGAATCTAGCTACAAGTTACTTAATTACATCAATAAACGCTAAATAAATCAACCCTAATGCAAGAAAATGAGTTTTCCAAAGTTTTACCCAAAAAGTCAAAAATCGCCCCCGAGCCAACATGGTCAAAACCCAAGGTTCAAACCAAAACCCGATTACCTATTGCCCCACGAACCCAAATATATGATTTATTTTTAAATCGGACCTCAAATCGAGGTTCAAATCCCCAATTTTTTTGAAAAATCTAGGTTCTACCTAAAACATCCAATTTCCCCCATAAAAATCATTGATTTTGAGTTGAAATCATGTTAAAAGATGTTAATGATTGAAGAAAACTAGTTAAAACGACTTACAATTGATTTGGAGAAGAAGAAGTCTTTAAATAATCGCCCTGGTGTATTTATGTTTTGAGAGGATATGAAAAATGGGTTTAAAATCGTCTAAGTATAAAGTTGCAGGTCGCAGGTATAGGAAATGCGAACAGGGGTTCGCAATTGCGAACCCCGACCTCTGCTAAGCTGGGAAATGCGAAACAGGACTCGCATTTGCGAACCCTTCATAAATGTTGGACTTTCGCATTTGCGAAAATATTATCGCATTTGCGACTTGGGAATTGCGACTACAGCATCGCATTTGCGATCACTGGCCAAATGGGAAACTTCGCATTTGCGAGGATAACCTCGCATTTGCGAGAGGGAGTTGGCCTGGGCTTCTTTCACAATTGCGACAAGCCGCTCGCATTTGCAACATCGCATTTGCGAGCCAGGCTTCGCAAATGCGAAGCCTGCAGGCCTTCTATGCACAACTGAAAACCTGCAATTTTCTAAGTTCAGAATGCATCCCGTGGCCTATCCAAAACTCACCCCGAGCCCTCGGGGCTCCAACCCAAATATACACACAACCTCAAAACATCCTCCGGACTTTTTTCGTGTAATAAAATCACCAAAATAACATCATGAACATCGAATTAAACCTCAAGATCAATGAAATTTGTCAAAACTTCTTTAAACATCAAATTTTGCATTTAAGGTCCGAATCACGTCAAACAGATTCCGTTTCTTACCAAACTTCACAAAATTATTTTAAATCATATATAAGACATGTACCGGACGCCGGAACTAAAATACGGGCCCGATACCAACACATTCTAATTAAAATTTATTTCCAAACCTTATGAACAATTTCAGAAAACAATTTTCTTCAACATTTCATTTCTCGGGCTTGAGACCTCGGAATTCGATTCCGGGCATACGCCCAAGTCCCATATTTTCCTACGGACCCTCCGGGAACGTCCAATCATGGGTCCAGGTTCGTCTACCCAAACGTTGATCGAAGTTAAATTAATTCATTTTATAATCAAAATTTATTATTTTTCACAGATTTTCACATTTAGGCTTTCCGACTACGCGCCCGGACTATGCACGCAAATCGAGGTGATGCTAAAAGAGGTTTTTAAGGCCTCGAAATATAGAATTTCATTTATAATGTCGGGTTGGTTTGGTTTCGGTTTGACTTTCTTTAGTTAAAACCAAACCAAACCAATTATGGTTGAGTTTTTTTTTCCAACATCACACCAAATCAAACTAAACCATAGTCGGATTTGTTTTCTCGGTTTGACTCAGATTATCGAATTGGTGCGATTTCTCGGTTTCCTTTATACACCCGTAATGAAAAGGGCCAGCTTTTATGTAGACGTGCTTTTGCTTTTGGATTCTTTAAGTTTCAAGTTTTGAGATTGGTGAAATCCATGTTATGTGAATCACCTTTTAAAACTTAATTAATGAACTCACTGTTTGAGGAGTATAAATTAAAAAGGAATCTTCACCTCTAATATTTGTTCACGTTTGGCATTATCGTAGTGGGGAATCTTTACATAAGCCAAACACCATCAAAGTTCCATGTGGGCAATAATGCAAAATGACCAACATGAAATTC
Source organism: Nicotiana sylvestris (assembly GCF_000393655.2). NCBI lineage: Eukaryota > Viridiplantae > Streptophyta > Magnoliopsida > Solanales > Solanaceae > Nicotiana > Nicotiana sylvestris. The sequence goes on along the minus strand of NC_091064.1, from coordinate 169,841,873 downwards.
TTTGCGTATTTAATTTCTTTGTCGTACCAGTAGTTTTGGTATTAATATTTTTATATTTTTTTATTATTAGATTTCAATTACTATATGTTGTTTCTTTTGCTTTGTATTATCTTGCGGTTGTTATTGCTTTTTTTTTCATGGCTTCTCCATTACTGTATTTTTTTTTTTAAAACACTGTTGTAATTATACTTTGCTCTAGCCAAAGGTCTATCGGGGAACAACCTCTCTACCTTTGTATGGTAAAGGTAACATATGTGTATACAGGGGCGGATCCACCCTTATGGGTGGGGGTGGTATGACACCCGCTCGGTTGGTAAAATTATCATATATTTATGTATAAAAAAATTTAAATTAGGTTAAATATATGATCCTGCCACCCCCATTCGCAAACTAGACAAAGGTGCCATGATTGGTAAACATTTTTGATAGTTTTTCTCGTGTGTAAAATTCAAGCTCGACTTTATCTTGAACCTTGTCTAACTTTTTCTTTTCTTTGTGTTTTTTATTTCTTTTCTCCCAGTCCTTTTCCTTTTTGGCTACCTCCTAATTTCCTATTTGTCGTTTATTATTTTTATTTTTTTCCCTCTATTCTATTACTTTATCTGTGATATTTAGCAAGAACACTCAGAAAAGTGCCTCCAAAATTTAAAATTTTCATAATATAACCATTTCTCTTAATCTCAAATCTTTTAGTTTTCTTCTTTCAAAATAAAAAAACTTGGGTCTTAATATTTAGATTGAGATCAAAATTAATTTATAATTTCTATTTTTATTATAACATAAAAATTTGTGTTATTCTATGATTGTTAAATACAATTTAAATCTATTTAGAAATAAATTATGATGAATATTTTGCAAGCATTATATTTATGATTTTACGTTTTGAGATCTTTTAGTTTATCTTATTCTGCATTTACTTATGGGGTATAATTTATCTATTAAAGATGCTTTTGTTTTTATTTTTCTTATTCTGATCAGTTGAGTTCCCTTATTAAAGATTTTATTTTACTTGTGAAAATTTATTTTTAGCATATAAAAAAATATAGTTTCCTAGTGAAAATATTGTCACACCTCCTTTTTACCTACACCCTGGAAAGGGTATAAAGGGGAGTTTTTTTTCCAACTTAAAGTGACAATCGAAACAGGATTATTTATTTATTAAATTCAGAGTCGCCACTTGGGATAATTTTATGGTGTCCCAAGTAACCGGTTCAAATACCGAATCGAGGAAAAGAATGACTCTGTATTGCAGTCTGCGAACACAGAAATCTGGGTAAGGAATTCTGTTAAACCGGGAGAAGGTGTTAGGCATTCCCGAGTTCTGTGGTTCTAGCACGGTCGCTCAACTGTTATATCCGGCTTAATTATCTGATTTTAATACATGTTTTAGACCTATGTGCATTTTAACTTTATCGACCGCTTTTAATTTTTTAAAGAAGATTGAACGTCGTTTAAAACACGTCTTTGAATCGCGCCGCATGAAATGCACCCGCCATCCTAAACATATTTTATTCAACATTTTAAGATTTGATTTGGGTTACATGAAATGCACACCCGAGTTTAGGAAGGTAAATTATTAAAATAACGCGCCTAAAGCAACAACGCGTTTGCAACTTTGCGAGGGCCATGAGAAATTCGCTAAATGGCACACCTCGATTTCTAAAGAGAAAACACATTAATTAAATGAAGGCCGTGCATTTAAGATTTTGTTGGGCATGGCACCCTCGAACTATCTTAACCAAGAGATTTTTAAATTAGATTATGAGGGCCCTATGTTATTCTATTTAAAGGCACACCTTGAAACTACCTTAAGAATTCGACTAATTATGCAACGAAGAAATTGAGATTTGGCTTAAACTAGGCAAATGGGCCCCAGTCAACACGTATTATTAAACTAAAAGCTGGTCATAAGGGACGAAAAGAATCCAGGTCCCAATTGCGAGTATTTGGGCCCAAGGTGAGCCCAATTTCAGGGACCCGAAGCTACCACAAACTGGACTCACTATCGAGCCCTTGCAACGTGCAAGCAGGGATTCGAAACAACAGATATTAATGTCGAACTAATATGTAACAATTTTAAATCACCTTTTAATGGACCAATGGACAATTACAAGAAGCTTTAGCAATGTCATGATTTGAAAACAATTAGAAACCCAATTCTTGAGAGACTACACAGCACATGACTTTAAATTTTCAAAGCTCTGAATCAGCTTACAGTGCTGACATGGGAATTTAACCTTATTTAGACCTCACGTTTAACAAAACTTGAAGGATCAAATAACCAAGACTTGAAACAATCACATATGCTCAGTTAAATTTTTTCAATATTGACAGTATCCAAACCAACAATTTAAATCTTTGGTGCTACATCAGCAAATCAATCTTATTTCCAAACAACACTATTATGTTTCAACACCCTACAGAACCCTCTAACAGCATATCAAACATTAATCACTTTCCTTTTAGCCTTGTTAGCACCAATTCAAATATGGGAATACTACCAAGCATACCTACTTACTTCATCTAAGGCTCAAACACATTTGAAACATACTAACTTGATTGAGTCCTTTACATAACACTCTAACAGTCTCAAACCAAATACAGTTATAGGAACTTCACCATTCAAACGGAACCCAGCTAGAATACACAATGATTCATGTGATCTATGGCACAAACAATAAAATGTAAATAAAACTCAGATAAGTCTGCTTCCATCCCTTAAACTCTCATTTCCATCTTTAAACTGAAACTTACATCAAGTAAAGTTCAGAAAAATGTACCTGGAATTCAAATCAAAACAGAAAAATGAGGAATTCAGCAATAAACAGTAACAGCCAGCCCAGATTCAGCAATTAAAACAGTGAAAATCCACTCAGAAGAATCAATAGAACAGTAAACCATTCAGCAAACTTAAACCAGCTCTTTCAATACCCAAGTTCAGTCAATTTTTACCCTAGATGAGTCAAAAATTATTTCAGAAATTGACGACTTCAAGAATCACAAAGGAAAACTGAATGAAACAATGATTTTTATGAGATTTTTCAGTCGTTGTTTTTTTTCTCATTTTCTGTCTCTCAGCTCTCTTGGGTCTGCCTTTCAATGCAAGAAAAGGTGCCTTTATGGGCAAGCCAATAAGGCAACCTTTCAGATTTTAGTTTTACCCTTTAACCCCTTTTCAAATTTGCTTTTAGCTTAGAGATCCCTAGCCAGTTTTTGTTTTTGCTTAACTACCCTCAGCTCAAATATCAGAGTTTCAAAACAGCCCCCTCCCCAGCTTCCTTTAAGACCCCTGTTATTTACAAGTAACCCATATGGGTATGGATCAAACTGACCCTGGGCTGAATTCACTCAAGACCCAACCCAGAACATTAGCCTGAACCTAAAGGCATGAAACCCCAGGCCCAAATACAATCTAGACTCTGAATCTACCAAGAGCAGAAAGTAAACACTTATGTGAAAACTAAAAGTTTTAACTGCGCGACTGACTAACTACAAGAACAAGCAAAAAGTGAATTAGATTATTAAAAAGAGACGGCCTAACTATATTAACTTAGGAGACTAAATCAAGAGCAAAAACAAAGGCTCAAGCATATTGTTGATAGAAAATCGACAAATGGACCTCTAAACCTTGACAAGAAATACGAACACAAAATTTAATGCCATTCAGAACCTTGTTCGAATCAGCCTACTTCAATAAAGATGAGAAAAAGAAAAAGAAGGAGAGTAGGACATGAATCAAAATGGACACGAGAGGAAAAAAATAAAGAAAGCTTACCGATTACAACTCGACCCCAACGCTTGACTTCCTGACTTAACACAATCAGTGTTAGTCGAATTAGACTCGAAAATCTTGCGACTTCGGACGCCTGCGGTCATGCAAGCCACAGAATCGTAAACGAAAACGATTTGGCTTCTTAGGGATTCGAACTCTGTCCTTAGATCCAAGATTCGACGGATTTGGGAGGGATTCGAGGGATATGGGTTAGAGATTTTGAAAGAGGGGGTCGTAGGGGTTTCAAGGTATTAGTTTGGAGGGATTTGGGAGAAGTTAGGTTTTGGTCTAACTTTCGATTAAAGATTCGTGAGGCTGGGCTGGGATTCGAGAGTGGGGATTTGGAGAGTTGGAAAGAGGAGAAGGAGAAGAATCGATGGTGTAAAAATGGGGTTAATCGGAGCAACGCCACTGGCAGAGGCGATTTCCGGCAGGCGGCTCACGGCGGTTCGAAGTGGCGTTTGGTTGAGGTCTCTAAGGGTTTGAGGGAGATGAGAGACGAGACGGGGGGTAGGGGGCTGTTAGGACAGATTTATATGGGAGAAGGGAGTCAGTTCTGAGTCGTTGGATTTACAGGGATCAACGACTCAGATCGGGGGCCAAGGAAACAACGTCGTTTGGTTTCAGGTGAGACGGACCGGGTTGGGGACACGAGTCTGGGCCTGGAACGGGCGGGTATGTGGGAATTTGATTTTGGGCCTAAGGAAATTGTTTGAATTAGCCCAAAAATCAGAGTTCTTTCTTTCTTTTCTTTTTTCTCAAATCAAAATAAATCTGAAACTAACTTTTAAAAATTAACCTACCAAATTATATTAAAAACTTAAAATAACATTTACCCTAACTAATTAAGTACCAAATTTAAAAGAAAACTACCAAATTTCAACGCTAAAATTAAAAATGCAAAAATAAGTTATTTTTTTGTGATTTTTCCATTTTTATAAAACACTAAATTACTAATTAATTCAAGAATGCAAAATTAGATCCTAAATGCAAATGCAACATGTTTTGTATTTTTTATTAATTAAACAAAAATAAAAAATGCACAGACAAATGCAAACAATTATCAAAAAATGCCACAAAATCCACAAAAATTGCAAATAATGAAAAGAGATTATTTTTTTTAATTTATGGGAGTAATTCATATAGGGCAAAAATTACGTGCTCACAAATATTTATTTTACTTGTATTATTAATAATAAAAGTGTGATTTCTTCTTTAAAATGTTAATTATATTTGCTTCTTAATGTTTGAGATGTAATTTTTATACGACAATAATAACTTATATACCCCATGAAATTCTATAAGTAGGGTCTGAAAATTGATGTAATCTTTATATTTGCAAATAAAGTGCTTATTAAATTACCCAAATAAACTAAAAAAAATAGAACGGGACAAATGTTCCGAACAAACTATATATTAGTAGTAATTATAAGGTGTACATTAAAGAAAATTTTGGCACCAGCCAACTTTAAATCCTAGATCCGCCTCTGTGTGTATATTCTACCCTCCTCAAACCCACCCGTGAATTATATTGGATTTGTTGTCAGATAAAAAAGTACATCTGGTATGTATATTCATTTGTTTGATGTATAGGTTCATGAGTGAATGCCTTTTCACTTCTCTTCTCCCTTAGAAAAATATTATTTTGTATTGCAGAAGGATAAACTAGCTAGTTTTTTCTTTCTTTGGCATACCTATCGACTAGTCATTAATTGGTAGTGAAAGGTGGGAACTACACTAGCTTGACATTATCCTCACACCAATCATTTTCTCGTATTATGTATAGAAGCACTTTTTCTACTGTTTTGCGCAATTTCAATACTGTAAAATGACTCAGTATTGTTTTCAGCCAAAAGTGAAGCCTGAGATGCTTTTTTGTTTTTTCAGCCACATTTTACATAAGCTGCTGTCATGATTGTTTTCTTTCTTTATGAAGTCAATTGAAGTGTTCCTACACAATCTTATCTTCACCTTTTTATGCAAAGGGTGTTTGCAAATAAGCCGCCATCAAATTTAAGTAGGCGCTTGGCATAAAAAATAGTATGAGAGTTGGAAAAAAATATAGTTTTTGAAATTAAATTTAAAAATCGTATTTAGACATGTATTTTATTTTAAAAATATTACAATTTTGTGAGAGAAAGTATTATTTACTTGAAAAAGAGGTAAAACTCACTTTTTTAAATTTAAAACCTCTCTTCAAAAAAATTTGAAACTCATATTCATAAAATTTAGTTAAATATATAACCAAACAAAGTTTTGAAGATGAGTTTCGGAAAAAAGAAAAAATAATTTATAGCAAACGGGTCCTAAGTCTTGTCACTTCAAAACTAGTGTTTAAATTTATGTGTATATAGTACCCGTTTGCTATAAATTATCTCCTTTATTTCTTTAAAACTAGTGTTTCCTCATATGTGAATTAGACAATAAATTCTTATGATTCTTATTGAATGATAATTTGATAAAAATAATAACGGGCATATTATCACGTATTAAAATTTATTGATATAGTCACTTTTGCTGGTGTATATATAGCTCGAATCCTCAAGGAAAAAGAGATCCTAGTACAGTAAATATTGCTTCCTTAATATTTGTCAATTTCTCCCACTTTCCCATATTTTTTACGTGTTTGTTGACAGGTTGCGATGTCCCTTTCACCTTAATTTCATTAGATTTTTGTAAGGTGATTAATTTACGTCCGTTTCTCAAGATTTCAGGCTTTCACAAAATCTTAGAAATTAAAGATGACAAATTTATCTCCTTTATTTCTTTTCTTTCTCTAATTCGGGCACAATTAAAATAGTTTAATTAATGAACCAAAGAGTAGAAAAAGAAAAAAATATAAATAATAACTTAACAAAGAGAAAATAAGATATGAGGAAACTGAGCGTTGGTACCATAGTCTTCCACCCACTGTAAAAGCAAGAGTTAACCAAAAATGTTATGAAATAAAGACTATAAAGTAAAGACAAATATAGAGAGAAACTGATATATTATTCGAATTCAAACTGATGTACATAATGAACTGAAATCTTTTCTATTTATAGAAGAAAGGAAGCTGCTGTGTAAGCTGCTACTATAAGTTGCTGTGTAAGTTGCTATTACAAGCTGCTGTGTAAGCTGCTACGCAAGCTGCTACTGCAAGTTATTGTGTAAGCTGCTACTGCAAGCTGCTGTGTAAGCTGCTACTATACCAGATATGGATAATATTCTACCTAGGGTAATGTTTATCCATAACCGGGTACCGAAGTGATAAGCTTCTTCAGGAAGCTTATTTCCAATAGAGTACTAAATAGATAAACATATTTACGGTGGAGTCCCATATGGATAAGCTTCTTCAGGAAGATTATTTACAACGGAGTACTAAATGAACATCCATAATATAATATATTTATAACACTCCCTCTTGGATGTTCATTAAAAGATAATGTGTCTCATTAAAACCTTACTAGGAATAAATACGTGGGAAAAAATCCTAGTGAAGGAAAAAGAGTACACATATTTAGTAATACGTATTGCTAGGTGCCTCATTAAAAACCTTATAAGGAAAATCCCATGGGAAAAAACCTTAGTAAGGGAAAAGGAGTGCATCGCGTATTTTACTCCCCCTGATAAAAACTTTGTTTCAAATATTTGAGTCTCCGCATTCCAATCTTGTATACCATCTTCTCAAAAGTTGAAGTTAGCAACGATTTAGTGAATAAATCTGCCGGATTATCACTTGAACGGATTTGTTGCACATCAATGTCACCACTTTTCTGAAGATCATGTGTGTAGAATAATTTTGGTGAAATGTGCTTCGTTCTATCTCCTTTTATAAATCCTCCCTTCAATTGGGCTATGCATGCAGCATTGCCTTCGTATAAAATTGTGAGTCTTTTCTCACATTTCAAACCACATTTTTCTCGAATAAAATGAATTATTGACCTCAACCATACGCATTCCCTACTTGCTTCATGAATAACTATTATCTCAGCGTGATTTGAAGAAGTAGCAACAATAGATTGCTTTGTGTAGCGCCATGATATGATAGTACCTCCATATGTAAATACGTAGCCGATTTGAGATCGAGCTTTATGAGGATCAGATAAATAACCTGCATCTGCATTACCAATACGATCTGCACCACTTTTTTTAGCATTAGCAAGATAAATAAGTGCACCATCTACACCGAGATAGAGTATTTCAGTACCAAGCAGCTCCTCATCCTCTTCTAGAGGTTGGAACGGATCCTTATTCACTTCAAGTGATTGAATATTCATTGGTGTACTTAATGGGTACACTTTGTCCATGTAAAAGTATTTTTAAGACCCACTTGGAGCTCTTCCGGAGTTCCAATAAGATTTATGTCACCAACATATAGCAAGTGTAACAAATTTTGATGATATTTTCTTTATAAAAATACATGGACAAATAACATAATTTATGTAACTTTCTTTCAGTAAATATTTACTGAGGCGATTATACCACACCCGCACAGATTGCTTTAAACCGTACAAAGATCTTTATAATTTGATTGAGTACATTTCTCAAGACTTTGAATTATATGCTTCGGGCATTTTCAATCCTCCAAGGATCTTCATATAGATTTAGCCAAATAAGTCATATAGGTTAAGACTTGTACCTAAATGGTATGACATCTTCAAGTGTCTGGACTGCTAGTCCGATCCTCACAATCGTTTACAATATTGTGCACTATATTATATTAAATATATCGTCGACGATCATTTTGTGTCAGTTCCGAAGCGACATAACTTGTGGAGATCTCATCACTTTCTTTATTTTTAGGTACCTGAACTTTTTCGGGAGTTTCATGAAATGTTATGTCGTGGGCTCTTCTAGAGCTTATTTCCTCCTCATTTTGATCATTAGCTCCTACTATTTTTCAAGGATTGTTACCTTTGGAACCGATTGGTCTACCACGCTTCATGCGTACAGTAAACTCTATCCTTTCAGGGACTTTAATTTTAATAGGAGCATTTGCAGCTGAAATATGATATTTAATTTTGGATCAGCAAATGCTTCTGGCATTCGACTTGAATTATCTTCTAAGTGAGGATCATGATAATTCGATTCATATAGCATATTTTTCAACTGTTTATTCCATCCCCCAAATGTTAGAAAAACTAACATATATCCCCAATCATCTTTGGGAAACATATCTTTGTGTATTATGGTAGAGAAATTAATCATATACCACGCAACAAAAGATAGTAAAAATATTTGGTTTCTGATCCTAAACCAATTGTGAAGGGAGGACTTATCATATATTGTTGATCTGATGCATACAAGTGCTGCTATATGCAATTTAGAAAATCTTAGACCAACACATGAAGCTTTGTTCTCATAAGCAATGGTTTAGCCATTAATAGGAGGTATTCAATGCTAAACCAGCTTGGATATAAACCAGCATTATCAAGATGAACTGTCTTGATTTCATAATCTGAAAATTATGCTCTTAATCGAGAAAAGCAATTCCAAATGCCAAACTGCAGGTTGACAATAATTACACATGTAACCATCTCATATATGCACCTATAAGTGGTTCACATGATAGGTGAACGGGCCCATATTCACCTTTTATATATTTCAGAATCAGGGGTCTTAGTCCCAACTTTAGCTGGTATAATCAATTCATTATGAGAACAAGCAACACATGAGAATTCCTGAAGAATCTTCTAGTTCTTTAGTATATGCTTATCTGAATTCTCAAATAGCTCATTTAAAAATGGCAAATGAAAACTTCAAGTTTATCATGTCATGTGTTATCTCTTAGTAAACTTCTGGTTTACTATGGCATAAACTTTTGCTTTAGTAAACTTCTGGTTTACTGTGATACATGATATAGTACAAATTAAAGAATAAGGCGGGTAACTTCTCACATACATATTATTTTACCCCCTATGATTGTGGAAACATGAAGATTATCAATCTTCCAATCATTTGTAGTCTCAATATGATAGCCATTTGTATTAGTAAACTTCAGGTTTACTACAACATATGTTTTGACCATAATCATATAATATGAATGACATATTTGTATATAAGCTCTTCGAGAGCCTTCATTTATTATCCACAATCTAATATTTATCTGGCACTACTGGTGTCATGTATTCTTTAGGCAAACATTTAGCTCTTCAGGAGTTGTTGATACATTTTGTACTATCAAATATTGCTCAGACACTGCTGGTGTCATGAGAGAAAATCACAATCAAATAAACAATGTAAAACAATTGTTTAAGCACACGAAAACTCCTCTTCATAATATTTTTCCACTTCAGGAGGCAATTTCAATTGTGTTACTTCTTCAGGAGCAAATTTAAAATACGAAATATTGAGTATATATTCTCTCAATTATATTAACTCTTCTGGAGGTGAATTGTAATGTATTCACATCAAGAGCGCGTTCATATTTACCCGACTTATTAGTATTGTCACATTCACTTCAGGGAATGGATTAATATTATCAAAAGTTCTCATCCTTCAGGAAATCGAACATAATTATCTGAATGCGCATTAATCACATCAAATTGTGATGCCTCAACCTCTTTTAAAATATTTACTACTTCAGGAGCAAATCGAGGCGTGCATTTAATATAGAGAATATTTATGTAGCTTATCTTCAATTGTAACCATAGAAAGCCTAAATTATCACTTCTGGTGATCATAGGCATATACCACTTCTGGTAGTTAACAAAATATAATTACAATGAGATATACGAAATATAACCACTTCTTGTGGTTGTATATTTCTTGCAAACTCTGCTAGAGTTTAAGTTGATCTAATAATGTTATCCATATTCTTCAAAATGACATAAACAAGATATATTATAGTAAACATCATTATCAAATCATAATTTTTCTTTATGTACAACAATTACATAACCATACTATCTATTACAAATAACAAAAATTAAAATATTTACATTTCTACAGATTCACCACCGATTACATGACTTGTTTCTCCTTCTGGGAGTGCAAGGTAATCAGTTACATCCAAATGCATGAAGTCTAAATTATCTTCAGAAATAAAATTTGCTTCAGCATTTTTCTCTGTCTTCTTTAGGGAGGCTTGATAAAGCTCAACCAGGTGCTTTGGCGTACGACAGGTACGTGACCAGTGCCCCTTTTTCTCCACATCTATAGCATGCATTTTCTGCATTTGGTGCTTGCACCGCTTCATGCTTTTGTTCCTTCCTTTTCCACTGCTGGTGGTGAGGAGTGTTCTTTGGTGCATTATTATTACCATGATTATAGTTTCTTTCCCGACCACGACCATGACCACGACTGGGGCCACGACCTTTTCCACGTTTAGCCTGGTGGAAGTTCGTCTCATTCACTTCAGGGAATGGACAAGAACTAGTAGGTCGACTTTCATGATTTTTCATTAATAGCCCATTATGTTGCTCGGCTATAAGAAGATGTGAGATAAGTTCAGAATACTTTTTAAATCTCATCTCTCGATATTGCTGCTGCAGGAGCATATTCGAGGCATGAAAAGTGGTGAAAGTTTTCTCCAACATATCATGATCAGTAATATTATCACCACATAACTTCAATTGGGAAATAATTCTGAACATAACAGAATTATACTCACTGATAGATTTAAAATCTTGTAGCCTTAGATGAGTCCAATCATATCGTGCCTGTGGAAGAACGACCATCTTCAGGTGGTCATATCTATCTTTCAAATTATTCCACAGTATGACTGGATCTTTAACAGTAAGATATTCCATTTTCAGGCCCTCATCAAGGTGATGGCGTAGGAATATCATTGCTTTGGCACGGTCTTGGTTTGATGCCTGATTTTTGTCTTTGATGGTGTCTGCCAGACCCATCGCATCAAGATGAATTTCAGCATCAAGCACCCAAGACATGTAGCTTTTGCCCGATATATCCAGGGCTACAAATTCAAGTTTAGAAAGATTTGACATTATTTAGGAAAAGAAAGTTCTTACCTCAGATACTTTCAAAATATTTGCTCGAGATGGCAGAGTCTCGTGCTGATAACGTGTTATGAAATAAAGACTATAAAGTAAAGACAAGTATAGAGAGAAACTGATATATTATTCGAATTCAAACTGATGTACATAATGAACTGAAATCTCTTCTATTTATAGAAGAAAGGAAGCTGCTGTGTAAGCTGCTACGCAAGTTGCTGTGTAAGCTGCTACTACAAGCTACTGTGTAAGCTGCTATTACAAGCTGTTGTGTAAGCTGCTACGCAAGCTGCTACGCCAAGTTGCTGTGTAAGCTGCTACTGCAAGCTGCTGTGTAAGCTGCTACTATACCAGATATGGATAATCTTCTACCTAGGGTAATATTTATCCATAACCGGGTACCGAAGTGATAAGCTTCTTCAGGAAGCTTATTTCCAATAGAGTACCAAATAGATAAACATATTTACGGTGGAGTCCCATATGGATAAGCTTCTTCAGGAAGATTATTTACAACAAAGTACTAAATGAACATCCATAATATAATATATTTATAACAAAAAACATATTATTCATGTAATCCTAACAATGGCATTTTTTAAGCCGCAAGAAAAGCAACAAACGAAGAAAAGATTGTCTATAATAGGAAAGCAATTAATCCTCCTTGGTTCAACGTCAATTTATCGTTAGACTACATAATACTTTCTTGTCCTTTCCTCACCTTTCACTAGTAACCAATTTAGAACCATATTAGAGGATCACTTGGAAATCAAGAAAATGTTTGTTTTGACTAATTACAAATCTATGTTAACTTGTTTATCTAACAATATTTGAAACGGAATAATTACAGTCAAAACTCTCTATAACAGACTCGTTTATTCAAAATATTTTTGGATGTTATAGCGAAATGCTATTATAGAAAACATGTATTATAACATAACATAAAAATTAGTTCTGAAAAAGCTTGACTTTTATAGTGAAGTATTGTTATATAGAGATGTTGTTATAGAGAGTTTGACTGTATTTATTTTTTGAATTTCTCGATAATGAATGTGGTGCGCTACATATCATACTTATAACCACTAAAATATTGCGCTTCCTCATAGGGCAAGTGTGAGTCCGGAACCAAAATGTGGTTTTTTTTTGACTCAAAATACGCAAATAAATGTTAAAAAAAAGTTACCAAACTATATATAACGCCACAAAAAGTGGCGCTATACAGTAACGGTAACTGCACCGTTACTGTATAGCGCCACTTTTTGTGGCGTTATATATAGTAAACCTGACACATCTTACATAGCGCCACTATTAATTGCGCTATACCCCAAAATCCCATCTTACATAGAGCCACTATTAATGGCGCTATACCCCTTATTAAAAATCCTTCCGTTTTCTTTTTCTTCGTTTCATCTCCATTATTTTACTCCCTTTTGGTCCCCCCCGATTCTGCCCAATTTTAAATTTGGGTCCCCCCGACACATAAAAGTTGAAGATTGGTGGTCCCACTGTCGAGTAGGGCTTCGTGTTATTGTGGATTCACTCTTCCGGAGTCAAAATTTCGATCTATTTACATTCCGAAAATTCTAAATCGAGGTATTTCGATTTATTTTAAGTTGAAACTTTTATAACAATGCATATTACTTGATTTGTATGTGTTCTATTTCGGTTTGTGTTTATTTTTTCCGAAACTAGCATGTTAAATTTTATCCGGATTTAATTTTAGTGTTGTATAAAAATATGTAAATTAGTCTAAAAAATGTGTTTGTTAATATCCTCATGTATATTTATGTGTTTTTATGCCGTTTAGTTTAGATTATTTTTTAGCGTAGTAAAATGTAGACCTTTTTAGCGTAGTAAAACGTAGACCCTTTTAGCGTAGTAAAATTTAGAGCCTTGTAGCGTAGTATTGTGTAGTATTTTAGCTTAGAATTCATTTTGTTTAATTATCTTATATTCTAGCACGAAACCCATAATTATAAAAATTATATATATATATATATAATTTTTACAATTAATTTATTACAAAATATGAATAAAAATTAGAAAAAAACATAAAATTATTAATGATAGTTTGGTACCACTGGGCCTCAGAAAATCTAGCACGAAACCCATAATTATAAAAATTATATATATATATATATATATATTTTACAATTAAGTTATTAAATAAATATGAATAAAAATTATTAAAAAAATATAAAATTATTAATGATAGTTTGGTACCACTGGGCTTCAGAAAATCTAGCACGAAACCCATAATTATAAAAATTATATATAGGTATATATAATTTTTACAATTAAGTTATTAAAAAATATGAATAAAAATTATTAAAAAAACATAAAATTATTAATGATAGTTTGGTACCACTAGGCCTCAGAAAATCTAGCACGAAACCCATAAGTATATATATAATTTTTACAATTAAGTTGTTAAAAAATATAAATTTAAATTATAAAAAAACACATAATTATTAATGATAGTTATTAAAAATTATGAATTTACTGTTGACGACATGGATGCACCTATACATCCCGGCCCTCGGACGTCGGAGCTACTACCCCTACAGCCCCAGCATAGATCCGAGCATATATGGGGGGGGGAGTTGCTTACGCAGACTTTTCGGGGTAGGAGAGTGGATTTATTGTGGGAGTTTTTGACTCCTCCCCGCGTTCTACATCCCCGTGTGGTCCATCACCTGGAGGAGATGGGATTATATAGGATCATTAGCATTGGCCGGATACAGCTCGACTATGCTTTGATCACGGCGTTGATTGAGCGGTGGCGATCGGAGACACATACTTTCCATCTGCCCATCGGCGAAGCCACCATCACAATCCAGGACGTCGAGATTTTATATGGCCTGTCCACTGATGGCTTGCCAGTTTTACTGCCTGGGAATATGAGATATTTTAATCGGGATTCATATATGGATATGCTGCACAGGCTCACGGGCTTCAGGTCCGAGGACCCAGATGTAGCAATTGGGAGCAGTCGTATGCAGTTGGTCCCCATTAGAGATCACTTGGTGCAGATCCACGATACTATCACCGACGACTCAGCGGAGGTGGATGTGGAGCAATATACAAGGCTGTTGTTGCTCCTTCTATTTGGGGGGTCTTGTTCCCGAACACTTCGGGGAACCTAGTGAGCCTCCGTTTTCTGCATCATATTGCGAACTTCGATGATACAGTCAGCTACAACTGGGGTGGTGCTGTCCTATCATTTTTGTATAGGCAGATGTGTCGGGCATCCATGGGCACACATAGAGACGTTTCTGGCTTTCTGCCACTTCTACAGGTGACAACTTATTCAAATAATATGTCCTTTAGTTACAATTCTACCTAGTTATAGTTAATCTTTACGTCAACTTTGTATGTTAGGTTTGGGTGTGGGAGCGATTTCTGCAGCTTCGGCCACCTCTACCACAGCTACCGGCTAATGTACATATTCCTGATCTCCCTCTAGCTTGTAGGTGGGTATTGCGTCGTAGACTTGCACGAGAGTATCATGGCCATCATAATCTCCCCTTTTGTAGGGATGTGTTGGATTTTCTGGAGGACGCACAGGTGAATATCTAACTAAACTTACCAATTATTGTTTAACTAGGTGTTGCACATACTAACGGTTTGTGTTATTATTTGATAGTTCATCTGGATGCCGTACAACGAAGAGCTGATAGGTACCCTGCCAGCGTATTGCACGCACGGCCGCCATATTTGGAGGGCTTCCGTCCCTCTCACGTGCCTCGATATTGTCGAGCATCATGCCTCAAAGCGAGTATTTCGTCAGTTTGGATTTCCGCAGCCTATACCGACTCGGCCTGCATGAGATCCTTTACATTATGAGAGGGATGATCGGATGAGGGTGGACGACACATTTATTGATTGGCTGACAGCGCAGTTGGGTATTTGGGACAGCCGAGGGGACTTGACCCCAGCTCCGCAACACTTTCCTATCGAAGTTTATATGGCATGGTACCGCACTGTTTCCCGACTTTTTATCGGGAACCCAGTTCATCAGGTAGATGGTCGGTACGTCTCATACGCCGGAAGACATGAGGCTCTGGTATGTTTTCTATTATTATCAATTACATTAATAGTAATTTCGAGTCAAATACGTAGTTTATATTAAAAACTTTTGTGCAGGCGATTGGATTGCATACCGTATATCGTATGGGGCAGCAGATGCAGAGTTATGTCCACGATCCTGTGATCATGCAGGACTATAGTCGTCGCTTCATGGATGTGGCTGCCCAGACACTGCAGCGAGGCCGATCGGATCAGCGTTTGGCATACCAGCCAGATTATGTTGACCCAGCCACGTACCAGCGAGGTCGTGGTATGCCACGAGGTGGTGGCCGACGAGCTGCTGCTGCTCCCCGACGACCTGCTGGTACCGGACGACGTGGTCGTGGGCGGAGAGGAGGTCCCCAGCAAGGGGGCTTTGAGGCTCCTGCTGATGATGTTGCTGCTGATATGGGAGGTGGCATGCATGAGACCGACATGCCGTCTTACAGCCTTGGCATTTATGACACTCCAGGGACGTCGCAGGTGACCCATCGGGTCAATTCTTGATCACGGGCTCGGATTTTCAAGGAGTGGAGTTGGGTAGATATTTCCCTGGCCCGTCTACCACTGATGAGTCTCGACCGATCCGAGATTTTGATAGTGGGCACCGACTGAGTTATGGCAGCTCATCACATGCGCAGGTATGAGTTTATTAGTATTAATTTTATTACTGTTTTTACTATAACTTATTTATTTTGTTTTAACTTTATTAATTTACTTTTTTAGGCTTCATGCGATGCTGCGACAGATGACTACATTCAGGATCCAAACACGATTATGGTAAGACAATATAAATTTTTGTGAATTATTATGTAGTTTTCTATACTAAGTTTGATATTATTATGTAGCCTTCTACTGGACCTGACAGCACCACCGATACATGTCATCCTGTGCCGCATCCGGCCATAAGGAGACAACTTGATGATGATGATCCTGATAGCGTACCCGGGCGGCAGGGGATGCGCCTCAGGCCAACGGCTACTTTGAGACACACCGGATGCGGGACACATTGATTCGGTCTTCCATTTTTATGTTTTTTTGGTGTAAATAATATTTATGTATACATTAACAACAATATTTAATCTAATATGACAGTTACTTTTTTTAGTTCTCATTTCATTTTATAGTATTTGGTATAATAATACAACAACTTAAACTTAACTTCCACTTAAATTAAAATAAAATTTAGTACAACAAATAAGGAAAATATTACTACAACACAAACACAAACATAACAGGCCAACATAATAAAAATACATGAAATATGAAAATGACACTAAACACATACACGCCAATGCTCCATCCTCAGTTGTCATTTATTCTTCGCTCCAACCACTTAAATCGTTCTTCCATTTGCTCTTTTTCTTCTTCTAACTCTTTTACTCTCGCCTTCACCTCCACAAGTTCCCGTTTATATTTTTCGTTGCGTTCCTTGTGTGCTTCACAATTCCATTCTGCTCTCCATTTTTTATCTTCCACCTCCTTCACTTTCTCCCTCATTTCTGTAATAATTCTATCTCCCTCCTTTTATATTCTCTGCTGGTATAACCACATATTATGAAAATCCTGTAATCTTTCCCTGTAGCTTTCCTGATAACATGGTTCCTCAGCCCATTCATCAAATTCACAAGTAGGTTCGTCGGGTTGCTTGTACAATGTGTTCATACAGCACCAATATCGGCGTCCAACGTTAGCACCTTCCGACCCACAATCCATCATGCATGGTTTTCCACAGAAGCAAATTGGTGGACGACCAGGTTGAGCCATTTGTGAAATATTTGCTTATAATAAAAAACCTTACTTACTTTTAATGAAATATTTCTGGGGGAAATTTTTAGCACACAAAATAACTACAATGACCCCATTATTTATAGGCGAAACAACACATATATAGCGCCATATCTAATGGCGCTATATTAGATAGTGCCATATCTAATGGCGCCATATCATGATGTTGACAAGACGACTTTATGTCAGCCGGTCAGCTTTTTCGGCTTTTTCAGTTCGACAAGACAAGACACACGTTGCGCCATATATAATGGCGCTATATTTTGCTTATTAAATATTGTGATGTCGACAAGACAACACACACATAATAAATATACCGATAATTATATTAAATTATTATTTAAATAGGTAAAATGGGAAAGTACAAATCATAATTAACAGACAAGAAAATTTTATTTCATAAATACTAAAATCGTATACATAACAACTAATTATTACAACATGAACTCATGGGTAGTTAGGTACAATAGAAGAACACCCGCCCTGAGCTTGATTACTGTTGCCACCCAAAGGACATTTTCTACGGTCGTGTTCTGTTTGCGAGCATATACCACATTTACGCGCATATACGGTATCACTAACATCCATTTGGTTCCGTATATGCGTTCTCTTCTGTACCTGTCTTTTACGCAAATAGGACTTGTTACACACCATTTTAAATGGTTCTGGGGGCCAGTAATGCTCAGCACCCACTGGCTACAACTGACCACTATATGTGTTTAGGTATTTGGAAACACTATATTGTTGATCAATATAGTTGGTCTCCGAATAACCAACACGTTGAAAACACTGGATGGCATGTGAACAAGGCATGTGGTAGATTGACCATTTCCCACATGAGCATAACCTTGTAGATTCATTTACAGTATGTACATTATTACCCCGATTATTATGGATAGCGGTGCGAACTTCAAAAATACCTCGTTCGTTATCATATTGCAAAAAGGAATGCCAATGTGCTCGCCGTCTGTATTTCTCTAATCTCTTCATAGGCACTGGCATAAATTCAACACCCCTTTCCATCAATTCCGTTGCAGCTGCAGACCGTTGTACAAACCTCTCCGCCATCTGCTTGAACGACATACGCACCATGGCTGTGACGGGCAATCCTCTTGCCGACTTTAATAACCCGTTGAAGGATTCTGACACGTTTGTAGTAAGAATTCCCCAGCGTCTGCCACCATCTGCATGCAACGTCCACTTTTCAGGATCATGTCGCATTAACCAACGATATGCTGCCTCGTCTTCTTGCCTGATAGAATCCATATGCCTCCGGAATTTATGTTGTTGGTGGTCTGTTGCTGCCATCCACATCAAATCATGTAGATCCTTTTTGGGATGTGCCTTCTTGAAATTGGCCTTAAAGTGCCTCACACAGTAACGGTAGTATGCATAAGGTTCTTGCCAGGTAGGAAAGTTCTCCACAGAACATAATATACCCCCGTGCCGATCAGATATTAGACAAATACCTGAACTCTGTTTGACAACTTGCTCTTTCAGGTGGTTCAAAAACATTGTCCACGTCTCTGTGCTTTCATTGGCACAAATAGCAAAGGCTAGAGGAAATATCTGTCCATTAGCATCCACTGCCACAGCTATCAATAGCTTGATATCGTACTTTCCATAGACATGAGTTCCGTCTATGGATATTACGGGCCGACAATACGGAAAACCATCAATTGCTGGCTTAAACGCCCAGAACACGTAATTGAATATATATTCTGGTTTACCCGGACTCCGCTCAAGCTTCCATTCAACAACTGTTTCCGGGGTTAAAGTGCTGCAGTGCAGCCATGTACCTAGGCAGATCCGCAAATGACTTATCCCAGTTACCATAGACTATTTCAAACGCTCTTTTGCGCCCAAGATATGCCTTTCTTTTAGTAATTGTGTGGCCATATTCCTGGTGGACTGCTGTAATGCACTCTTTGATTTTATACCTTATGGACGCTTCGATGTGCGGAATAAGTACAAGAGATATCAAGTCAATATCCAAGTTGAAGTGATTCCCGTTGAAAGTGTCCATTTCGCATGTGTGGGTGGGAATGTATTTACCCACTTTCCACATACCTGTCTTCTTCTTCGACGCACGCAACATCCAATTACATGGCCAAAACCACCTGCGGCAAATAGCCTTGTATACCGTCGGACTTGACTCCGATACCTGCATCTCACGACACTCTTTAACATTGTGCATTTTACAAGCCCTGCTTACGCGTGCTTTATCAGGAAAAAGCATCCCCTTTGCAAGCACCGTTGGTCTAGACTCATCCCACATTGCTGTCCGGATTTCATCAAAATCCCTTGTGAGAGCTTCCACATCCGGCACGGCTGGCAAGTTATCAATATAAGGAATCTCCCTTGAATGAAACGACACTTCAGACTTGTACACTTTTCGTCTATGGGGGGCTCTCTTCAAATCGGGTCCTTCCTCCTCGTCCTCTTCATCACCATCCTCACGAGCAAATAGTGTCTCGTCTCCCGATTCATCGGCATTGTTATCGTAATCGTTGTTCTCTTCCTCACTCTGTGTATCTGCCAGATCCTGATGTAATACATCATTTTCGGGAAATTGAGTGAGTACGGGTAGTTCAACTTGCTCGTTTTCACTGCACATTTCAACAAAAATATAAGCTACTAAATTAATAAATGCTTTATATGTGGCTATATCATTTCACTTACAAGTCGTAATGTGATGATATTCCATGATGGACGTTTTCAGTTAGGTGATGACTACCGGATGGGCCACTTGTAAAATTCATATCCGGCCGGTACCCCCTATTAAATAAATGAGCGTTAAAATTAATTCAATACGCCAAAAATATACATAATTAACACAAATGAAAATTGAAGTTTACCACTCTTCTTGTGAATTATGGAAAGCAGGGTATAAATTATTTTCTCGCTGCTCATTCGCCGACGGTGATAAATTTAAATCAAGAAAAAATCTTTCATCCGAAACATGTCCGACAAAAACTGATCCAAAATAACCACCCGATGACTGGGGGTTATCTCTACTACGCACAACCTCGGTTTTTGGAACGTCTTCGACCTTCACGTACATCTCCAACATTGTGATTACAAGAAATTCCCGGCATTCGTCCGGAGTCCTCAGGAAATCACTCAAAGTGTCATCATCGTCGACGTTAAACTCTGAGTAAAAAGCAACCCCTTGCGGCGTAACGGAATACGGATATCTTCCGGTTACTTTGAGTATCACTGAACGTTTTCTCACACTCATTTTTTTGCATAACAATGATATCAATGTTTCGTACTCCATTGAAAGTGGCAATTTAACATTACACTTAGCAGGTAAACTGTAGCCCACAGAATTATTCTCCATCACAACCTCACCCCCCCATATAATGATACTCTTATTCTACGTTCTTCAGACATAATGAAAAAATGCTGGAGAATTTAACAACAATAGAAACCAACAAAAGTTAAAAAAAAATTTGAATGAAGTTGTGGCGATTCTACGATGTTTATATAGGAAATGGCTAGCCGGAGAGGTTTTTTTTTTTTTTTTGTATATAGTGCCACAAAAAGTGACTTTATACGCTTTTGAATTATTGAACCCATAAATTATTGGTGGGATCATGTAATAAGGGGTATAGCGCCATTAATAGTGGCGCTATGTAAGATGTGTCAGGTTTACTATATATAACGCCACAAAAAGTGGCGCTATACAGTAACGGTGCAGTTACCGTTACTGTATAGCGCCACTTTTTGTGGCGTTATATATAGTTTGGTAACTTTTTTTAACACTTATTTGCGTATTTTTAGTAAAACAAAAACCACATTTTGGTTCCGGACTCGGCAAGTGTAAGCTCTGACACTAAATTTGGTCTGACGCAACTAGATGGCCATAACCGTACGGCTTTTTGAGGGATCTTGTCAAAAAATCGGCCAGCGCCCACATGACTAAAGGTACTTAAAATATTAAAACAGTTTGTACACATGTGGGAGTCTCACGTCGATGATCACAAGCCATTGTTTTGGCTTTATAAAGCTATATATATATGTCTATTAAGTCCAATAAAATGAACAACAAACATATTTTGAAGGATATATACATATATATATATATATATATATATTTATTTATTTATTTCGTATTTTATTTTTTAAATAGATTTTTGTTTATTTAAAATTTGAATTAAATATTTAAATTTTAAATTAACAAAAAAGTTGTGACTTTTCGTAAAAGGGGCAACTTTCCATGAAAAGTCTCATTTAATTTCCTCTCCATAAATACAAAGACATCCCAGAAGTAGCATATTTAATTTGCATGTATGTTTTCATGTTTTATTGTCACCTGACAGAGAATTGCTAGTAATCCCTAAATAATATAAAGGTAATAACTCTTGAAAGATGATGACCTTTGATGCCTCAAGCCTTAATTTCTCTGTTATTTACCTACTATTTATAATATTTTCAAGAGTTATTCTACTATGGTGAAATTATTTTGCATTGTTAGAATCAGAAAGACTTAATCAAATTGGATCATTTTGATGGATTAAACTTCACTCGTTTGACGAACAAGATGATTTTCTTTCTCACTGCTCTGAAAATATTTTATGTCCTTGATCCATTGTTGCATGCACTACCAAAACCTACCCTGAATGATATTAATGCGACCAAAGCAAAGAGGAAGAAATGGGAGGAAGATGAATTGCTTTATCGAGGTCATATTCTGAATACTTTGACTGATCGATTGTATGATTTGTATTCCAATCTAAAATCTCCAAGGGAAATCTGGAAGGCGTTGCAATCAGCATATGAAAATGAGAAATGAGGTATAAATAAATTCCCACCTTTTCAGTATTTCAAATTTAAGATGGTAGATACAAAGCCTATAATGGATCAGATTCATCAATTACAAATCTTAATTTCGAAACTAAGCGATCTTGAAGTGAAAATTCTTGATGCACTTCAAATAGGTGTAATTCTCTCGAAATTGCCTTTTGTCTTGGGATAACTATAAAAAGAAAATTCTACATTCTATTGACAAATTGACTATGGAACAATTTAGAACTCATCTTCAAATTGAAAGTGAGACTCGTGCTCGTGATGCAATTATTCAACCCTCCAGTTTCACTGTTAGTCAGAATAATTCGAGAAAAAAAATCTGAAAATTTCCAAGAAGTCCCTTAATAAAAAAGAGAAAGAATATGAATTATTATCATTATGGAAAGAAAGGCCATAAGATTCAAGAATGCAGGTTTAAGAAAGCAGAAATAAAATTTTCATTCAGCAGATGTTGAAAAATCTGGAAATTCAAGAAATTCAAAGAAGGTAAACACAATAGAAAGTTCTTCATAAGGGTTGGTGGCTATAATTTCTACTATACCAATTGAGATGGTTAAAGAGTTGAACATAGCTGCAACAACCACAAAGAATCAAGATTGGTGGTTAGATTCTGGCACAATAATTCATGTCTCTCACGACAAGAATACGTTCAAGACTTATTCGGAAGTTAAAGAATCTGAAAAGGTGTTGATGTGCAACCATGTTACAGCCGAAGTTGCAGGAAAAGGAATAGTTGAAATCAATTTTACATCTGGACAGAAGTTGACTCTTTTGAATGCTTTCCATCTTTCTAAAATATTGAAGAACTTGATATCTACTAGTTTACTTTCTAAAAGAGGCTTCAAAATTGTAGTTGAGACTGATCATGTAATTTTGTCTAAGAGTGGTATATTTGTAGAAAAAAGGTTGTAACAACTCGATCGGTCATTTTGAGTTAGAGTTACATTCGACGGTTTGAGGTCTTAAGTAGCTTCAAATTCTTCATTATAATTTACGTGTATGGTCGATTTTGGTTTTCAAAAGATTCAAGATTGATTTGGAAGAATGATTCTTGTTTTAGAAGCTTAAATAGTAAGAGTTGATCGAAATTTCACCTTTTATGTTGTTGACTCCAGTTCCGGTATTTTGATTATTCCAGTAGCTTCATATGGTGATTTTGGACTTAGGCGTGTGTACGGATTTGGATTTGGAGGTCCGTAGGTTGATTTGATATATTTTGGCGAAAGTTGGAACGTTGAAGGTATAGAAGGTTGAGAGGTTTGACTGGGAGTTGTTTTTGTTGATATCGGATTCAGATTATGATTCTGGGAGTTAGTATAGTTTTGTTATGTCATTTGGGACTTGTATGCAAAATTTGAGGTCATTCTGAGTCGATTTGATATGGTTCGGCATGAGTTTTGGAAGTTAAAAGTTCATTAGTTCATTAGGCTTGAATTGAGGAACGATGCGTAGTTTTGATGTTTTGGGGTGGTTTGAGGCCTCGAGTAGGTTCGCGTTATATTTTAGAGCTGCATGGTATGATTGGAAAGGGTCCCGGGGCCTTGGGTGTGTTTTAAATGGGCTATAGGCCATTTCTTCATGTTTCGGAATTGCTGGTTTTTATGATGTGTCACGACCCAAAATCTCACCTGTCGTGATGACGCCTATCGTGGTACAATGCAAGCCTCAACTCAACATCTCAACATAGTATAACTTTTAAATAAAGGTGGAAGCAGTTAATATTAAATAAAACCTTTAAGAATAGAATATAACTCCAAAAGTACTAA
Organism: Nicotiana sylvestris; assembly: GCF_000393655.2. Classification (NCBI taxonomy): domain Eukaryota; kingdom Viridiplantae; phylum Streptophyta; class Magnoliopsida; order Solanales; family Solanaceae; genus Nicotiana; species Nicotiana sylvestris. The sequence goes on along the minus strand of NC_091064.1, from coordinate 169,817,733 downwards.
ACAATCCATCCCCAAAACCCGGTGTCACTGAGTGCATGAGCATCTAAATGATAACAACATCCGACTGATAAAACACTGTCTAAAAATATATAATAGTAGAATATGAAAGGAAAGGAGAGTCAAGGTTAGCGAACGCCATGCAGCTACCTCAATAGTCTCATGAGTCTGACTCCTCAATCAGCAACCGCCGTGACCTGAAGTGTCTAGATCTGTACATGAGGTACAAGGGGTGACGTGAGTACACCAACTCAGTAAGTAACAAAAATAAATAAGGAACTGAGAAGTAGTGACGAGCTATGAAAATACAGTTATCTCAATAACTTTCAAATAAGAGTAGTCATACTTTCAATTTAATAGTTTAAGTCACATCAGTACGTACTCAATAAACCAGATATTAAATTTGACTGAGCAATAAATAATATCTTCCAATAATTTACAAAATAGTGATATGACATCTACCATGCAACAGTAATGAAGTAAATGTATTTTCTTAGAATAACAGTCACTCTGTCCTCCCAGTCACTCCAACCTCACAATCACTAATTCCTCACATTCACTCATTCTTCCCAGTCGCTCAGCACTCGGCACTCGCACTCAGTAGGTATTTGCGCTCACTGGGGGTGTGTACAGACTCCAGAGGGACTCCTTCAACCCAAGCGCTATAACAAGCCACCTTGTGGCATAAATCACTCAGGCCCTCGGCCTCACTCAATCATAAATCAATAACAACATGCTGCAGCGTGTAGCCCAATCCCATAAATATCCTCACAGATCAGGACCTCGGCCTCACTCAGTCATAAATCAGTAACAACATGCTACGGCGTACAACCCGATCCCATAAATTTCCTCACAGATCAGGCCCTCGGCCTCACTCAGTCATTAATCTCTCTAGTCTCTCGGGCTCTCAAAAATCATATAACAACCCAAACAGAGGTAATGTCATGTATCAACAATGAAAAGAAAGAGACAGAGGCATAATAAGCAAGAAAAGCTATGATTGAGTACAAAACAACAATTAGCAGCTAATTCAGTAAGTACACGACCTCGCAGGTCTCAACAGTGATCATATAAGGCCTAAACATGATTTCTAACATGAAGTACAGTCAATTTCTATGAAAACAAAGGGAACATGTATTAAACAGTAGGCCAATTAATTCCACAGTCTCACGGGATGGACCAAGTCACAATTTCTACGGTGCATGCCCACACGCCCGTCACCTAGCATGTGCGTCACCTCCAAAATAGTCATATGACACAATGCCCGGGGTTTTATACCCTCAGGACCAGATTTATAACCGTTACTTATCTTAATCCGAGCAAAAATCCTACTCCGAAATGCTTTTGCCCCTCGAATAGGCCTCGAATCGACCCGAATCTAGCCACAGTTAATTCAATTCAATCAATACTAATTATAGGAATTAATTCCGTGTGAAAATACAAATTTTCCAACAAAATCCGAAATTTAACTCTAAATCACCTGTGGGGCCCACGTCTCGGAATCCGATGAAACTCATAAAATCCGACAACTCATTCAGCCACGAGTCCAACCATACCAAAATTACTAAATTCTGATAACAATTTGGCCTCCAAATCTTTAAATCTTATTTTCAAATCCCTAGGTCTAAATCCCCAATTTACACCTCAAAAACATGTAATCTAGTCGGATTATTCGATGATAATTCAATATTATGGAGTAGAAATGATCACAAGCGACTTACCTCAAGATTTCCCATGATTTCTTGCTCAAAAATTGCCCCAAACCGTGTTCTTTCACCAAAACAACATCAAAATTAGCTAAAAACATAAACAACATTAAAACCCCGATTCTGGTCGCTAAAACTCAATTCCCGTTGCTAAAAGTGGTCAAATCTGGTCGCTAAAGGTGCACACCAGATCTGTTGCACCAACAGTCTTTAATTTCACTAAAAAGGCTCTAACTCCATCATACGAACTCGGAATTCGATGATTCTTTTTCCTATGAGTCACAAATAATAATACAAACATAGTCCTTCAATCGAAACTCAATTCAGAACTCATTTGCTTAGTGAGATTCTCATTTCGCTCGTTAAACAATTAACTCATGTTTCGCGTTAAAAACCCAATCGTGACTTGATGAAATTAGACCAAACTTTCCATATCACTCCTATAATTCATTATAAAATGTCAGAAGTCTCGAAATCAAATTTCGATCTCTATAACTGAAAATGGACCTTTGGATCATTACATGCTTATGCTCAAAATGCCAAAATCTTTCAAAATTTATCCGAACCTCATGGGACCCCAAACAAGTATACTAACAAGTCCTACAATATGACACAAACTTAGTCGATACCTCAAATTACATCAAACAATGCTAAAATCGTGAATCACACCCCAATTCAAGCTTAATGAAACTAAGAACTTCCAATTTCTATATTCGATGCAGAAACCTATCAAATCAAGTCCGATTGAACTCAAATTTTGCACACAAGTCATAAATGACATAAAAAAGCTATGAAAATTTTTAGACCTAGATTCCGACCCCGATATCAAAAAAGTCAACCCTCGGTCAACTTTCCAAAAATCTTCTATTTTTCAACTTTTGCCAAAATGCGTCAAATTATCCTACGGACTTCCAAATCCAAATCCGAACATGATCCTAAGTCCAAAACACCATACAAAACTATTGGAATCATCAAAATTCCATTCCGGAGCCGTTTTCTTAAAAGTTAAATCTCCGGTCAAACTTAAGAAATCTTTAGCCTTAGATTTCTAGATTCCGTTAAATGGAGATAATTTGATCTAGGGACTGTCACACCTCCTTTTCGCCCGCGCCACCGCAAAGGGGCGCAGAGGGAGTTTTTCCAATTAAAGGACAATCGAAACGAGATTTATTATTAAAGGATCAGAGTCGCCACTTGGGAGATTTATGGTGTCCTAAGTCACCGGTTGAATCCCGAATCGAGGAAAATATTGACTCTGTTCAACAGTCCGCGCACCAGAAATCCGAGTAAGGAATTCTGTTAACCCTGGAGAAGGTGTTAGGCATTCCCGAGTTCCGTGGTTCTAGCACGGTCGCTCAACTGTCATATTCGGCTTGATTATCTGATTTTTATACAATTATGAACCTATGTGCAAATTTTAACTTTTAACCACTTTTATTATTATCATCGTTATTTTAATAGAGAATTGCAACGTTGTGAAAACGTATCTCGAACCACGTCACATCAATGTACCCGTGGTTATCGACACATTTCGACTCCGTTGAGATATGGATTCGGGTCACATAAATGTGCACCCGAGTTTAAGAAAGTAAATTATTAAAGGCGCGCCTAAAGCGACGATCGTATTATCATTCTGGGGAAGGCCGTGAACTTTTGCTAAACGGCCCATCCCGAAGTCTAAGGAATTTTACAAACTCTTATAGAGGGCCCCGCAGCTTATGTGTTTTGTTTGTCGAGGCTCGTCAAATTCATTGTTTTTGTTTTTTTTAAAAGGAATTTGCAACGTCGTGGAAATGCATCTCGAACCACGTCACAATCAATGTACCTGCGATTAGCGACAAATTTCGACTTCGTCGAGACTTGGATTTGGGTCACATAAATGTGCACCCGAGTTTAGGAAGGTAATGTTATCTAAAGTCCGCGCCTAAAGAGACTAACGTGTGGTCATTTTGGGAAAAGGCCATGAAGTTCGCTAAGCGGCCGATCCCGAGTTCTAAGTAATTAATACATACATTTTGTGAGGGCCCCGTAGTCCTTGCATTTTATTCGGCGAGGCTCATCTCGTTTATTTTTAACAGGACGATCCTAAATTGACTACATTTTTCTATCATATTTGTGTCTCTAGTAACAAGAAAAGGCCCTAATTAATTAGCATTATTTAGGAGCTATTACTTTTGCAGCTATGACTTCCAACTAAGTCAAACTCTCCACGGTTTTGGGGCCTCAGGGTCAGCCCAGGAACGAAATAGCCAACCCGCCTCGACAAATTGCTACGGGTATGAAATCTGGGCAGTTTGAGAAGGACACTGAAGCCCCAACTGTCCGCTTAGTGGACTGTTAAGCCTTTAATTGTTAAATCAGACCCCGTTTTAACTTGAGTTAAACACACATACTCTGAGATGCTACAAGTTATTCAACATGCACTCGATGATCATGAAGATTACCTTACTTGCTTATCTATTAATGAGTTCCTAATTATCACTATAAAGGGAAAATCCGACGGGAAGCATGGTTGGATTTAAGCAACAGTAATACTAGCTCAAACTAACAATATTAAACCAACACTCAATACTTAAGGAATCATGAATTTAGAAATGGATTACTGAAGACTATTAAACCTGTTTGTTACCCTGGCATCTGTTGATTATTAACTCAATGTCCAATTGCAAAACTATCCCTCATACAGATCAAAATTGCACTACATTGGTAACAATAGCTGGACCAAAATAAACTGCTAACTCCGGATTCAACACACTTCTCTAACTAGTTTAACAATCCTTAAACTAACAATCCTAGATTCACCATTCAGGATAGCCCCTATTTTATTACAATAGGCATTTCAATCTCTATATAGGGAACTACCTAACATAACAAAATTATCAAAATAGAACCACGACAGATATTCAGTTTCATTTCATGTTTCCAACAGATGGAGCTACATTCGACATAGGCTCGAAATATGTACCTGGTATTGACAATACAAGAAGAGAAAGAAGAGGATCAGCAGCAGTAGCAATACAACACAGCAGAACAGCAAACAAACACTGCGAATACCAAACAGCTGGTACCAACAGCTAGTGACATATGCATCAGACCCAAGCGATAAACCAGAGATCCAAAAGTGTTTAAAATCCAATAGAATCACCAGAACTGACTCAAAACCAGCCTGAATAAACCCAAAATCACTAGAGAACCAACCAGGGAACCTCTGAGACTCTCACAATCAGAAATCAAGCTAGAAACATGCAACTCATCAACTGGAATTCTAATTTGACTTCAGGAGCACTAATGCAACAGTAGGTTTTCTCAACCTTTGTCAAGGTCAGGAAGTGTGTGTCTCTCCAGCCCTCTCCCTTATTTGTCTCTCAATGTCTATTTTTCTCTCTGTCTGTCTGCCTATCTTTTTTGACTTTTTCTATATCTTTTTGACTCTAAACCCTTCCCGCCCGTTCAAAAAATCCCCCTAATGTCTCTACTAATCTCTCTATTTAAACCCAAAACCTCAACCCATTTTTCAATTCTAAGGAGCACTTAGGAAAGTATTTCTGCCCATGATATTCCCTGACAGCCCATTATCAAGTGTCTTGTGTCCAAAGGCATGGGCAACTTATAATATTCAATCAATCCCCCCATGCTATTATGTTTCCGAAGCCACTACTACTAGACAAAGTGTTAGTTTAATGGTCAGCTAAGTACCCTACTGTCAGACCACTAACACTAAACATTTCAAGCCTTTTAAACCCTAAAATACCCCCTTAACCCCTGTGTATTACTGCCATGCCCTAAACTTCGTCGATCTGTTTTCTAAGTTACTAACCTAATAACTGATTTTTTAACTGATCACTAAAATACTATAGCTATAACCAATTCACAATCAAATTCAAACAATGATTCAATCAGAATTGAAGCAGTACGAATCACATTATTATCAGGTTATTTAATCAGAATTGAAGCAGGTAAAACTAATCGACGACACTTATTCAATCGGCTACACGAATCTCAACACATACAATCAATAGCAAATAAGAATCGAACAGGCACACAGGTGATTCGAATCGTATTGATAGAAACAGGGATTCATAAAAACTTAACTAATCGACGACACTTATTCAAATCGATTATATAATTTTATCACATTCATTAACCATGACCAGAAAAAGTTCGACCAAATAAAGGGTCATTGAAGACGGACAGAATCAATCGACAAAAGAAATGGAAAGTTAATAAAACTAAACTAAACAAATAAACAGATATAAACACATACAAAATGGAACCAACAGGAAAAAAATACCTGAGGAACTCGTAGACTAGACGATCCTGACTTGGACTCTGTCTCGGACCTTTTTTGAGGTCGAACGGACCTTAATCGAGTGTTCTCAACTAAGAACACTTCGACTAAGGTCCAATGGACACCCAAATTCCTTTTCTTTGGACAAACCTCAACCTTTGGTTTTCTAGGGTTCTTGGGGGTTCGATTTGGGGTTCGGATGGTTCTAGCAAGATTCGAACGGAACCAAGTGTGTTTTGGGCATGAGGGAGGCCAGGGGGTGCCAGGGTGTGAGTTCAGGGCGGATTGGGGTAGGTCCAAGTTTTGCTCGAATCTTCAAATGAAGATTAGAGAAACTTGAGGATGATTCGAAGCAAACGGGTACTGGATTTGGATTGGGGGTGGTTAGATGTTCTAGGGGTGTTAATTTGGGGGTCATTGGATAAACTAGGGTTTAAGACTGATTCTTCAATCTGATATTCGAAGCAGATGGTGATGATTCTAGGACAATGGAGGGTAGATTTGGAAAGAGGAGGGTGTGGGGAATCAGTGGTGAAAATATGGGGTTGTTTGGACCACCGGAATCGCCGTGAGGCGATTTCCGGTGGGCGATGCACGGTGGCAAGAGACGGGGGATCTGTTTGGTCTCTGAAGCTCAGAGACGAAGAGGTAGGGGGGGTTTGGTTTAGGGGGCGGGGTAGGATTTAGGAATATATACGACGTGAGGGATTTAATCCCGGCAGTTAGATCAATTAAGATCAACGGCTAGGTTCAAGGAACTAATCAAATACGGTGTCATTTGGTTTAGTGTTGGGGTCGGGGTCGATCCGGGGCCACGGGTCGGGTATGGGGTTACGGGTGAGGGCGGAGTGATCTGGACCGTTGATCAAGTGAGATCAATGGCCCTGATCAGGGCTTCCCCAAAATGATGTCGTTTGGGTGTCGTTGAGATGGACTGGACCGGGGTGGTTTGGGCCTGTTTGAACGGGCAAAACGGGGTGGGCCTAAGCCCAATCCGACTTTTTTTTCTTTTTCTTGTTTTATTTGTTTCTTTTTCTTCTTAAACTAATTTTCCAAATTAAAAGCCAAAATCCTACATTGATTTATAAATCAAATTAACTTATAAAAATGCTAATTAACTATCACACATAATTTCCTAACAAATGGGAAAACAAAATCGCATAATCGGACATCAAATGCTAAAAATACACAGTACATCATTTTTGTGATTTTCGTTCTCGCAAAGCCAAAATTGTTTTAATTAATTCCTAATTGTAATATTAAATCCTAAATGCACAGGCAACACATAATTTTTTTATTTTTCTTAACTAAAGTAAAAATAAACATGCGCAGACAAAATACAAATATATTACAAACAACACAAAACCATTTTATTTTGAATTTTTAAAGGGTAGTTCTCATAGAGCAAAAATCACGTGCTCACAGCTGCCTCTCTTTGTCCGAAAACACAAAGAGTTTTTGTGCAAAGATAAAGTGAGCGGATACGAGCTATTTTGCCCGTTGGAATACTCCGTGTGAAGCTTTTTTTGAAAAGATTTAACCGAACCTTTGCTTCAAAGGTTTCCTACATATTCCTGGCTAGAAGGGAATCGGGTTAATGTAGTTCGGGAAGTTTCGGTAGCTGGGACTACCATGGAGCTGTTATTTTGCTGTTACTGTTGTTGCTACTGATGTTACCGCTTACTGACCTCCTTATTACACCTTGATGAAAGATAAAGAAGTTATACTAAGCTATGATCCATGAATTACAAAGATTTATTCTCAAACTTGGTCATATGACTGTTGCTGCCTTGTTGCCTTGTGTTTCCTCTGGTATTTCTTTACTTCTGATTTGACTTGTATTCTCCCTTGATTGTCGATCTCCTACTGCTTATTTCCTTCTTGTGAGCTTCGCATTATTTTTCCTTCGAATCTTGAACTGCCTTCCTCTGCTGGGGATTTTTGTTGTTTCCCGCTGGGGATTTTTGTTGTATTCCTCTGCTTTACTGACTTCAACAATAATTATTTCTTAAAATATAACACCTCCATTCTCCAGGCGGGCTCTTGACTTCAATAACTTCTTAAAGATAACACCTCTATTCTCCAGGCGGGATCCTGAATTCAACCACTTCCTAAAAATATAACACCTCTATTCTCCAGGCGGGCTCCTGACTTCAACAATTTCTTAAAAATATAATACCTCTATTCTCCAGGCGGGATCCTGACTTCTTCAACTTTTAAAATAAACAACCTCCGTTCTACAGGCGGGCTCCTGACTTCATCAACTAAAAATTTAACAACCTCTATTCTACAGGCGGGCTCCTGACTTCTTCAACTTGCAAGATAGACAACCTCCGTTCTACAGGCAGGCTCCTGACTTCATCAACTTAAAATTTAACAACCTCTGTTTTACAGGAGGGCTCCTGACTTCAACAGCTTTCAAGATAAACAACCTCCATTCTACAGGCGGGCTCCTGACTTCATCAACTTAAAATTTAACAACCTCCGTTTTACAGGCGAGCTCCTGACTTCAACAGCTTTCAAGATAAACAACCTCTGTTCTACAAGCGGGCTCCTGACATCATCAACTTAAAATTTAACAACCTCCGTTTTACAGGCGGACTCCCAACTTCAACAACTTTCAAGATAAACAACCTCCGTTCTACAGGTGGGCTCCTGACTTCATCAACTTAAAATTTAACAACCTCCGTTTTACAGGTGGGCTCCTGACTTCAACATCTTCTTAAAAATATAGTACCTCTATTTTTCAGGTGGGCTCCTGATTTCAACAACTTCTTAAAGACATAACACCTCCATTTTTCAGGCGGGCTCCTGACTTCAATTTATGACTTAAAACGTAACACCTTCGTTCTCCAGGCGGGCTCCTGACTTCAACTTCAACTTGAAATGACAACAACCTCCATTCTCTAGGCAGTCTCCTAACTTTAGCTACAACTCAGAATGTAATACCTTCATTCTCCAGGCAGGCTCCTGACTTCAACTACAACTTGAGAATATAACAACCTCTATTTTCCAGGCGGGTTCCTGACTTTAATAAACAATTTAAAGATAATACCTCCATTATCCAGGCGGGCTCCTGACTTCAATAAACTTTAAAATGTAACACATCCGTTCTTCAGGCGGGCTCCTAACTTCAATAAACTTTAAAATGTAACACCTCCGTTCTTCAGGCGGGCTCCTGACTTTAACAACTTTAAAATGTAACACCTCCGTTCTTCAGGCGGGCTCCTGACTTCAACTATTTTGTAAAATGTAATACCTCCATTCTCCAGGCGGGTTCCTGACTTCAACTACTTCTTAAACAATGCGTTTTATTGTTGTTGTTCCTTCCTACCTCCCGAACCATTTTCCTTCTAACTTGAATCATCCTCTTTCAGAACTGCTTTCCTCAAAACTAGTGTTTTATTCCTCTAAAAACTGCTGGGGGTAACACCGATATTTTATTCACAAATATGTTATTTTCCTTCTTCAAAGACTACTTCCTTTAAAGCTGGTGCTTTCACTTCTCTGAAACCTGCCGGGGATAACACTGCTGGGGAATTATCTTCCTTCTTTAAGACTAGTTACTTCAACAATGGTGGGGATGACACTGATTCAAAGACCACTACCCTTAAAACTCGGGTTATCTTGCTTCTTCCAAGATTGTTTTCTTTAAAATTTGTATTGCCTTCTCCCGTATACTGCTGGGGATTCCACTTCCTTCAAACTTGTGTTATCTTCCATCTTCCCCCAGTGGGTATCTGATTTCAAGAACATTTTCACAATGAGAGAAAATTTTCTGCCCCAGTTTGATAATCTTCTTTGCGGCCATGTCTTCCCGCTGTTAATAACATTTCCTTTCCCTGCTTCAAATCAAAGAAAAATTTGTTAGTTTAAAACGTGGTGAGTGGTCGTGCCACTCCTGCTGGGGATGGTTTTTTCCCTTTTCCTTTCCCTGCTTTGCGTTTTATTACAAAACTTGTTGGGGATGATATTATTTGCTGGGGATGATATTTCTGTTGGGGCTGGTTTTTATTTTCTCTTCCTTCCCCGCTCTGTGTTGTCCGATCATCGCGGAACTTGGTCGGTAATCTGTCGGAGTTGTTCCTGCATCTCGCAAATCTGCTGGGGATCCTCTTGGAATTTGATCCATAACTTCTCAACCTCCTAATTTCTGTTTTTCTCTAACTTTCCTTGGAAATTTGGTCCTCTTGGAATCTAGACCCATTCATCATTTGGTCTTGCGACAAACTTCTTTTCGCTTTGGCGCCTTATCTCTGGCCTGTCCTATTCGCATTTTGCTTTGCACCGTTTTGGAAACTAGTAGTAAGCTCTGAAAAATCTTTCTCAAAACAAACTGCTGGGGAGATAAAGTCTTAAAACAAAAGAAATGAAAAGTGATGATTTTAAAAGATGGAAAAGAAGAAGTCTTTCAGAACGAATGCTGGGGAAAAGAAAAGAAAAGAACTTATCTGAATGATATAACCGATCCCAATGATTATGTCGTGCATTCCGGATTAATCAACCCAGTCTATTTGTATCAATCAATCTTTCGGACGGCCTCATCTTGCTGGGGATAAACAGGCACTCAACTCTTTGCCAAATGCATATCCTTTCCGCCAATCTTGTCTTATCGCCTCATAGTGCCCTTCGAGGGGTTTTCACTAATAAAACTCTCTCATTTCTCTCAACTCCCGTCGCCTTATGGTGCCTGTGAAGGTTTTCACCGATAAGACTCTCTCGTTTTGTTCTCTCAACTTAGCTAGGGATTGGAGTGTTGCCGATAAGATTCTCTCTACTAGGGATTCTTTCGGCTATCAATTCATTTCCAGCTTATGATCCTCTTCTCTACTAGGGATCAGAGTGTTATTCCCGACTTCCGTTTGCATGACTTGCACTTCTCGGATACTGATCGGGAGGTCTTTTTTGGACATCAATGTGGGTTTTTGTGTATGGCTAAAAGAAAAAGGGTAAAAGGTTCAAAATAATTTTGATGGGTAAAATATTACAATTCTTGGAATCAACTTTCTTTCCCAAAATTATAAACACAACTTCTGCCCCAGTTTTTCTTGCTTGGGGATTTTTTCGTTTTTTGTTACACTATGACCGAGCCGTGAGGTGCCTACGTATCCTTTTTTGAGGAATCAGGTCAAACGTAGTTCCCAATTCCTTTGTTTTTCTTGTGACTTTTCTTTTTGTCTTTATTATCATTATTTTTTCTCTTCTCTTTTCTTTTCATTTTCATTACTGATTTCAAAATAGGGGTATGAAAGAATAAATAAGGCTCAAAGGGGGAAGCAAATGTTAAAGTGTTTGGATAGAAGAAAGAATTGCCTCCGTCGTTTCATTCTCCGATGAGTGCCAAGTACAAACAAACAACAATTACAATCAAAAGAAATCATACATAATATCTCTTAACTGCATCCGAATTGATAGCCATGTCGACGCATTTTCCTTCAATATCTGTTAAACATAAAGCGCCATCGGATAACACTCTAGTCACAATAAACGGCCCTTGCCTATTCGGGGCGAACTTGCCCTTTGCCTCGGCCTGATGTGGCAGGATTCGTTTCAACACCTGCTGCCACACTTCAAATTTTCTGGGGCGCACCTTCTTGTTGTAGGCTCTTGCCATTCTCCTTTGATACAATTGGCCATGGCATACTGCTGCCAATCTTTTTTCATCAATCAAGTTCAACTGCTCCAATCGGGCTTTGACCCATCTATCGTCATCAATCCCAGCCTCAGCGATAATCCGAAGGGATGAAATTTCAACTTCTGCCGGTATTACTGCTTCAGTTCCGCATACCAACAAATAAGGAGTTGCCCCTACTGAAGTACGGACAATAGTGCGATAACCCAACAATGCAAATGGTAATTTCTCATGCCATTGTCTGGATTCTTCTATCATCTTCCTCAGTATCTTCTTTATGTTCTTGTTGGTCGCCTCGACCGCTCCATTTGCCTTGGGACGATATGGTGTGAAATTACGGTGTGTAATCTTGAACTGTTGACACACTTCTTTCATCAAACTGCTGTTAAGATTAGCGCCATTGTCCGTGATGATCACTTTGGGGATCCCAAATCTACAGATGATATGGGAATGAACGAAATCCACCACTGCCTTCTTGGTTACCGACTTGAAAGTTTTAGCCTCAACCCACTTGGTGAAATAATCGATGGTGACCAGAATGAACCTATGACCGTTGGAAGCTATCGGCTCAATTGGTCCAATGACGTCCATGCCCCATGCAACAAACGGCCATGGTGCTGACATTGTATACAATTCTGTTGGCGGAGAATGAATCAAATCTCCGTGTATCTGACACTGATGGCACTTCCGCACGAAACTGATACAATCACGCTCCATAATGAGCCAATAACCCTGCTCGAAGAATCTTCTTTGCCAATACATATCCGCTCATATGTGGCCCACAAACTCCAGCATGTACATCTGTCATAACTGTCGTGGCTTGACTAGCATCTATACATCTCAGCAATCCCAAATCTGGTGTTCTTTTGTACAACACTCCCCCACTGAGGAAAAATACATTTGCCAATCGCCGAATGACTCTCTTTTGATCTTCGGTGGCCTGTTCCGGGTATATCCCCATCCTGAGGTATTCCTTGACATCATAAAACCATGGCTCGCCATCCATTTCTTCCTCTATCATGTTGCAATAAGCATGCTGATCACGAACCTGGATATGCAACGGGTCAACATGAATTTTGTCTGGGTGGTGCAACATCGATGCTAAAGTGGCCAAAGCATCGGCAACCTCATTGTGAACTCTTGGGATATGTCTGAACTCCACTGATTAAAATCGCTTGCTCAGATCGTGCAAACATTGTCGATATGGTATAAGCTTCAAATCCCTTGTTTCCCATTCACCCTGAATCTGATGCACCAGAAGGTCCGAGTCTCCCAACACCAAGACGTCCTGGACATCCATGTCTGCAGCTAACCGTAAACCCAAAATGCATGCCTCATATTCAGCCATATTATTGGTACAATAGAAACGTAGCTGTGCTGTAATAGGATAATGATGTCCTATTTTAGAAATAAGTACTGCTCCTATTCCCACTCCTTTCGCATTTGCGGCTCCATCAAAGAAGAGCTTCCAACCTGGTTCCTCAGATAATTCCAATTCATCTACATGCATCACTTCTTCATCAGGAAAATACATCCTCAAGGGCTCGTATTCTTCATTAACAGGATTCTCGGCCAAGTGATCAGCCAATGCTTGGGCCTTCATGGCCGTCCTCGTCACATAGACGATGTCAAGTTCTGTGAGTAATATCTGCCATTTCGCCAATCTCCCTGTGGGCATAGGCTTCTGAAAAATATACTTCAGTGGATCCAAACGTGAAATGAGATAAGTAGTATATGATGACAGATAATGCTTCAATTTCTGGGCCACCCAATTTAGGGCGCAACATGTCTTCTCGAGCTGAGTGTACTTAACCTCATAGCCTGTAAACTTTTTGCTAAGATAATAGATGGCTTGCTCCTTCCTTCCCGTAATGTCGTGCTGCCCCAGTATGCAGCCAAACGAACTCTCCAGGACCGTTAGATAAAGAATTAACGGTCTTCCCAGCTCAGGTGGAACCAACACAGGTGGATTTGATAAATATCCTTTGATTTGGTCAAATGCTTCCTGACATTCTGCCATCCATTCTACTGCAGTATTTTTCTTCAGTAGCCGAAAAATGGGTTCACAAGTTGATGTGAGTTGAGCAATAAACCTGCTGATATAATTCAACCTTCCTAACAGACTCATTACTTCTGTCTTGTTCTTTGGCGGTGGCAAATCTTGGATGGATTTGATCTTTGACGGGTCCAACTCAATACCTCGCCGACTGACGATGAATCCCAATATCTTTCCATATGGAACACCAAATGCACATTTGGCCGAGTTGAGCTTAATATCGTACCTCCAAAGTCTCTGGAAAAACTTCCTTAGGTCTGCTACGTGGTCTCCCTGATGCTTGGATGTTATGATCACATCGTCCACGTATACCTTAATCTCTTTGTGTATCATGTCATGAAACACAGTAGTCATTGCTCTCATGTATGTTGCCCCAGTATTCTTCAAACCAAATGGCATTACCCGGTAGTAATAAGTCCCCCACGGTGTAATGAAAGCCGTCTTTTCCGCATCTTCTTCATCCATCAGAATCTGATGATACCCAACATAGCAATCCACAAAAGATCTGATCTCATGTCCGGCACAATTATCGATCAAGATATGGATATTGGGTAATGGAAAGTTATCCTTTGGGCTTGCCCTGTTCAGATTGCGGTAATCGACACACACCCTGATCTTCCCATCTTTCTTCGGCACTGGCACCACATTAGCCAACCAATCAGGATATCGAGTGACCCGAATAACCTTTGCTTGCAGCTGCTTGGTTACTTCCTCTTTAATCTTCACACTCATGTCTGTTTTGAACTTCCTCAATTTCTGCTTGACGGGAGGGCATGCCGGGTTAATGGGCAATTTGTGAACCACTAAATCCGTGCTTAACCCCGACATGTCATCATACGACCATGCAAAAATGTCTTTGAACTCAATAAGTGCTTTGATTAGTTCTTCCCTGATATTTGGTGCAATGTGGATGCTTATTTTAGTTTCCCTAATATCATCTACATCCCCTAAATTGATGGCTTCTATGTCATTTAAGTTGGGTTTGGATTTCTCCTCAAACTGGCTTAACTCTCTATTTATCTCTTTGAAGGCTTCATCCTCATCGTATTCCGATTCATCATCATAATCGACCTCTTGTACAATTAGTTCGGAATCAGATTGATTTTTTAGACTGGGTTGAAGATCCATTGTGCATGCCATGTCATTAGAACCAATATAAAGAAAACTGTTCAGAAAGAGAAAAGAAGAAAACAAAATTAGAACAAAATAAGAAGAACAAAAGCTTTCACTTTATTAAAATACGGGATAACAGAGTTTCACACTTTGTCGAATACAAAACAAAACTGGATTACAACTCTGGAATAATCCAAAAAGACAAGAAAGAAAAATCCAGAGCCTACTACCAAGACTCCCTCCGGGTAGGAAGAGGAGTAGCTGTCCAATTGTTGATATTGACCCTAGGCCCCACAAACTGTATATTTGCCTTACTAGAACCTTCTCCAGCTTCTATCATGTTGACATTGGCGAACAGCCTTTCAAATCCCTCATTCAAATCTCCATCTGGCCCAATTAGAGGTCCGAGAATTTTGGGGACTGACAACCTTCTGATACCTGCTCTGACAAAGGATCTGGAAAGACGTGGAACTGGCTTGGGAAGAACCCAAACTTTCTTCTTCAATTTTCGGGCCCGCCTTACATCTGCTGCCGTAGGCTTGAATCCTAGCCCAAAAGTGTCCAGGTTCTTGGGCAAAGAAACTGGATGGACCATACCTTGCAGATCAACCCCCAAACCTTTTCCTGGTACAAACCCGCTATTTAGCATTTCCGAGGCTACCATGAAGGTCGCAGCTGCGATCCTGGGAAGTGGAAGGTCCTCGCCTTCAGAAATTTTATCCACTGAAACTGCGTCGAAAACCTGGTACACCCATGGACCTTTGTCGTCATCAGTTTCTATGAATGGCACAACGGCATCACTCACAATGCCTGTACCGTCATCCCCGTGCACCACTATCTCCTGCATGTCCCATTCAAATTTCACCATCTGGTGCAATGTAGAAGGCACTACTTTGGCAGCATGGATCCAGGGTCGCCCCAATAGAAGATTGTATGATACTGCCATGTCTACCACTTGGAATTCCATGGTGAATTCTACTGGACCAATGGTCAATCCCAGTATGATATCACCCACCGTGTCGGTACCACCTCCATCGAAACCTCGGACGCAGACGTTGTTCCTGTGAATCCGGTCATGATCAACTTTCAACTTGTTCAGAGTAGTCAAAGTACAGATGTTGGCGCTTGATCCATTATCAATCAATACTCGGATGACCACCGAGTCTTCGCATTTCACGGTCAAGTATAGGGCTTTGTTGTGTTCTGTACCCTCTACAGGCAACTTATCGTCTGAAAAAGTGACCCTGTTGACCTCGAAAATCTTGTCTGCTATTTTCTCCAAATGGTTCACAGAGATCTTATCCGGAACATGGGCTTTATTCAGAATTTTCATCAATACCTGGCGATGCTCATCTGAATGGATCAACAATGACAACAATGAGATCTGTGCCGGGGTCTTCCTCAACTGCTCCACAATGGAGTAATCTTGCGCCTTCATTTTCTTTAAAAATTCTTCCGCCTCTTCCTCGGTAACTGGATTCTTTGTCGCTACTGGATTGGCCCTTCTTAACTCTGCGGGAGCAAAACACCTTCCCGAACGAGTTAACCCCTGTGCCTCACATATTTCTTCCACAAATTCCTTCCCCTTATGCATTACCATCACCTGACTGTAGCTCCATGGCACAGCTTTCTCGCTGATTATCGGCAACTGCATTACTGGCTTGATAACAACTGGTCCTATGCATGACCCCTTCACGGCTACTGGCTTGCTTGATATCCCTTGCACCGTTACTTTGACCGGCTCTGGATTCTTGGAAACAAGAGACGAACTCTTCCCTATCACCACCACTGGCTTGCCTTCTACCCTTTCCGACTGTACTACCACTTTTCCACTGATCAACTTTTCTTTCGGACTGGCACGGATCATCATTACCATTTGTGAGGGCTTCTTGAGCTTCCCTCCTTCGTGCACTAGTTCAATCATGTGGGCTTCATGGTGTGCCGACAACGGGTTCTGATTGATGTTAGGTGCCTCTGGCTCCTGGTCCTCGATCCTATTTGTGTCAATGAGATCTTGTACGACAGTCTTCAACTTCCAAAACTTCTCAGTATCATGCCCGGGAGCCCCCGAACAATATTCACAGCTTACCGAGTGGTCCAGATTTTTGGGAAGGGGACTTGGCAATTTGGGCTCCACAGGACTCAATAGGCCTAACTGCCTCAATTTGTGGAACAGAGTAGTATAGGTTTATCCCAACGGAGTGAATTTTCTCGGCCTCTCCGCCCTTTCATTCCTAAAAGTTTGATTCCCACGGAAACCTGGTCCCGAAGGATTCCTGTAGGCCCTTGGTGGTGGATATGTGTTTTGTAGAGGTGGATATGTGTTTTGTGGAGGTGGATATGTATATTGGGGAGCCAGCACACGCCACTGCGGGCGAGCCGGAGGCTGGGTGTAAGTTTGGGCGTGATAGACAGAGAAATGTGGCTCTTGTGGTGGGTAGTAGGGCTGTGGAGGGCCGTATGGAATGTGTGGGTAATTTGAGTGATGGGGTCTAGGTTGGTAGTGAGGGGGGACCTCTGGATTTGGACCAAGTACCTGCCTCGACTGTTGCGACATCTTCCATTTTCTTCTTTCTAAGCGCACCTCCCGTGCCGCTCTGGATGGCCTGAGTGGTTGCTTTAATCGCCGAATAGCTCAAGATTTTGTTGGACTTAAGTCCCTCTTCAATCATACCGCCCATTTTTACTACTTCGTTGAAAGATTTGCCAACTGACGTTTCCAAGTGACCAAAGTAAGTTGGCTCTATAGTCTGTAGAAAGTAGTCCACCATTTCTCCCTCTCTCATCGGAGGATCAACTCTTGCTGCCTGCTCTCTCCAGCGGAACCCAAATTCTCGGAAGCTTTCCCCAGGCTTCTTCTCAAGTTTCAGCAATGTGAGATGGTCAGGGACGATCTCAAGGTTGTACTGAAAGTGCCCTGCAAATGCTTGTGCTAAATCGTCCCAGGTGTACCACCTGCTCGGATCCTATCTTGTGTACCATTCCAGTGCAGAACCGCTCAGACTCTGACCAAAGTAAGCTATCAGCAGCTCGTCTTTTCCACCGGCCCCTCTTATCTTACTGCAAAACCTTCGCAGATGTGCCATTGGATCACCGTGCCCCTCGTATAGATCAAACTTTGGCATCTTGAACCCTGCCGGCAATTGAATGTCTGGGAATGGGCACAGATCTTTGTAGGCCACACTGACTTGGTTGCCTAACCCATGAATATTCTTGAAGGACTGCTCCAGGCTTTTAAACTTTCGAAGCACTTCGTCTTGCTCTAGGCTTTTAGCCGGCTTTTCAGTCTCTACCGGTATCTCGAAGTGAGTATTATAAGTATGAGGCTCAGGTGCTTTGAAGGTTGGTTCAGGGGGGTAATATTGGTTATCGTGAGCCTGAAACAACGGCTCGCTGGATGATCTTTGCAGCGTGACTGGTGGGGGTGCCACAAAAACAAGAACATTTGGTGGAGGAGGGTTCTGATTGGGTTGTGAAGCTTGGGGATCATAGGCATTTCTTACCTGATAGTATTGGTGACTGGGGAAGCTTGTTGAAGGGCCGGGGGGAGGGTATTCCGGCGTGTGTTCTGGTGGGAGAGTGGGAATAACGGGAGGGTTAGGCACCTTTTGTACCCTAGCTAAGGCCAGCTGCATTTCTTTCATCTCCCGTCTCATCTTATCCATTTCCTCCTTCAGCATTTGATTCTCCGTCCTTTCATCCACGACACTTTAGTTTGAACTAGTCATGCTTTTTAGTACAGGCCCTTTGGATCTTGTTTGGTAATAGTAATCTGCCAGAACGTTCTAACAAACTAACTGGTTCAAAATCTCTGGAAGGACAACAAACTTGTTAGCGTTAGAGTTTAACACACATTGCAATTTCACATTGGGGGATGCAATGATCCTAGGTAGTTTAACCATTTCTAACATGTCTTTGCTTCGACCGCATGCGTCATTCCGGTTTACTTTATTTGTGCCTCGTTTAAGTGTTTCTGAAACTTTCTTTATCTCTCTTTTTATTTCTTTCTTTTCCTTTCTTTTATTCACTTTGCCTTTCCTCATTTTTTTTTAGTGGTGGTCGAATCTTATATGGATTGCCTACGTATCATGTCCCTGCATGAATCAGACCGGACGTAGTTCTGCCCTATAAGTGCGAAAAGCAAAAAGATAATTTTTTGGAAATTTTCGATTTTTCTTTAATAAACATTCTATTACAAACCAGACGCTTCTTAGAAAGGAAAATAACAGACTCGAAACCAAACCAAGTACGAACTCAATAACTACCAACATACTCTGATGCGAAATAAAGACAGACTCTAACAGACAATAGACTCTAAGAGAAAGAAAATGCAGATTCAAACTACGAACACATTAAGGTTTTGAATTTGGGTGCCCGCGGGGCGTCATTCGGCCTCGCCGCGGGTTTAGGTGTAAGGTTCCTTTCCAGCTGCTCCAATTCATGCATGATTTTCTTCACAAATATCATCACCACCGAGAAGAAGGTAGTATGGGTCATGTTTTCACACTCCCGACATTTTTTGGTAATAGCACGAGCAATAGTCAGAATCTTGTTCCTGGTTCGGTCTTTCCCTAGGAGTAGGCGTTCTATCTTATCCCCTCTAGCCTTCAAAACCTGAGAATCATGCCGATGTTGTTTCCGTAAATGCTGTATTTCATCTTCCATTGAGGCCACCAGATTATAGCAGTGTTTACTCTTGGTTTCAAAAACCTTGGCTTGTTTAGCCGTCTCGCTCTCTAGGGTGGTCACTTTCCTTTTTAGATTGGCAACGGTCTTTCCATAATCTTTTCTTGCCTGCTGTAAGTACAGTGTGCGCTCTTTTATTCTTTTCGCCCATTGTGCCTGGAGTTGTTCTATGGTATCCTCAGATTTCTTCAAATCATCACGGCACTCACCGATTTCCTTTTCCAATCCTTTTATTAACCGCTCATCCGACCGACTCCTTTGTTGTTGGTCAGCATCTCTCCGCATTTGTCGGATTTGGGCTTTCACGCCTCATTTTCTTGGGCCAATTTGCTCTTTTCTCCCCGGTCGGCATCATCTTGCAGACTATTTTCAAATTCCAGGTCTCTAATCTGTTGCCTCAGCTTGCCTATTTCTGCCCTGCAACTCTCTTCTTTAGCCAACCAATCCCACTGTTCTTGTGACGCCTGGACGATCTCCTGGAGATGGGGACTTTTGGCCGGTCTCCCAAACTCGATTTCTTTCCTAAACCAAGCAAGGTATCCCGGCAAAACTTTACCCTTGGACCGATTGCGTACACATATATTGGCTGTTAAGTATTGACACTCGCTCCAAACTTGTCGGACCGCTGCTTCAGGAAACTGTCCGTTGGGCCCGATCTCGACTACTTTTCCACTAAGATCTTCATCTTTCGGAACTATTTGGCATCTCCCCAACTATCTCAAGACTCGATAAGGGGCATAGGGCTGAATACTCCGGAGTCCCATCAAAAGGAAATGGGGTCCAGTGGCTGGCATATATATGATTTCATCCACAGGCAACCATCCTAGTGTCCACTGTATTTGGCTGGCGGTGAGGGTCCGAAAGAATGATGTCCATGCCGTAACTCCCTCGGGTAGACTGACCCCCTTGATTCTTGTGTAGAACTCTTCTATGCAAGTTTTCTTCGAGGAAGCATAACTCAAGAGCTGGGAACGGTGGTAGAGATGCTCAGTCATCCATATTTGTAGCAACAAGTTACACCCCTCGAAAAAGTTCCCTTTGGCTTTGCAGGCTATGAGAGCTCGGAAGATATCAGATACGATCATAGGCGCAAGAGTGCTTTAATCTTGAGTGAGCAAGGTACTAACGACCCCGACTATTTTTAGATCAATGTTTCCGTCTTTCCTTGGAAATACCAAAAGGCCCAAAAAGGTTATCATAAAAGCCGCTCGTCTATGCTCGTCCCATTTCTGACGGTTACTTTTGTTGCATAACTTGTTACCCGGATTGTTGAATCCTCCGACATGACTGTATCTGTCGTATATGAAGCGCGGATTACAAAAGCTTGCGGCCAAATCTGGGTTATGGACCGTCCTGGGTATCTTTAACGAATCTAAAAACCGATGCACAGTGACAGCTCTTGGAGTAACCAGGTATTTTTGCCTCAACGGAACTTCAGCATTTCCGATGTACCCGGCTATTTCCTCCAAAGTCGGAGTGAGTTCGAAATCGGAGAAGTGGAAGACATTGTGTGTCGGGTCCCAACAAGTGACCAAAGCTCTTATGATATCCCCCGAGGCTGGATTTTCAATAAACCTGTAAGACCTTTTAGATATTTCTTGACCTCATCTTGCCCTTCACCACCTAAGTCATCCCACCATAGCCGCAACTTGAAAGGGATTTTAGTCATTATCGAAAAAGGTTCATTTTGCATCGTGCTCATCCTGCACATTTATTAAGGTGATTAAGAAGTAAAATTTATTTGACTCAAAAAATTGACTATTTTTAATTTTTCATAGATTAAAAGGAAGATCCGGCTCCGCACACGGCTTTTCAGCACTTCGGGAACGAAGATTTTAAAGCTGGGTGAGTCAAACGGTCCAAAAATCCAAAAATGACTAAAAGTGCCCGTTTATGCAAAGTCAGCCTTCCGGCGTCCCTTTCGGGAACATTCGGCTATTCTTGCCAAAACCGGCATCACCCGACTTATTTATGTTGACAATTAAAATTTGACATTTTTGGCTATTTTTGTAAAAGGGGAGGTTGGACCCGATGAGGGTTGCCTACGTATCCCACACCCTGTGAGAATCAAACCGGTGTAGTTCGGGTCAATAAAACAAACTTCTTTTTGAAAACCAGACTCTTTTCATTGGCAAATAAAACTTATATTTTTCTTTTTTCTTTTTTCTTTATTTTTATTTTTTCTTTTTTTTATTCCATTTTCTCAAAAATTCGGCAGAGTTTCGACACTATTTGGACATTGGTTTTTTTCGAAAACAGGCGATTAACTCTCCTTAACCCTCATACTGCTATTTCGCTTTCCTCAAAAAAGTCGGTCAGCATGCAAGTCCGAAGCAAATAAATGCACAGGTAGCAAGTAAGATGCATCAGGATGGTCATTTCCATTTTTTGGTACACCTGTCCTAGACAGACCCAACCTCTGTGTTGAGCCTCCAAAGTCAAATGCACGTGATGCAAACAAACGTTCCTACTAGGGATCCGGCATGAATCTGAGTTATTCTAGGTTCATAACCTGGGTATTTGTTCTAGACTGTGTACCCAAGCGGACAACTCGAGTCGAGGAGGGGGCTACGTACCGGGAACCAAAAGGCCATCCGGCTTAGTAACTTATCCAGCCTCTTTCTTATTTCAGGTATGACACTAACAGAATAGGGAGTCTCAACTAGCAAGCACATCCCCGGAGGTAAGAAGAGAAGGGTTTCGGCACAGCTTATATATAGTTCAGATAATATCAAAGAGGTAAAAGCAGCATTTAGCACATTAGGCCCAAACATGTAAAAATCAGATAATAAACAAAGCCAAATATAACAATTTATCTAAGCTCGAATTCTGAACCCTGAACTAGAGATTCTGGGTTCGTGTCCCCAGCAGAGTCGCCAGAGCTGTCACACCTCCTTTTTGCCCGCGCCACCGCAAAGGGGCGCAGAGGGAGTTTTTCCAATTAAAGGACAATCGAAACGGGATTTATTATTAAAGGATCAGAGTCGCCACTTGGGAGATTTATGGTGTCCCAAGTCACCGGTTGAATCCCGAATCGAGGAAAATATTGACTCTGTTCAACAGTCCGCGCACCAGAAATCCGAGTAAGGAATTCTGTTAACCCGGGAGAAGGTGTTAGGCATTCCCGAGTTCCGTGGTTCTAGAACGGTCACTCAATTGTCATATTCGGCTTGATTATCTGATTTTTATACAATTATGAACCTATGTGCAAATTTTAACTTTTAACCGCTTTTATTATTATCATCGTTATTTTAACAGAGAATTGCAACGTTGTGAAAATGTATCTCGAACCACGTCACATCAATGTTCCCGTGGTTATCGACACATTTTGACTCCGTTGAGATTTGGATTCGAATCACATAAATGTGCACCCGAGTTTAAGAAAGTAAATTATTAAAGGCGCGCCTAAAGCGACGATCGTATTATCATTCTGGGGAAGGCCGTGAACTTTTGCTAAACGGCCCATCCCGAAGTTTAAGGAATTTTACAAACTCTTATAGAGGGCTCCGCAGCTTATGTGTTTTGTTTGTCGAGGCTCATCTCATTCATTGTTTTTGTTTTTTTTTAAAAAGAATTTGCAACATCGTGGAAAGGCATCTCGAACCACATCACAATCAATGTACCCATGATTAGCGACACATTTTGACTTCGTCGAGACTTGGATTTGGGTCACATAAATGTGCACCCGGGTTTAGGAAGGTAATGTTATCTAAAGTCCGCGCCTAAAGAGACTAACGCGTGGTCATTTTGGGAAAAGGCCATGAAGTTCGCTAAGCGGCCGATCCCGAGTTCTAAGTAATTAATACATACATTTTGTGAGGGCCCCGCAGTCCGTGCATTTTATTCGGTGAGGCTCATCTCGTTTATTTTTAACAGGACGATCCTAAAGTGACTACATTTTTCTATCATATTTTTGTCTCTAGTAACAAGAAAAGGCCCTAATTAATTAGCATTATTTAGGAGCTATTACTTTTGCACCTATGACTTCCAACTAAGTCAAACTCTCCACGGTTTTGGGGCCTCAGGGTCAGCCCAGGAACGAAATGGCCAACCCGCCTCGACAAATTGCTACGGGTATGAAATCTGGGCAGTTTGAGAAGGACACTGAAGCCCCAACTGTCCGCTTAGTGGACTGTTAAGACTTTAATTGTTAAATCAAACCCCGTTTTAACTTGAGTTAAACACACAAACTCTGAGATGCTACAAGTTATTCAACATGAACTCGATGATCATGAAGATTACCTTACTTGCTTATCTATTAATGAGTTCCTAATTATCACTATAAAGGGAAAATACGACGGGAGGCATGATTGGATTTAAGAAACAGTAATTACTAGCTCAAACTAACAATATTAAACCAACACTCAATACTTAAGGAATCATGAATTTAGAAATGGATTACTGAAGACTATTAAACTTGCTTGTTGCCCTGGCGTCTGTTGATTATTAACTCAATGTCCAGTTGCAAAACTATCCCTCATACAGATCCAAATTGCACTACATTGGTAACAATAGCTAGACCAAAATAAACTTCTAACTCCGGATTCAACACACTTCTCTAACTAGTTTAGCAATACTAGATTCACCATTCAGGATAGCCCCTATTTTATTACAATAGGCATTTCAATCTCTATACAGGGAACTACCTAACATAACAAAATTATCAAAATAGAACCACGACAGATATTCAGTTTCATTTCATGTTTCCAACAGATGGAGCTACATTCGACATAGGCTCGAAATATGTACCTGGTATTGACAATACAAGAAGAGGAAGAAGAGGATCAGCAGCAGTAGCAATACAACACAGTAGAACAGCAAACAAACACTGCGAATACTAAATAGCTAGTACCAACAACTAGTGACATATGCAGCAGACCCAAGCGATAAACCAGAGATCCAGAAGTGTTTAAAACCCAATAGAATCGCCAGAACTGACTCAAAACCAGCTTGAATAAACCCAAAATCACTAGAGAACCAACCAGGGAACCTCTGAGACTCTCACAATCAGAAATCAAGCTAGAAACATGCAACTCATCAACTGGAATTCTAATTTGACTTCAGGAACACTAATACAACAATAGGTTTTCTCAACCTTTGTCAAGGTCAGGAAGTGTGTGTCTCTCCAGCCCTCTCCCTTATTTGTCTCTCAATGTCTGTTTTTCTCTCTGTCTGTCTGTCTATCTTTTTTGACTTTTTCTATATCTTTTTGACTCTAAACCCTTCCTGCCCATTCAAAAAATCCCCCTAATGTCTTTACTAATCTCTCTATTTAAACCCAAAACCTCAGCCCATTTTTCAATTCTAAGGAGCACTTAGGAAAGTATTTCTGCCCATGATATTCCCTGACAGCCCATTATCAAGTGTCTTGTGTCCAAAGGCATGAGCAACTTATAATATTCAATCAATCCCCCCATGCTATTATGTTTCCCAAGCCACTACTACTAGACAAAGTGTTAGTTTAATGGTCAGCTAAGTACCCTACTGTCAGACCACTAACACTAAACATTTCAAGCCTTTTAAACCCCAAAATACCCCCCTTAACCCCTGTGTATTACTGCCATGCCCTAAACTTCGTCGATATGTTTACTATGTTACTAACCTAATAACTAATTTTTTAACTGATCACTAAAATACTATAGCTATAACCAATTCACAATCAAATTCAAACAATGATTCAATCAGAATTGAAGCAGTACGAATCACATTATTATCAGGTTATTTAATCAGAATTGAAGCATGTAAAACTAATCGACGACACTTATTCAATCGACTGCACGAATCTCAACACATACAATCAATAACAAATAAGAATCGAACAGGCACACAGGTGATTCGAATCGCATTGATAGAAACAGGGATTCATAAAAACTTAACTAATCGACGACACTCATTCAAATCGATTATATAGTTTTATCACATTCATTAACCATGACCAGAAAAAGTTCGACCAAATAAAGGGTCATTGAAGACGGACAGAATCAATCGACAAAAGAAATGGAAAGTCAATAAAACTAAACTAAACAAATAAACAGATATAAACACATACAAAATGGAACTAACAAGAAAAAGAAAATACCTCAGGAACTCGGAGACTAGACGATCCTGACTTGGACTCTGACTCGGACCTTTTTTGAGGTCGAACGGACCTTAATCGAGTGTTCTCAACTGAGAACACTTCGACTAAGGTCCACTGGACACCCAAATTCCTTTTCTTCGGACAAACCTCAACCTTTGGTTTTCTAGGGTTCTTGGGGGTTCGATTTGGGGTTCGGATGGTTCTAGCAAGATTCGAACGGAACCAAGTGTGTTTTGGGCATGAGGGAGGGCAGGGGGTGCCAGGGTGTGAGTTCAGGGCGGATTGGGGTAGGTCCAAGTTTTGCTCGAATCTTCAAATGAAGATTAGAGAAATTTGAGGATGATTCGAAGCAAACGGGTACAGGATTTGGATTGGGGGTGGTTAGATGTTCTAGGGGTGTTAATTTGGGGGTCATTGGACGAACTAAGGTTTTAGACTGATTCTTCGATCTGATATTCGAAGAAGACGATGATGATTCGAGGACAATGGAGGGTAGATTTGGAAAGAGGAGGGTGTGGGGAATCAGTGGTGAAAAGATGGGGTCGCTTGGACCACCAGAATCGCCGTGAGGCGATTTCCGATGGGCGGTGCACGGTGGCAAGAGGCGGGGGATCTGTTTGGCCTCTGAAGCTTAGAGACGAAGAGGTAAGGGGGGTTTTGGTTTAGGGGGTGGGGTAGGATTTAGGAATATATACGACGTGAGGGATTTAATCCCGGCTGTTAGATCAACTAAGATCAACGGCTAGGTTCAAGGAACTAATCAAATACGGTGTCATTTGGTTTAGTGTTGGGGTCGGGGTCGATCTGGGGCCACGGGTAGGGTATGGGGTTACGGGTGAGGGCGGAGTGATCTGGACCGTTGATCAAGTGAGATCAACGGCCCTGATCAGGTCTTCCCCAAAACGATGCCGTTTGGGTGTCTTTGAGATGGACTGGACCGGGGTGGTTTGGGCCTGTTTGAACGGGCAAAACGGGGTGGGCCTAAGCCCAATCCGACTTTTTTTTCTTTTTCTTGTTTTATTTGTTTCTTTTTCTTCTTAAACTAATTTTCCAAATTAAAAGCCAAAATCCTACATTGATTTATAAATCAAATTAACTTATAAAAATGCTAATTAATTATCACACATAATTTCCTAACAAATGGGAAAATAAAATCGCACAATCGGACATCAAATGCTAAAAATGCACAGTACATCATTTTTGTGATTTTTGTTCTCGCAAAGCCAAAATTGTTTTAATTAATTCCTAATTGTAACATTAAATCCTAAATGCATAGGCAACACATATTGTTTGTATTTTTCTTAACTAAAGTAAAAATAAACATGTGCAGATAAAATACAAATAAATTACAAACAACACAAAATTATTTTATTTTGAATTTTTGGGAGTAGTTCTCATAGAGCAAAAATCACGTGCTCACAGGGACCTCTGAATTCGATTTCGGACATATGACCAAGTCTCAAATCACGATACGGAACTACCGGAATGGTCAAAACTTGGATCCATGTTCGTTTGCTCAAAATGTTGACCGAAGTCAACTCAGTTGAGTTTTAAAGCTCTAATTCACAATTTAATCCATTTTTCACATAAAACCTTCCGGAAAATTATACGGACTACGCACGCAAGTCGAGGAATTATTGATACCGCTTTTCAAGGTCTTAAAATACCGAGATGATTATTTAATTTAAAGATGACATTTTGGGTCATCACATTCTCCACCTCTAAAACAAACATTCGTCCTCAAACGTACTAAGAATTATTCTCAGGTTACCAAATTGATGGTTTTACTTTTACACAAATATTCGCGGTTGATCCCACATTACCGCATTCAACATAAGCCTGACAATACTATTTCAATCGAGATTATTTCCTTTATCCATATTTGTAAACTTTAAGACCGAATTTCTTACACCCCAATCATTTCCAGAAAGGTCTGATTTTCACGTCAACACACGATATTAGTCTTGACTGGCTATAGCAACTCGTGCCTACGCACCCATCAAATACGGAGTGTTACATTCTCCCCCACTTAGGGTCATTCGTCCTTAAATGAGAAGTAAAGTCCGTCTTCAAACACATAATGTAACTTATCTCTTTCTTTGCACATCTCAATATCCCAAATTTTTCTAACTCCTAAATTTTCAGAAATTTTGGCAGAGTATTCCCTGTAATTGGGACTATCCACCTGTCAGAGTAACACCAAAGCAACTCCTAACAATATGTCCACAACCCAGCAAAGTACCACAAAGTATATATCAATAACACTAATCTCCACATTACAAGCACGACATTATCACAATGATATCTTGACATGAAACGCATCATATGTATGACCATAACCACATATCTGGTCTTAATAGTTGTTCATAATAGATTACAACATCGCCAATTAACCTCATGTTAACAAAATCTCATTTTAAACCTCCAGTTTACTAACAACAAGGCATGAAGATCTCATAATTACTTACCCGAATTAATGAGTAACAATTTACATCCCCGGGCACTCACCTCGTAGTCTAAAACTCAATAATTACAATACAAACCTAGCAAATTATGCACAAAGATATTCATACAAGATTTTTTTTGCAGATAAGTCTAATAGGCATGACTCCCTATAAGTACTATAGTACAAATTTTAATTTCACAAAGGGAGCATTTAAACACATAATTTCTTTTCACCACAAGGACCTCGTCCTTATATAACATCTATCGCAGCTTGTTGCCCGGTTTAAATATTTCACATTATATAAAACACGGGGATCTCATCCTCAACTCGGTACCACAAGTAATATGCACATCGTGCCAAATTGGAACATTCCATTTTCTTCTTTTGAATAATTTTCCGTTTAACAAAATCACAACACATAATGATAGATATACTCTATCTCCATCGAATCTCCCAACAGGAGTATTCACATAAGTAGATTTTAGAATTACGAAGTTCACTCATAAGTGGAGCATAATAGGAGGACTTGCCTCGATACTCAGAACCGAATCAAGTTAACAAAATTGTTACTTTATAATAATTCGAGACCGTACTTGTAACGACGCCATCTGGTGTTGCAACATCAGCAATACCATAGAAAATATATCAACGGCTCGGTCTCCACCTCTAGGAGTCTCACCTCTACCTCTAACATCATGACCCCTACCTCTGGTTGGTCATGTAAGTGGAGTAGTAACTGTAATGGGGCACGTAGCCTGAGTGCTTTTACAAAATATGTTTCTCCCAAGTCTAGAACAATTTTCCCATGATGTGCCTAGTACTACCACATTCATAACAATCCCTTTGAAGGTTCGGCTGCTCATACTGAATCTATGCTAGATAACTGAAATAACCATTACACAAACCTCGTGGTGGTGGTGCATTAAAAGAACTTTCTGGAGCACCCCGAGTAATTAGATATATTGACTGGGCTGGCCGGCTGCCTGAGCCCCTGTCATAATGATTTGTAGTTGTAGAGTAGAATCTACTGAATCCTTTAAAATCTCGAGACCTCTTGGTCTTCTTAGCTTCCTCTTTTCCTCATCCAGAATACATTCTAACATTTTAACAATTTCTACCACTGGCCGAAATGAAGCATCTACCTGTAGCTTCCTGGGTTTTACTAAATTTCAAGATCATAATTGAGTCCTTTAATGAGTTTGTGGACTCGCTCTCTAGCTTAGGAACTAAAGTAGGAGTATGACGGCTAACTTATTGAATCCGATGACATATTTTGACATTGTCATGGTGACCTGACACAACCGTTCAAATCACATATACCACATATTACAGAGAATCCGGGAGACAAACTCCTTCAAAAACATTTCTGAGAACTGAGTCCAGTAGGTGGTGTTGTATTGGCTAGTCTGCCCTCTTCATAGGCTTGCCACAAACACCGGCGGCTAATTTCACTTTTGCTATGTTGACTCAACACTGTTGAGCTAACCTATTTATTCATATACTCTTCGATTCTTCTTTGGGGTAACTCTTTCCCCTAATTATGCACAATAATCACAAAAGTATAGCTCCATCAAGATAAATCTTGGCACGAACTACATAGTCCAGAAGATCGTCAACCACTGTACTTTCTTTGAAGCACCCCAAAATCTGCAACCTTGACTTCCACACTGAGCAAACCTTCTGTAAATGTAAAGTTTTTTTTTCTAACTCCTTTGAAACTGAAGTATTGGATTATTAAGGTGGCAAACATATCGCAAGTCCTAACCTTATCCCCTACATGTCTCAGGCCTTAAATATGTGTAAATTATTGTGGAGCCTTTCAGTACCATATATATATATATATACATTTCAGGTCAAGACGTATATAACATATGACCATCGATCCATTCATTGATAGTAGACATCCCCATTTGGCACGAAGTCATAGGTCACAACGTCCAATAATCCACAATGTTGACCTTTGTAACTCATATAAATCAACCAGACGCTAAGGTCCGTTGCACCTCTACATGATTCACTGGGTGATATTCTCAATGCGTCCGCATCTTCAGACATAACCATAACGGGTCTAGTAAATACGTAATCTTTCCACCACCTCTTGGCGGAACCCGTCATCTGAAACACAGTAAAATCAACCCCCATTGCTTTCAACTATTCCCATGTTCTACGATACTTCATAGCAGCGGTTGAGAAAATCATGCGGGTCCTCAGAAGGTCTACCACTGAAATGGACTGGAAATAGCTTGGTAAACTTGTCCAATCTTAGCAAAGCCTCAAAAGACAAGGCAGGTCTGTCATCGGCCCGTACCGCAATAACTAGTTGAGCTGCCCTAACTGGATGAGATTAAGCTAAATCTTTCATAAGCTAATGCAACACAACCCATCTAATTCCTTAAACGATTTGCAAATCTCGCATTCACCCTCGTAACAGTCAAGCCCACTCTTATAAGCGATCCAAACTCAAATTGCAACACGTATATTTCATTGATAAGAGAGGACTGCCAACCAACAACATAAGGATCACACAAACTTCAGAACATCCCACAGGAGATAATCCACTTGCTTAGCCTCAAACTTGTATCTCTCTATACGCTTCTATAATCATAACTATTACATAATCATTTAACTCCCCTCTAAGTCTGAACTCATAACACCATATGAAGATTTACTCCACTCCACTACCAAACTACACGAGAGGTCCTTCAACACACCCATAGCTCGAGGCCATATGCCAACTCAAGATAGAAGTCAAACACCTAATAATCCTTGCTACATCCTTAGCAAACTCTTCTCGTTACATTTGAACAATTTGAACACATCTCGCAATCAAATCATACTCATCCCCTAGTCATCCTGTCACAAATCCCATCAATAAGGACACAAACGGACATATAAGTCCCAAATGCACGTGCTCACACAATCGATATCTCAATACTCAAGCCACAGACAAAACCTGGCCTCAAGTCATCCAGACTAGCCCAACATCACACACAGAAATCACATCTTGCTCCTCATCCAGGGAATCACAAGCTGTCGATGCACAACAGATACTGAGCACTCATGTGCGCACACGAATGCGTGGAAGGAATTCAAGGAATTACGCTTCAAGTTTAATCAATGTCGCACGATAAGAATTCAAGAATGTGAAATTTAATAAAGGGTTATGTAGCCTCTCGAAGATAAGTACAGACATCTCCGTACCGATCTGCAAGACTACTAAATCTGCTCATGACTCGTGAGACCTATGTAACCTAGTGCTCTGATACCAACTTGTCATGACCCAAAATCTCACCTGTCGTGATGGCGCCTATCGTGGTACAAGGCAAGCCTCAACTCAACATCTCAACATAGTAGAACTTTTAAATAAAGGCGGAAGCAGTTAATATTAAATAAAACCTTTAAGAATAGAATATAACTCCAAAATATTAAACAATCCATCCCCAAAACCCGGTGTCACTGAGTGCATGAGAATCTAAATGATAACAACATCTGACTGATAAAACACTATCTGAAAATATAGAACAATAGAATATGAAAGGAAAAGAGAGTCAAGGACAACGAACGCCATGCAACTACCTCAATAGTCTCCTGAGTCTGACTCCTCACTCATTAACCGCCATGACCAGAAATGTCTAGATCTGTAAACGAGGTACAGGGGGTAACGTGAGTACACCAACTCAGTAAGTAACAGAAATAAATAAGGTATTGAGAAGTAGTGACGAGCTATGCAAATACAATTATCTCAATAACTTTCAAATAAGAGTAGTCATACTTTCAATTTAACAGTTTAAGACATATCAGTACGTACTCAATAAACCAGATATTAAATTTGACTGAGCAGTAAATAATATCTTCCAATAATTTTCAAAGCAGTGATATGACATCTGCGATGCAACAGTAATGAAGTAAATGTATTTTCTCAGAATAACAGTCACTTTGTCCTCCCATTCACTCCAACCTCACAATCATTCATTCCTCACATTCACTCATTCCTCCCAGTCGCTCAGCACTCGGCACTCGGCACTCGCATTCAGCACTCGCACTCAGTAGGTACCTGCGCTCACTGGGGTGTGTACAGACTCCGGAGGGGCTCCTTCAGCCCAAGCGCTATAACAAGCCACCTTGTGGCATAAATCACTCAGGCCCTCGGCCTCACTCAATCATAAATCAGTAACAACATGTTGCGGCGTGCGGCTCGATCCCATAAATATCCCCACGGATCAGGCCCTCAGCCTTAGTCATAAATCAGTAACAACATGCTGCAGCGTGCAGCCCGATCCCATAAATATCCTCACAGATCAGGCCCTCGGCCTCACTCAGTCATCAATCTCTCCAGTCTCTCGGGCTCTCAAAAATCATATAAATAACCCAAACAGAGGTAATGTCATGTATCAACAATGAACAGCAAGAGACAGAGGCATAATAAGCAAGAAAAGCTATGATTGAGTACAAAACATTAATTAGCAACTAATTTAGTAAGTACACGACCTCGCAGGTTTCAACAGTGATCATATAAGGCCTAAGCATGATTTCTAACATGAAGTACAATCATTTTTATGAAAACAGAGGGAACATGTATTAAATAGTAGGCCAATTAATTCCATAGTCTCGCGGGACGGACCAAGTCACAATCCCTACGGTGCACGCCCACACGCCCATCACCTAGCATGTGCATCACCTCCAAAATAGTCGTACGACACAATCCCCAAGGTTTCATACCCTCAGGACTAGATTTATAACCGTTACTTACCTTAATCCGAGCAAAAATCCTACTCCAAAATGCCTTTGCCCCTCGAATTGGCCTCAAATTGACCCGAATCTAGCCATAGTTAATTCAATTCAGTCAATACTAATTATAGAAATTAATTCCGGATGAAAATACAAATTTTCCAACAAAATCCGAAATTTAACTCAAAATCGCCTGTGGTCCCCACGTCTCGGAATCTGACGAAACTCATAAAATACGACAACCCATTCAGCCACGAGTCCAACCATACCAAAATTACTAAATTCCGATAACAATTTGGCCTCCAAATCTTCAAATCTTATTTTCAAATCCCTAGGTCTAAATCCCCAATTTACACCTCAAAAATATGTAATCTAGTCGGATTATTCGATGATAATTCAATATTATGGAGTAGAAATCATCACAAGCGACTTACCTCAATATTTCCCATGATTTCTTGCTCAAAAATCGCCCCAAGCCGTGTTCTTTCACCAAAAAAATGTCAAATTGAACTAAAAAAACAGAAACAACATTAAAACCCGATTTTGGTCGCTAAAAGTGGTCAAATCTGGTCGCTAAAGGTGCACACTAAATCTGTTGCACCAACAGTCTTTAATTTCACTAAAAAGTCTCTAACTCCATCATACGAACTCAGAATTCGATGATTCTTGTTCCAATGAGTCAAAATAATAATATGAACATAGTCCTTCAATCGAAACTCAATTCAGAGCTCATTAGCTTAGTGAGATTCCCATTTCACTCGTTAAATAATTAACTCATGTTTCACGTTAAAAACCCAATTGCGACTTGATGAAATTAGACCAAACTTTCCAGATCACTCCTATAACTCCTTCTCAAAATCCAGGAAGTCTCGAAATCAAATTTCGATCTCTATAACTGAAAATGTACCTTTGGATCATAACATGCTTATGCTCAAAACGCCAAAATCTTCTAAAAACTCTTCCAAAATTTATCCGAGCCTCATGGACCCCCAACCAAGCATACTAACAAGTCCCATAATATGACACAAACTTAGTCGATGCCTCAAATTACGTCAAACAATGCTAAACTCGTGAATCACACCCCAATTCAAGCTTAATTAAACTAAGAACTTCCAACTTCTATATTCGATACCGAAACCTATTAAATCAAGTCCGATTGACCTCAAATTTTGGACACAAGTCATAAATGACATAACAAATCTATAAAAATTTTCAGAACTAGATTCCGACCCCGATATCAAAAAAGTCAACCCTCAGTCAACTTTTCAAAAATCTTCTATTTTCCAACTTTTGCCAAAATGTGTCAATTTGTCCTACGGACTTCCAAATCCGAACATGCTCCTAAGTCCAAAACACCATACGAAACTATTGGAATCATCAAAATATCATTCCGGGGTTGTTTGCTCAAAAGTCAAATCTCTGGTCAAACTTAAGAAATCTTTAGCCTTAGATTTTTAGATTCTGTTAAATGGTGATAATTTGATCTAGGGACCTCCGAATACGATTTCGGACATATGACCAAGTTCCAAATCTCGATACAGAACTACCGGAATTATCAAAACTCGGATCCGGGTTCGTTTGCTCAAAATGTTGACCGAAGTCAACTCATTTGAGTTTTAAAGCTCTAATTCACAATTTAATCCATTTTTCACATAAAAACCTTCCGGAAAATTATACGGACTATGCACGCAAGTTGAGGAATTATTGATACCGCTTTTAAAGGTCTTAAAATATCGAGATGATTATTTAATTTAAAGATGACATTTTGGGTCATCACATGATGTCTGCAATTCATCGCGTTCGTGAAAGGATATTCGCGATTGCGAAGGGATATTTGGAAGTCTAATGTTTTGATCATCGCATTCGCGATGTTGTCTTCGCATTCGTGGAGCATTGATGAGCTGAGTTCATCGCGTTCGCGCCTGTGTTGTCGCGTTCGCGTAGAGTGAGGGCTGGAAGGGGCAGCCAGGTGTTTGCCTTCTGCATTCGCGTGTTGTCATCCGTGTTCGTGAAATCCAGGGCATGCGTGGCCTCATTCGCGAAGGAGTAATATTGGACGCTTTTGATTTTGTTCTTTGCAATCACGAAGAATATCGTGCGATCGCGAAGAAGAACCCCTGGGCAGACAGTATAGTACTCTATTTCGAGGGATTTTGTTATTTTATCACTTTTTGAGTTAGAAAGCTTGGTTGTGGGCAATTTTCGAGGGTATTTTCACTAATTGGATCGGTTTAACTATTTTTAACTCAAATTTTGGTTATATTTCACGATTTCAGCCTTATTTTTATCATTTAATTGATGATTTGAATTGGAGAAATTGAGAATTTTGGTAAAAAAAAACTTTTCTAAAATATAAAATGATGATTTGAAGGCTAATTTGAGGTCGTAATTGGATGATTTTAGTATGGTTGAACTCTTATCAGAATGGGTGTTCGGATTTTGTGAGTTTTGTCGGGTTCCAAAGTATAACGACCCACTGGTCGTTTTGAGAGTATTAGACCGAACCCCTATTTATTGCTTCATCTATCTAATTTTGTGATTTTATGGCTCGCCGGGAGGTTTGGTTTTTGGTTACGGAGTGAAATGGGATACATAGTCCCTAAAATGGAGGTTTAGTCGTAGGAATTGACCGTAGTTTGATTTGTGTGAAGACGACTCTGGAATAGAGTTTTGATGGTTCTAATAGCTCCGTAGGGTAATTTTGGTCATATGAGAGTGTCCGGATGTTGATTTAAAGGTTCGTAGATCATTTCGGCGTTAATTGGAGAAAGTTGGGAAGTTGGGTGATTTTTGGAAAGTTTAGCTAGGGGTAGACTTTTTGATATCGGGGTAGGATTTTGATTCTAGAAGTTGGAACAGTTCGGTAATGTCATTTATGACTTGTGTGCGAAATTTGGGGTCAATCGGACTTGATTTGATAGGTTTCGGCATCGGATGTAGGAGTTTGAAGTTCTAAAGTTCATTAAGCTTGAATTGGGGTGCAATTCGAGTTTTTAGCGTTGTTTGATGTGATTTGAATGCTCGACTAAGTTCGTATGATGTCTTAGGACTTGTTGGTATTTTTGGTTGAGGTCTCGGGGGCCTCGGGTGTGATTCAGATCATTTTTAGACTTAGAGGAATGGATGATGCGTGGATGTTCTGGTGTTATCGCACCTATAGTGGGGTTGGCCGCAGGTGCGAACTCGCAGAAGCGAGCGTATGGCCGCAGGAGCGAAGTTGGGTTGGCCAAGCTGGGATTGCAGGTGCGTAGGGAGAGCCCCATCTGTGCGTCCGCAGTTTCGGAGGTGTGATCGCAGAAGCGGATGAGGCCGACCTGGGTCATGGTCGCAGAAGCAGAAGGTCCCCGCAGAAGCAGACTCGCAGGTGCGAGAGCAAGTCCACAAAAGCGAAAGCCCTGGCCATTAGTGGAACCCGTACCTGCGATAGTGTGCGACTTCATAGGTGCAACTGGGAGTCCTCAGATACGAAATCGCGGGGCAGAAAAGGCCTAAGTTCGAGGGCTTGATTTCATTATCCATTGTTGGACCTAGAGAGCTCGGATTGAGGAGAGAATTTGAGGGATTTTCAGAAAAAATATTTGGGTAAGCATTTTTGACTCGTTTTTAATTAATTTCCGCTAATCTATCATTAATTTCTTCATTTAATTAAGGATTTGGGTTGAGAAAATTTGGAGAAAAGGCAAAAAAATCCTTAGCCCGAATTTTGAGGTTTTGATCAAGATTTTTGTATCGAATTTCAGCAATTTTGGTATGGGTGAACTCGATATCGAATAGGTGTTCATATTTTGTGACTTTTACCCGATTCTGAGACGTGGGCCCGGGTCGCTTTTTGGGGCGATTTCTTAATTTCTTGTTCAAGTCATTATTTCATTATTTAGATTTGTTTCTTATAGTGATATTTATAGTATGTAATTGTGTTTGGCTAGATTTGGGACGTTCGGATTCGGAAAGTCAAGGGAAAAACGTTCTTATTGATTGATTGAGCGAGGTTTGAGGTAAGTGACTTGTCTAACCTTGTGGGGAGAGGGGGGGAAAGGCCATTCGCTCACGAGTCTACCCATATCAAATTCACCAAAATCCGGCATCAAATGGACATCCAAATCCTCAAAATTAACTCTCCAAATTTTCTTCCATCTTCCCCAATTTTCACCCCTTAGGTTTTGGTACTGTTATGGAATTTAAAATACGTGAAAGCCGTGTACACGAGGTGATAGGTGTGTACTCGGGTTATATGTTGAAAAATGTGGTTCTTGCTGAGTAGTCTTCTCTTAATTCTTAACTGAGTTTCCTTAGCATGTATAGTTATCATGTTCAGCCTAATACCGCATGTCTACGTGTCTAAACAGGCCTGTCAGCTATGAGTTACAAGATTCCTATCTATTAGTCTTCTGAGGCTTGATCTTGAGTCTTGACTAGTTCTTCACTCAGCACTAACCTGAATCTTGATACTTGCTAGCTGCAGGTGCTAGTTCATTTTTCTATGGCTTTTCTGATCAAAATGGGACATGCAATGCTCATGACTTCTGTCATGTCTTGAGCAGTCCACATCTTTTTATCCACTTCTATATTTTGGATTCACTTCTTTTCCTTCTCTTTTCTTTATTATGGATTTAGACTTCTTCTTTTGGTCGTCTCGAACCCTGTGCCTCGAGGTAAAAAGTTGCTTAGATACCAAAACAAATGAATGAAAGAAATTTTTCTACCCCAGTTTTCACTAGAAAAATTTCGTGAGTTATTTGTAACAAAACTCTATACTATTTTATTATTGAAAGCAAATAAAAGTCAGGATTGTGTACCCTTGGGAAAACAGAGATTAGGGAGTGGAGACCCTAAATCAAAAATGAAAGCAACTAGAGAGTGAAGACCCTATATTGAAAAAGTGACTAGGATTGGAGACCCTATGTCTAAAACAAAATCAACTAGGGAGTGGAGATCCTATGCTAGAAAAGAAATTAGGGAGTGGATACCCTATGTCTGAAATAACTTCAACTAAGGAATAGAGACCCTATGTTGGAAAAGAGACTAGGGAGTGGAGATCTTTATGTCTAAAATAAACATCAACTAGGGAGTGGAGACCCTATGTTGGAAAAGAGAACAGGGAGTGGAGACCCTATGTCTAAAATAACTTTAACTAGGGAGTGAAAACCCTATGTTGGAAAAGAGACTAGGGAGTGGAGACCCTATGTCTAAAACAAAATCAACTAGGGAGTGGAGACCCTATGTTGGAAAAGAGACTAGGGTCTGGAGACCCTATGTCTAAAATAAATATCAACAAGGGAGTGGAGACCCTATGTTGGAAGAGTAGACTAGGGAATGGAGACCCTGTGTCTAAAATAACTTCAACTAGAGAGTGGAGACTCTATGTTGGAAAAGGGACTATGAAGTGGAGATCCTATATCTAAGACAAATCAAATAGGAAGTGGAGACCCTATGTTGGAAAAGAGACTATGGAGTGAAGACCCTATGTCTAAAATAAAATTAACTAGGGAGTGGAGACCCTATGTCTAAAATAATTTCAACTAAGGAGTGGAGACCCTATATTGGAAAAGAGACTAGGGTGTAGAGACCCTATGTCTAAAACAACTTCAACTAGGGAGTGGAGGACCTATGTCTAAAATAAAATCAACTAGGGAGTGGAGACCCTATGTTGGAAAAGAGACTAGGGAGTGGAGACCCTATGTCTAAAATAAAATCAACTAAGGAGTGGAGACCTTATGTTGGAAAAAATACAGTAAGGGATTGGAGACCCTATACTACCATGATTTGGAACTTTCTTTCTTTTCTTTTTCTTTTATTAAGAGAATGAGTAAAATGCTGGAAAGAATTTGGAGAACATTTACCTTTTTGGAGTTGCTACTGCTATAAAGCTATTTTAGTCTCTGCGCGGTTTCTTTTGGTTGCACCTGCTTTTTGTAAGGTTTCTTTGGATTGCACCTGTTTCCTATTTTTCAAACACATAAAAAATTGTCGGTTTGAAACGATGGTTGGTTTTGTAGCCTTGAACATTTCAGTCACTTGATCTCGGCCCTTTCAAGTGCAACTGGTTGTTTCTTGACTACTAATTGCATTTCTGACCCCGGAGAACCTCTAGCTTTTCCAGACTTTGCCATGACGGTTTGTCGCGTGAGACTCAACCTTTTTCAACTTTATTTTGACTTTGTAGGCCTTTCATTTCTGACTTGTTTTTTTTTCAATTTTTAACTTCGGAGCATTGGGGAACTTTTGGCTCCTCAAACTTTTTCCGCAACAGTTAGTCGCGTGGGATTTACGTTTTCCAACTTTATATCGCCTTCGTAGGCTTTTCATTTCTGGCTTCTTTCTTCCAATTTTAATTTCAGAGCATTTGGGTACCTTGGATTTTCAAACCTTGCCGAGGCGGTTAGCCACATGGGACTCAGCCTTTTCAACTTCATTAGCCCTTATAGGCACTTCAATTTGATTTTCTCCTTCCAAGAGTTTTGATTTTGAAGCATTGACTGCCATGGCCAGTCGAGATCGACTTGATGCCCCTACCGCCTTTTTTGCATATTAGCTTGTATCAAATGAGAATCCTGTAAATCTGTCTTACCATCCCTTCTTTCTCTTAGTTTCAGAACAGAGTTTGACCGAAAGGGATTCAAAGAAAAACAAACAATGGAATGAACAATGAATTTAGACAAATGGTATCCCTTTCGGGGGAAAGAAAGAAGGACTTATCTAGAGTATATGCAGACTTCAATGAACATGACATGCCTTTTGGACTGGATGCCTGATCCATGTAAACCGTCCGTCTCTCAGAAATTTATCACAACTTTTACCTCGACACCGAGAAACCTTACCCAGGACTATGTCGATGCCATTGGCTGTGAGTATCCTCTTTTCGATCGGTGGCACCCTTTGCGGGTTTTCACCAGCTGACCTCTCTTATTTCTCTTCTCACCATCGCCTTATAGTGCTCTTTGCGAGTTTTCACTAACAAGACTCTTATTTTTAATCTCTCTTCTTACCATCATCTTACGGTGCCTATGAGAATTTTCACCAACAAGACTCTCTCATTTAATTTCTCTCATTTTGGTTGTCTGAGATCCAAATAAATGTATCCTTCCATTTTGAACCTCCTTGTCGATTGATCGGAAGGGCTTGAACAGGTTTTGGGGTAAAAAGCAATCGGATTGAATTACAACTTTGGAACCTTTTAGGCGAGGCCATCATCGAACCATTATAACATCTGCCCAGTTTCACTTTTAGGGGAATTTGGATTTTTATTTTGATGTGACTGAACCCTAGAGAGAGGCTGCCTACGTATCCTTTCGAAATCAAGTCGAACGTAGTTCAAGGAACTTTGTTGTTGATTTTCTTTTGTTTTGTTTTCTTTTATTTTTTTTCATCATTATTTTTTTTAATAATAACTTCCAGGTTCCAAAGAGGGTAACCAAAGAAAAGGGAACCGACTCAAAGGATTTACAAAGAATTGGTAGTGTTTGGATAGTGAGAAAGAAGCCTTTGTCACCCCAACCGAAGCATGTTAAAAGCTGTGAAAGTAGTCAAACGTAATACCTTTTGACCACATCTGCATTGACAGCTGTCTCGAAATCATTTCCTTCGATATCCCCCAAATATAGTGCTCCTTTGGCAACACTCTTCTTATAATGTAAGGACCTTTCCAATTTGGAGAAGATTTTCCTTTGGCTTCTTTATGATGCAGGAGAATAAATCTCATAACGAGTTGTCCCACTTCAAATATTTTAGGTAGCACCTTCTTGTTGTAGACACGGGCCAATATTTCTTGGTATTGCCCGTGGAAAACTGTGACCATCCGTTTTTCATCAATCATGGTTAACTGTTCCAAACGGGTTTTGACCCATTCCTCATCCTCAATCTCGGCTTCAACAATAATCCGAAGAGAGGTTATCTCAACTTCTGCAGGATTACGGCTTAAGTGCCAGAAACCAATAAGTAAGGCGTGGCCCCAACTGATGTGCGCACAGTTGTGCGATATCCAAATAATGTAAAAGGCAGTTTTTCATGCCATTGTCTAGAACTTTGAATCATATTTTTGAGGATCTTCTTGATATTCTTGTTTGCAGCTTCAACAACGCTTTTAGCTTTAGGCTAATAAGGGGTAGAATTACGATGTGTAATCTTAAACTGTTCGCATACCTCCCTCATCAAATGGCTGTTCAGATTCGAAGCATTGTCCGTAGTGATAGTTTTAGGAATACCAAAATGACAAATGATGTTGGAATGCACAAAGTCCACCACCGTTTTCTTGGTGACGACTTTGAAAGTGACTGCTTCAACCTACGTTGTGAAATAATCAATGGCAACCAAGATGAATCTGTGCCCATTTGATGCTTTCGGCTCGATTGGCCCAATGATGTCCATGCCCCAAGCAACGAACGACCAAGGTGTTGACATAGGATGTAATTGGCGGTGCATGAATCAGGTCACCGTGTATTTGGCACTGATGGCACTTCCGGACGAAGCTAAAGCAATCCTTTTCTGTGGTCATCCAGTAGTAACTTGCCCATAGGATTTCTTTGCAAGGACATACCCATTCAAGTGGGGACCACATACTCCCGAATGCACTTCGTTCATGATCTTTTCATCTTCTCAGGCATCGATGCAACTCAAAAGATTCAGATCTGGAGTTCTTTTATACAAGACCTCCCCGCTAAAAAAGAAATTGCTTGCAAGCCTTCTGATAGTTCTCTTTTGATCTCCACTGGCCTGCTCGGGATATTCCTTTGTTTTCAGAAACCTTTTGATAGTATGATACCATGGTTGAACATTTGGTTCTATTTCAATTGCATTGCAATAACCGTTCCTTTCTTGAATTTGGATTTCCAGCGGGTCAATATGGACATTACCCGTGTATGGAAGCATTGGGGCCAAAGTAGCTAGTGCATCAGCTAGCTCATTGTGGAATTGAGAAATGTACTTGAACTCGACGGATTTGAACCATTTGCTAAGATCTTCCACATGTTGCCTGTATGGGATGAGTTTGATGTCTCGAGTTTCCCATTCACCTTGGGCTTGCCGAATGATCAAATTGGAATCTCCCATGATTAACAATTCTTCCACATCCAGATCAACCGCCATATTCATGCCCATAATGCGGGCTTTGTACTCAGAGGTGTTGTTTGTCTAAAAGAACTGAAATCGGGTTATGGCCGGATAGTGATGGCCAGTGGGCAATATCAAAATTTCCCCAATCCCGACACCTTTTGCATTTACAGCTCCATCAAAGAACATTTTCCAAGCATTGGTGTCCTCTACAATTACTTCGATTGAGTTCACTTCCTCGTCTGGGAAATAGTTTCTTAGAGGTTGGTACTCATTATCAACTGGGTTTTCCGCTAGATGATCCACCAAGGCTTAAGCTTTCATCACCGTGCGGGTGACATAGATAATGTCGAACTCAGTGAGCAGGATTTGCCATATTTCTAACCTCCCAGTGGGCATTGGTTTTTGGAATATGTACTTCAGAGATTCCATTTTGGTTATGACATACGTGGTGTAGGCTAACAAGTAACGTCTGAGCTTTTGGGCGACCCAAGATAGGGCACAACAAGTTCGTTGCATCAATGTGTACTTGGCTTCATAACTGGTGAACTTCTTGCTCAGGTAGTATATAGCTTGCTCTCTCTTCCCGGTCGCATCATGTTGCCCGAGGACACAGCCGAAAGAATTTTCCAAGACTGTCAGGTACAAGAACAAAGGTCTTTCGGGCTCGGGTGGAACCAACACTGGCGGATTTGACAGATACTCTTTGATTTTATCAAAAGCTTCTTGACATTCATCTATCTATTTAATCGTAGTGTCTTTCTTCAGCAACTTAAATATGGGTTCACACGTGGTAGTAAGCTGAGCAATAAACCTGCTGATGTAATTCAATCTTCCTAGCAGACTCATGACCTCTTTCTTGGTTCTCGGAGGTGGCAAATCCCAAATAGACTTTATCTTTGTTGGATATAACTCGATACCTCTTCGGGTGACTATTAACCCCAGAAGTTTTCCAGACGGAACTCCAAATGCACATTCAGCTGGATTCAATTTCAAGTCATACCTGCGCAGACGCTCAAAGAATTTCCTTAGATCTCGTACATGGCCTTCTTGCGTTCTGGATTTGATGATCACATCATCCACATACACTTCAATTTCTTGGTGCATCATGTTATGGAAAATGGTAGTCATGGCTCTCATGTAAGTTGCCCCAACATTTTTCAGGCCAAATGGCATGACCCTGTAATAGTAAGTGCCCCACGGTGTGGTGAAAGCCATCTTTTCTGCACCGTTTTCATCCATCAGAACATGGTGGTACCCAGCATAACAATCCACGGAAGACTGTATCTCATGTTTGACACAGTTGTCAACAAGAATATGAATATTTGGCAATGGAAAATTGTCCTTAGGGCTTGCCTTATTCAAATACCAATAATCAACACACACTCGGATTTTACCATCTTTCTTCGGCACTAGGACCATATTAGCCAACCATTTGGTGTATCTGACCACTCGGATCACACCAACTTTCAATTGTTTGGTGACTTCTTCTTCGATCTTATCGCTGATGTCCGTTTTAAACTTTCTCTGCTTTTGTTGGACGGGTGGATAAC
Organism: Nicotiana sylvestris; assembly: GCF_000393655.2. NCBI lineage: Eukaryota > Viridiplantae > Streptophyta > Magnoliopsida > Solanales > Solanaceae > Nicotiana > Nicotiana sylvestris. Next base: position 169,774,404 of record NC_091064.1, on the reverse strand, counting down.
CGGTATAAGTTGGCAATTTATGTACCACCAAATCAACGCTCATCCCTGGCATATCATCATAGGACTATGCAAACACGTCTTTGAATTCAGATAAAAGTTGGATCAAAGCATCTTTAGTTATTTCATCGGCATGAATGCTTATCATGGTTTCACGAACCTCTTCTGGACTACCCAAATTAACTGGCTCGGTTTCATTTAAGTTTGGCTTAGGCTTATTCTCAAATTGTTCCAATTCTCGATTTATTTCCCTAAAAGCCTCATCTTCATCATATTCTGGTTCTTGATTCATTATTTCATAATTAGACAGTGTTTTGGGATCTGAGCATGAAGGCCGCAAGCGTGTCATGTTATTTAAGTCCGCATTATTAGAACTGAAAAGAATAAAATAAGAAAAATAACAAAATCAGAATAAAGAAAAAAGAGACATCCATTGACGATGAAATATTAATTTCATTGAATTGAATTGAAGATATGAGGATTTACATTGAAATCGAAAGACAATAAAGTAAAAACATTCGATTTACACCCTAAAATAACTCGTAATGTAGAAGAGATAGCAAGACTGGACTACCGGGACTCTCGTCTGATAAGGAATGGGGTAGCTTTCCAATTCTGAAGCTTGGTATCTGGTCCCATGTACAGCACCTCGGCATTGCTCATGCCTTCCCCGGGCTAAACCATATGAGACTCTTATAACATTTGTTTAATGGCTTCACAAATATCATCAATATCTTCGACTGTGAAGGCCTCTTCTTCTTCTTCTTCTTCTTCTTATTCCACATATTTAGGTTTGAGAAATGACCGGGAGAGATGTGGAATGGGCTGGAGAAGGACCCGCCCATTTTCTTTGCGCTCATCAGCCCATTTTCTGTCGGCATTTGCAGCTTGGAAATCTATGCCAAAGAACTTCTCATTGGCGATCGAAGTGATAGGCTCTGTGATGCCTTCTAGAGATACCCCGAGCCCCTTTTCGGGCTTCTAAACATGTGTAATCATTTTAATAGCGACCATGACCGAGGCATTAGATAAGCAAGGTTGAGGGAACGGGGCCCCTTCTTCGCATTGGTTAGCGACCACAATTTCGAAGGCTTGGTATACAATGTGCTTGGTTCTTTCCCTATCTTCAAGACACGTGACTGAAGGGTCCCTGTAAATGGACTGTTCATCCTCCCCATGGACAACATTCTTAGTTTTTATATTCAAATTTGACTATTTGATGGAGAGTGGATGACACAACTCCTGCAGCATGAATCCATGGTCTTCCTAGGAGAAAATTGTATGAGGTGTCCATGTTCAAAACCTGGAATATCACTTCAAAATCCATGGGGCCAATGGTCAAATCAAATCAATTTCCCCTATTGTGTCTTGCTTGACACCATCAAAAGCGCGCACATAGACATTATTTGGTCGGATTCTTTCTGTTCCAATCTCCATCCTCTGGAACATTGAAAGAGGGAAAATGTCGACCCCGGAACCACCAAATAGCATGACTCTCTTTACATAATAGCCCTCATATTTAACAGTCATGTGAAGGGCTTTGTTGTGGGCGGCTCCCTCTGAGGGCAAATCATCGCGGCTGAAAGAAATCCTGTTGACCTCGAAGAATCGTTTAGCCATTATTTCTAGTTGTTCAACTGAAGTGTCAACCGGACATATGCCTCATTCAGTGTTTTCAAGAGTACCTTCTGATGTTCATTCGAGCTCAACAATAGAGATAAAAGCAAGACCTTGGAAAGAGATTTCCGGAGTTGGTCAACTATGGCATATTCCGAAGTTTTCATTTTTTGGAAAAACTCTTCTGCTTCCTCAGCGCTCGCGGGCTTTTTGTGTGGAAACTATTTATCCTTGTTTAGTTTTGACTTCTTTAACTCTTCTGGATTGTGATACTTCCCAGATTTATTCGTTCGTTCACTTCTCCCATGATCTCTTTTCCCTTGTAAGTAACTATTGTTTTGTTGTAATTCAGGGGACTACTATACGGTCTCTCATAGGGCTCTGTGGTGAGCGGCTGATAACCACGGGCTCAGTCAGCCTTGGCGGAATTACCGGCCCCTGCGCCATATAGGTACCTTTTGGCACGTACAACTTCGACACATTCAATGTGGCTTTCCTTTGCTTGAATCTTTTGGTAGTTTTCAAAATGAGCTATTCTTTCCTTGGGGCCTTAGGAACATAGAGAATTGTGTTCTTAGCAGGTGTTGCCCCAGTTTTTGTTTCTACAGCTTGAGGAATTGAAGTGATTTTCTTCTCAGTTCTGGCTTGTTTCGCTGCCGCTTTGGGTTTTGCCTCTGAATCGGCGATGGCGATGGCAATGATGGCTTTTAAGGCTGGATTAAATTCCTTGTCATCATAGATCATTCTAATGACTGGCCATTGTTGTGAGCCGGTAATGGATTGTTAGTCATATTAGGGACTTTCTCGTCCCTCAGCACAACTCGTTTTTGTTCTATCAAATTCTCAACTACCCTTTTTAGGGTCTAACAGTCCTCCGTATCATGACCATCTTCTCCTGAATAGTAGGCACACCTGGTTCCGGGCCGATATGATGGGGATTCAGGATTTTGCCGGTTTGGGGGTACAGGTTGCAACAGACCTATCTAGATTAGCCGGAAGCAGGCTGGAGTAGGATTCACCAATAAGTGTGAAGTTGTTTCTCCTGAGAGGCTCACGAAGGCATGAATTATGTTAGTAGTTGTTTTGTGGTGGACGGGGGTTATATGGAGCTTGGTGAGGATGGTTATTTCTGGGACGTGGATCTCGGTCTTGGTTGTAGTGCTGTTGTGGCCGTGCATAGGGTTGGGCATTAATCACCTCATACTGAGGCGGTGTCACGGCATAGGCTGCATCTTGGTGGGGATAGTAGTGTTGTGGGGTTCTGGGCGTCATGTAGGAGTGATCACATGATTGAAGAGGCCCTCTTGAACCTGAAGCCATCATGGCTCTTTCCTCCCTCTTCTTTCGATTGGCCAAACCCACCGAGCCATTCTAGATGGCTTGGGAGGTGGCTCTCAAAGCGGATTGAATTAATATTCGGCCAGTTTTCGGACCATTTTCTACCATTTCTCCGATTTTTATTACCTCTGCAAAAGGTTTGTCTATAGCGGACATCATATTTTGAAAATAATCGGCCTCCTGGGCCTGTAAGAAGACCGTAACAAATTCGATTTCATCCATGGAAGGCTTTACTCTAGCAGTCTGCTCATGCCATTTAATAGTATATTCGGGGAAGCTCTTAGTGGTTTTCCTCTACAAATAAGATAGGGAGTTCCTGTCCGGAGCTATGTCAACATTATCCTGAAAAATGTCTGATGAAATCGCGGGCAAAATTATCCCATATGTGCCAGTGGGAGATTTCCTGGTCCATGTACCATTCTAAAGCGATTCCAGTCAGATTTCCCCCGAAATAAGACATCAATAATTCTTCTTTTCCACCAGTACTCCTCAGTTGGTTTCAATATTGTTTCAGATGAGCGATCGGGTCTCTGTGTCTATCGTACTTCTCAAATTTTGGCATTTTGAATCCAGCAAGAAAGTGAACATGGGGAAACATACACAAGTCAGAGTATGAGACACTTTTTTGTCCACTCAGGCTTTGGATGCTTTTTAGGCTTAGTTCCAGGCTTCTCATCTTTCGAGCCATTTCTTCATGCTTCGGGTTTCTCACTGTTCTTTCCTGTCCCATTAGAGACTCATATTGCGGATGCTGAGGGTAAGAGTTTGGGGTAACATGAGCTGTGTCTAGCTGAAATTGCGGGCCTTTCAAAAGTGAAAGCTGAAGGCTCAAAGCATGGCATGGGCACTGTTGGTTGTGCCATAGTAGAGACTAGTGGTGCGGTGAACAATGTAAAAGGTACCCCTAAAAACGGTGCCTAGGGGTGGACTTCAGAAGGCATACCGGTAAAGTTGGCAGATATAGTGGGGTACCCAAACAGGATGAATGGGTTAGTCTTGGGGTGGGGATGTTGGTGGTTCCACTCGTCCTAGGAAGCAGTTCAGGAAATCGGGGGATTGTACTGGTTGTACTTTGTATTTGGACCAGGCTTACCACATCTCCAACATGCGTACACGCAACCTGCTATTTTCTTCAGCGGCTGCTGATTATGGTTTTGGAATAGTCAATACCGAGTTATCCTCGGGATCGATAATTGGTAGATGACTTTCGGAGGCCATAGGAACACTGCCTTTGGATCTTGTGAAGTAAGGATGGGAAGCCAGATTACCAGTAAAATCAATCACCTAAACATGACCTGTCTAATTTGCACACATAATAACCTTGTCAGTTTGAGACATTTAACATATAGGGAATCATATATTGGTGATGCAATGCACCTGAACAGTTAAATATTTCTAAATGTTTTTGCAACGGCTGTGTATTCCATCCCGGCTGTTACTATCTCTTTTCTCAAATTTCAAATCCTGATTTCTTTTCCCTTCTCTTTTTGTTGTTTTTTGCTCTTTTATTTTTCACTCTTTTCTTTCTTTTTTCACTCAATTTTTCTTTTTTTTTCTTTCCTTTTTCTTTATTCTTTTTCAGTTTAGTTTTTCGCTCAAACTGTCTATGGCTATGATCGAATCCGATGGGGATTGCCTACGTATCATGACGCCGCATGAATCAGACCACTACGTAGTTCAGGGAATAAATGCGGAATAAAAGAAAAGAAAAATTTTGGGGTTTCCAATATTTCATTAAATAAAAATATTTTTTGGGTTTTTCTATTACAAAGACTCAGAAATACTAACGATTAAAAAAGAAACATACAGACTCAAAATAGAAGAACAAACAGACTTGAAAAAGACGAACAGACTCGAAAAAAATAGAATACAGACTCAAAGCCGAAAAAGTCAAGAATACATAAGAGCCTCCAATGCTACTTCGGGGGCACGCGGGACATCAGTCGGTCTAGGCACGAACCTGCGCAATCTCTTCTTGAAGGTGCTCCAGATCGGCCATCACCTGGTGAACAAATATTATCACGAAAGCAAAAAACATGGACCTGGTCATATTTTCACATCTATGGCACTTCATTGCAACATAATCAGCAATTTCTTTAATTCTCAATCTAATGACACCCTTTTCTTGCAGCAAATGTCCAATATGCTGTGTCCGGGCTTCTAACACATGCGTGGCGGTGTTGTTTTGGTCTTGCAACTGTTGCAGGCCTTCTTCTAATCGGTAAATTATTGCATAGCAATGCTCCCTTTCTGTTTTGAAGTCTTTTGTCTGCTAAACCATTTCATTTTCAAGGATGGCTAACTTTTTCTTTAAAATTGTGACTTCTCTATTGCATCTCTACTTCAATTGGCGGGCTAACCTGACATGTTCTTCTACGCCTTTTGCCAATTTTGCCTTAGCTTTCAGCAAGTCTTTCTCGGCCTTTGTCAGGTCAGTTGCATAATTATGCACCTTTAACCTTAAGTTACCTATTAGCTTTTGATCCTTCTCACTCCTCACACGTGTTTCAGTAGTTATCCTTATGTCCCGGAGTTGGGCTCGGAGCGCCTCGTTCTCCCGGGTTAACATTTTCATTTCACCTTAAGGTTCTTGCGCCTGTAAGTCATTATCAAATGTGAGGTTTCTCAACTTTTTTTCTAAGGCATGAATGGAGGCTTGATACTTTTTATCCTTTTCTTCACAGGCCAACTGTTCTCAGATTTTCTCATCAAAAGCCTGAATATGAGGTCTTTTGGCTGGCCTTTCGGGCTCGGGCTCATCATTAGCACAATACCTTTTCTCGAACCATATAGTAACCTGTGTCCACTTCACCTCTTACAGGATCTGGTACTTGGGTGTCATCTTTCAGATATCGGCAACCATTCCAATCTCGTTGGATTAAAGCCTCAGGGAGTGGAGCTTGTAGGTGTAGCATGATGACTTGTACAGTCAAATATTTATCTTCGGGCACTACTTGGTATCTTCCCAACTGTCTTAGAACTCTCTGCGGTGCATACGGTTGGACATTTCTCAAACCCAACAGCAACAAATAGCTTTTTGTAGCTGTTATGTATATAACTTCTCTTAACGGGAGCCATCCCAAAATCCATTCGATCTGACTTGCCTTTAAAGTTCTTAGATGGAAGGTCCAGGCTTCAACCCCTTTGGAGAATTGTAATCTCTCACCCTCTCCACATAACTCTCGATGAAGTTGTTCTTGCTCGGGTCATTTCTCATGAATTTGGGGTGATTGTGGAGATACTTAATCAACCACATTTGCAAAATAATATTGCACCCTTCAAAAGCCTTATCCCTGGACTTGCACAATGTTAACGCTCGATAGATTTCTGCCAATATAAGTGGAGCAAGTGTGTGATCTTTTTTGGTAGTGAGGACTTGCGCAATTCTGGTCATACGGATAACAATTGTCCGTTCTTCATTTGGGAAGACCATAATTCCTAGAAATGCCACTATGAAAGCAAAGCGACGATGAATTTTCCATGTGTTCTTATTCTGCTGTTGTTTAAACCCTTTTCATGTGTTTCAAACCTAGTTGAGTGCCCAAACCTGTAATACAGGAAATAAAAGGAACAACATCCTTTGTTTATATTGGTCTTCCTCATTTGCTTACTGATATTCAAGAGATCAAAGAATCGGTGCACAGAGGGAGGCCTTGGGAATATAAGTTGCTAATTTCTCAAGTCTCGGCCGAAACCTCAATATCCGGCTATTTCCTCCAAAGTGGGAGTTAGCTCAAAATCTAAGAAGCGAAAGACGTTGTGGGCGGGATCCCAGAAAGTTACTAAGGCCTTAATTAGATCATCCCGCAGTTTGACTATCATAATATCTGTGAGAGCGCCCAAATGCTTTGTTACCCAATCCTGACCATCTTTATCCAAGTCATACCACCACATTTGAAGCTACAGTGGAGCCTTCTCTACGACCGTTAATGGCGGGTTCTGGACAGTGTTTATTTTGTACCTGTGGATGGTTAAGGTTAGGGTTGACTCTAGTGGACTCTCTTTGCAAAACAAATTTTCAATTTTTTAAGGAAAATCAAAGGAGGGTGGCTACTTATGCAATATTAGCAACAGGTGGCTATTTTTGCAACCATGACCCCTTCACACTTTCAAATAAAGTTTGAAGCCGGGGAAGGGTACTTTATGAAAGAAGTGATGTCCCATTGACAGACATGCCCGTTCTTTGCGACAATAACCCTTCGACAATTTGAAGATGTTCTAAGGCTATTCCGGCAACAACAACTCAAGACGCAACCGAAGATGGGTTGGCTTATTCTTTTGATCAAAGCACCAGACACATTTTTTTATTGGTTAGTTTTTCAAAACCTGAGGACGAACCCTATGTAGGTTGCTTACGTATCTCACATCCGGTAGAATCAGACCTGTGTAGTTCGTTCAGTTTTGACATAACCGGAAAAATATGATATTGACTCATTTTGAAATGACTATTTTTTTATTCAATTTTCATCATCGTTTTTTGAAAGATTTCGGCAGAGTTTTGGGATATTTTTCAAATATCGAGGTTTTCAGAACCGGGCTAATTCCTCTCCTACCTCACTCTTGTTTTTTCTCTTAATTTTCTTTCCCTAGTCGATCAACATGCAAGCCGAAGCAAATAAATGTATAAATAGCACATAAGATGTATCAGAATGCTCTTTTATTTCGGGTGCACCTGCCCTAGATGAACCAAACCCCTGTGTTGAGTCCCCAAAGTCAAATACACGTGATAAACGTTCCTACTAGGGATCCGGCATGAGGCTATGTTATTCTAGGTTTAAACCTAGGGGTGTGTTCTAGACATGGCTTACCCAAGCAGACAGCTCCAGCCGAGGTGGGGGCAATGTACTGGGAGCACGAAATTCTGCCCGACCTAGTTGTTGATCCAGCCTCGTTCTATTTGGTACGACCTCTAACAGAAAAGTGGGCCACGCGTATGTGTGCACCATATTTTTAGAAGACTCAGAAGGGAGGCGTAAGAAGACAGTTTAATACAGTTCAAATAATATCAAAGCGGTAAATAAGCGGCAGTTAGCACATTAGGCCCACAAACACAATAATATTAACAAAAAATAAAGCCAAGTGTAGATTATATTACAAGCTCGACTTCTGAACCCTGAACTAGAGATTCTGGGTTCGATCCCTAGCAGAGTCGCTAGAGTTGTCACACCTCCTTTTTCCCGAAGGATAGAGAGTTTTTCCAATTTAAGTGAAATTAATCAAGATGAAATTATTTATTTAATTTCAGAGTCGCCACTTGGGATAATTATGGTGTCCCAAACCGGTTTATTTTAAATCCCAAATCGAGAAAATTTGACTCTGTTCTAAAGTTTACGAAACTAGAAGACCGGGTAAGGAATTCTGTAACCCGGGAGAAGGTGTTAGACATTCCCGGATTTTGTGGTTTTAGCACGGTCGCTTTAATCATACCTGGCTTAATTACATATTTTAGAACCTATATGCATTTTACTTTTTACTGCTTTTAATTATGGCGTTTATGGATTTATCATCGAAACGGATCACATATGTGTAAATCCGCTTTATTTGGTGCGCTAAAATCATGGCATGCGTACGTGTACAAAATTAATCACGCTTTATTAACATTAGGATTGTTTGGTCAAAGTCGCGCGAACGCATACTTTGATTTATTTGGAACAATAATTATGTCACGCAAACATGTACATAATCACGATTAATAAATTATAAAACCGCCTAAAACAGTGTACGAGTGTTAAAAAGGTGATTAATTTTCCAAATTACTCATCTCCTAGATTGGAGATTGCCTGTGCAAAATCCACACGTACAGAATAATGGCTGGAAAGGACTTATGTCAATACTATTCAAATATGGTAACGAATTAAGCGAATTCATACTTTTACAAGGCTACGAGGCAATACGCTTTTATTAGTATACATCTAATTCTCACATTCATTTGATTGATCTTGGAAATAGTTTTCTTAATTTCCATAAAAAATGGATTCGGAATTTCCTGAAAATTCGGAACACCCTTATCTCTAAAACGAATTCGGAATTTCCAGAAAAAAATGGATTTAGGTTTTCTGCCTTCTCAGATTTGAAATTTGACGAGTTTGATGGGTATTTTGGGAAAATTAGTAAGGGATTAAGATTTAGGAGGGTATGGAATTTGTGGTACGAATTGGGTGGGAGTGGAGACGGGCCACCGCCGTGGGCGATTTCCGACGGCAGAAACAGTGGAGGGTAAGAGATGAGAGAGGAGAAGGGTCTGTGAGGATTCATAGGGGTATGAGGGGTCTCTTCAGACAGTTATAAGGGGATGGGGTGATCAGTTCACAACCGTTGGATCGAGGAAGATGAAGGGCCAGGATTAAAAGGATGGGGTGGAAACGATGTTGTTTGGGCTATGGGGGGATCTGGACCGAATTAAAGGGGGTTTGGGCTGGCCAAGCTTGAATCTAAAATAAGAAAATTAAAATTAAAAAGATAAAATGTAAATGACTATGGTATTTTTGTGATTGTCAATTAATAATGTATTTAATTAACGTAATCAAATCCTAAATGCAGATAAAAATCTAAAATGCAAATGCAATGAAGAATTAAATATTTTTGGGTATTTTTCATGACTTTAGAATATTAAATATGCAGAAAAAGGCAGCTAAATGCAAACAAATGATTAAAAGAAATTCCGAATTTTTTTATAAAAGTTAAAAATAATTAGAAAAAGTCTATTTCTATGGGTTTTGTTGGAGTATTTTTGTGAGGAAAAAATTACGTGCTCACACACTCGCACATGCATATAACGTAACATGTCATTTATACTAGTTCAGGAGTACGAAACTTGATGTTTATTGATCATGCACATGAGTTAAAAATAATTAGAAAAAGTCTATTTCTATGGGTTTTGTTGGAGTATTTTTGTGAGGAAAAAATTACGTGCTCACACACTCGCACATGCATATAACGTAACATGTCATTTATACTAGTTCAGGAGTACGAAACTTGATGTTTATTGATCATGCACATGTATTCTTGTATATCTTCTTTCGTGGTGATATTGAGCATATGATCATGCCGGGTGGATTGTGATATTGAGCATGTGACCACGCCGTGTGAATTGTGATAGTGAGCCTGTGACCATGCCAAACGAATTGAGATATTGGTGCGTGAGTTATCCGTACAACACGTGAGTTGTCCGTATGGTTATGATTGATAATGAGGGCACGAGATGTCATGTGTATATGATTTGTGATTTAGGACTCGTGGCTTGTGGTTATGAGGTGTGGCGCCTCAGAGTAATTTTATTATGAACCTTGTGTTAGAGTGGCTTGATTATTTGGTTGTCATTTATTTTTCTTAATTGGTTTCTCTGGTACTTTGACCGTGTTATGATTGCTTTATTATTTTACCACATGTTTATTCCTTGTTGCCATTTATTGTTTCTTGTTTTCATTATTAGATTTATATTGATATACTGCACAGGTTATTATATCTAGTAGGTGTCTTGACTTGTACCCATCACTACTAGATCGAAGTTAGTCTTGATACTTACAGGGTACCGATTGTGGTGTACTCATACTATGCTTTTGCATATTTTTGTGCAGACCCAGGTGTTGGAGGCTGTGGACCTAGGCATTGTTAGCTTCACGATCGCGAGGATGCACGATAGAGTTGCTCGATCGCTGCAGTCTCTTGGAGTCCTTTCCTTACATTATTACTGTCAATTCTCTATTCGAACAATAGTGTATTTTGAGTTATTTTTATGTGTCTAGTAGAGTTCATGACTCTGTACTACCTAGTCTTAGGAGGATTGTTGTGTAGGCTCGTATCACCTTCATTTCTTATTAATATTAAATTCTGCTTTGTAATCTCATGTTAATTGGTTTAACTGTAGTAAGTGATCGGCTTACCTAGTTGTAGAGACTAGTGTCATCACGATCCTTAAGGTGAGATTTTGAGTCGTGACAAAGGTACCATTGTGAGGGCATGTTCAAATTAAGTGTTAATGCAATACATTATGCTTCCGCTTATACCATTATGTATGTCTTATTTATGGCATGCTAGATTAGGACATTTAAATTTTAGTTCTTTAGATTATATGTCCAACAATGGTTATATCACTTGCAAAACTAAACATGAAAAAATTGTGAAATATGCTTACAAACGAAAATGACTAAGAAATCATTTCGCAAAGTTGAAAGATATACATAATTATTATACTTAGTGCATTTTAACTTATGTGAATTAAATGGAGAATTAACTAGAGGAGACAAAAGATACTTCATTACTTTTATAAATGATTTCTCTAGATTCACACATGTTTACCTACTTAGAACAAAAGATGAAGCATTCAAAAGTTTAAGGAATACAAATCAGTTGTGAAAAATCAAAAGAGTAGGAAAATACAAAATTTCGAAGTGATAGAGGTGGAGAACACTTTCCTACTGAATTTAGTAAGTTCTTTGAAGAGCATAAAATAATAAATTAAATGAGTATACCTTATACACCCCCAACAAAATGGACTGGCGAAAAGAAAAAAATAGAACTTTATTAGACATGGTTAATTCTATGTTATTAAATGCACATTTACCGCACAATTTATAGGGTAAAGCACTACTTACTGCTTGTCATATATTAAATAGAGTGCCTTCAAAAGGTGTTCATGTTTCACCTTATGAACTTTAGAATGGTAAAAAACCTAATATATGTTATTTTAAAGTGTAAGGGTGTATATCCTTTTATAGAGTTCCTAATCACCAAAGAACAAAATTAGGACCTAGAGGAATAAAAGGTATTTTTGTTAGATATGCACAAAATTCAAAAGCGTATAGACTATTCGATCTAGAATCTAATGTTATTGTAGAATCTATTCAGTTGATTCTTTTTAAATACATATTCATTAATGATATAGTTTATGAGCAGTCGAACAAAATCAAAGTAGTCTTGATATACAAAAGATGTCAAATTCTGAAACTATTTTAAATAAAGGGAAAAATGACAATACTCAATTATAGCCTAGAAGAAACTAAAAGTGACCCCACCTGTCTTTCCAAATTTTGAATGGTCGTGCCTTGTTCTCTGATAGCAGTGCCTGTTCTCAGAAAGTTGTGCCATGAGTTTCAAACCTTTCATTTGTCTTAATAATAAAGGCCTTCATCAGATCTTCCATGTCCCTGGGGTCTGGAGTTGTTCTGTTGCCATGCATTCGCACTACCACTAGGTGAACTCCAAGAAAAACCTTGGTGCCTCTGCCCCATGGATTCAAAATTGTTGCCACTTTGGTTGTTGCCTCTATCAAAGCTCCTCACAGCATTTACCACTTTATCTGTAGTTGAGGCCTGACTCTCATGCGTTGGGTGACTCAATCCACAAAAATCACAAACCAAGGATGATTGGCTTCGGACCTTGACTAAGGATAACTTTCTTATCTCTCTGGCCATGGTTTCTAGCTGGGCTTGCACTGATGTGTTAGAATCCACTTGATGTACCACAACCTTTTTCCTTCTCTCGTTATCCTCTGTAGGCTATTGATTTACATCCTCAAATAATTTATTTAGAATTGCAACAATCTCCTCAAGAGTTTTCTTCATAAGAGAACCTCCAACTTCATTGGTTAGCGTCCTCGTGCCAAAGGGTGCCAGACTATCCCAGAAATCTTAGAGTTGCATCCATAAGTCTACTTCATAATGACATCTTCTGACAATATCCTTAAACCTTTCACATGCTTCAAACAACATTTATGTATCTTTCTGCTCGAAATTGTGGATCTCTCTTCGAATTCCCTGTTTTTGCAATTAAAAAATATTTTTAGAGGAACTTCTTTTTCATGTCTTCCCAAGTTTGAATTGACCCAGTTAGCAAACTCCGCAACCAGTGCCTAGCATCTTCCCTCAGTGAAAAAGGAAATGTCCTTAAGTAGATAACATCTTTCAATACTCCGTTGTGCCGGAAGGTATTCATAATCTCGTCAAAATCCATCAAATGAGTATTTGGATCATCATTGGGTTTGCCTTGGAAGACACAATTGTTCTGAATGGTCTAAAGTAGCTATTGCTTGATCTCAAAATTATTGATTGCGATCGGAGGGGGTCATACACTAAATACTCCTTGGTTACATACTGGCCTGGCGTAGTCTCCGCGTGATCATCCAGGCCTGGGCATATTATTTTCAAATTCGTCTTCAACCAGGTGTGGGTTCAGGTTGAATCTTCGTCCTCTATTCTCGTCAACTATTTCATCAGCTCTGAGAGCTGGTTAGGCAACTGCCCGTGCAGCTGCTTCCCGTGCAGCCGAATCATCTATCTCCTCACCGTTCCTAGTCGTGTTCTCTTGGGTTGACGATTGCCCCAAGAAATTCCCAGTGAGCTATTTCTCTTTTCTAAGTTATCGTTGATGTTTTTCCAACTCTAGTTTATAGGGTATTACTTCTTTTGAATAAGATCGAATTATATACCAACGCACCTAACCTGTTGCCTGCACACAAAAGATAAAATCGTGAAGAATAAAATAAAATTGATTTCTGAATTAGCACCAAAAATTATTTTGAACACTATTGATTGCCAATCCTCGGCAACAACGCCAAAATTTGATGAGCGCAAAATACAACACAAAATTGATGCTCGTTAGTTAAAGATAAAATATTTTAATTATCGTCTCTACAGGGGTTGGATTTAAATAATGTTCAAGTAATTTCTAGGTTAACGCTATTCAGGATGGTTAACACTTTGGTTGGGATGATTAATAACTAAAATTAACTATGAAAACTAAACAAGTGACAGTTGATCACAAAAAGACAAAAGTTGAGCAACACTGAAATAATCAATTGGAGAAATTTGGGATCCAACTCTAGTTCAATTCCCTATATTGTTCTAATGATTCTCACGAATTCACTCGATGATTAGTTCAAACATGTAGTCAAGACTCCTCTCTCGATTAAATCTTAACTCTACGAGGTAAACTAACATAAGCACTATGAAAATATGTAAGCATGCGTTAATGGGTTAGTCTTCAGGAAACGTCTCTCGAATATTCTCCTAACTTGATTTAGTCAACAATTCAACAAGCTCTTTCGATTACTTAACAGAATTACGGAATTAGACCAAACAAAATAATGCAAAGAAAATCACCAAAATATCCCTCTTTCGATCAAATAAACCGGTGAATAAAGTTGCAAACAATTCAAAGCTCCATAAACGAACTCAAGCAAAGAACTAGAGTTAAAATCCACAAAATATCAATCAAAAAACCATATCTGTCAAACCCTAAGGGAAATTACTCCATAATCGTGGAGAAAGTCATCACAAATATAATTAAAGAGTAAGAAAACATTAATTTAATGTTATAATCCAAACTCCCGTATTAAATTGATGAAAAGATGATGAAATCATGTGTCTTGTAACCATCGATGCTCTCCAAAAGTTTCCAAGGTTAAAAGTCTCTTCAAAAATGTCTTTTTGGTGTATTTATACCATGTCGGAGTGGGCCCACACGAAACTACCTTTTTCAAGCTGAAGTAGGACAATTGGACCGCAAAAATATACTAGCGCGGTGTGCCATGCGCCACATTAATGAGGATCTTCAGATAGTGAATTTTTTTCACTCTGCAAGAGCTTTGCACTAGCGCCCCGCGTCCTGTGGTGCGGTAGTGCATTTTTATTAGAGTAATCTATTTTTCTCACTTTTTTGACATCCAGACTTGGTCCTCGACCTCTGAACATGATCCCGGTTTAATTTCTTGGACTTCTACTTAGACTTCAAAGTTTCAAATCATCTATTTTATCTCCAAACTCGCATCTTCACCCGAAATAACATCTTACACAATATAACACATGTAATAAGTACAAAGTACTAATACATACACTCAAATACAATCAAAGTGTATAATTAGCGTGCAAAATGTAGCTAAAACACGAGTTCCTAGCGTACCAACATATTTCTAGTGGAGGAGGTAGAACTAATGTTTGTAATTAAATACCTATTTTGTTTAATATAGAAGAAGATACTAGAGAAGTTATGTCTTCAAGAGATGTTGATTTTTGGAAAGAGGCGATTAATGATGAAATGCACTAAATAATGTCCAACAATACTTGGATTTTAGTTGATTTGCCACTTGGATCTGAACCTATAGGTTGTGAATGGGTATTTACGAGAAAATATAATACGGACGGTTCTATACAATCCTTCAAAGCAAGACTAGTTGCAAAAGGCTTCACGCAAAAGGAAAGCATTAACTACTTTGATACATATGCTCCAATTGCAAGATCACATTTATTAGAGTACTTTTGTCATTGGCATCTATATATGATCTATACGTACATCAAATGGATATTAAAACTGACTTCTTAAATGAAAATTTAAGTGAAGAAATTTATATTGAATATCCTGAATGGTTTGTTGTTTCTGGTAATGAACATACAGTTTGTAAGCTTATAAAGTCTTCTATAACTTGAAACAGGCACCAAAACAATGGCATAAGTCCAGTGGGTATAACAAGTTGCTTGTTTTGTTTAAGCACAAATCTTCTTGTTTAGAGCCTAGATTCATGTGTACCGCTCACTGTTATATGAGAAATTTAAGAGTTGCTAAATGCCTGTAACAACATGGGCATAATGACAAACTTTCAAGAGCATAATGTTATAACAAAGAGGGTGAATTAATTTTTTATAAAATTAGCAAATATGTGCAGTAACAGGGACATAAAATATATCTTCACCTATATGAATATTGAGGCGGTGCCGCTTCAAACAAGATTTAAGGAGTTGGTCTTGTAAATATTCATGAATTTAGATTAACACATGGCCATAAACGTGCTAAAGCATGATATTGGATTGTTTCGCTACTTAATAATGTTATGTGTATGATACTTTTGGTTTGATAAATTGAATTATGCTTCAAATCTTAGGATACCAATAACTTCGTCAAATTTTGAGGTATTTACACTAGCGGGAAGTTTAAGATACTTTTCGATATGCATGATATCACGAGACATATTACAAACTAGTGGGGAATTATTAGAACAGTTTGTACATATGCAGAAGTCCCACATCGATGCCCAAAGCCATTTTGTTGGCTTTATAAAGCTAAGCTCATTAAGTCCAATAAAATGAACAATTGATGTATTTAGAAGGATATGTGCACTTTTATATATATATAAATGACTTGGACTTGGTCGTATCTTTAAATAAAGATCTTATTTCTTATTTTATTTTTTGAACAACTTTTTTTTAATTTAAAGTATAAATTTAATATTTAAAATTTGAATTAATTGAAAAGTTATGACTACTAGTAAAAGGGAAACTTTTCGGAAAAAGTCTCCTTTCCTCTCTCTATAAATACGAAGTCAACCGTATTCAATTTGCATGTATTTTCAGGCTTTGTTGTATCCTGATAGAGAATTACTTGTAATCCCTAAAGAATATATATGCAATAGCTGTTGAAAGATAGTGATCTTTCATGCCTCAAAACCTTAATTTTTCTGTTATTTACCTACTATTTATAAAAGAAAATTAATTGAATACAAAACTTATCTTCGAGCATTTACTTGTTCTAATTAGGGGTGGCAAACGGGCGGGTTGGACCGGATATGAGCGGGTAAACAAGGGTAATTTAAAAAAACGGATAAATTATCTGATCCGACCCGTATTTGAGACGGATAAAAACGGGTTTATCCGGCGGATAATATGGATATCCATGGCTTCTTAAATATGATCACTTATGAGAGAATTCCTAGTCTTCCAAACTTGATGAACTCCAATTTAAGGCTTTACAAATATAAAAGTAAAACACATTGGTTATCCATTCGTTAATCATTTGGTTAACCATTTTTTAAGTGGATAATATGGTTCTTTATCCATATTCGACCCGATTTTAAATGCTTTATTATCCAACCCATTTTTTTATAAATAATATGAGTGAATAACTATTGTCTTTTAACCATTTTGCCGCCTCTAGTTCTGATCATTCAAAGAGAGTCATCAGACACTTTACAACTAAAAACACCAACCAAATCCACTTAACATTCTGAACTCGCTATATTAAAAAAAATATATACACACAGATATATACATACACACCATGGTGGACGACTTAACATCTCGAAGGGCTTAATTGCAAATTGAAATTTGCGAACAGGCTCTTCGAGACAATGGAAAAGTATTGCAGTTAGGTAATTGTCAGTTATTCCACATGTTGACAAATTGGTTTGTGATATTTCACGTAATATATTTTAATTAGATCCTTCTTTTTTTTTTGTGTGTGTGTGTGTGTTAAAGTTTAAAATGTTATGCATTGAGTTGAAAAGAAAATAAAAACAACTAGGATTTCCATCAGCGTCATACGTAAATGGATCAGGTAGCTAAGGCCCAAGCTTTAGAGTGATGGAAATACTTAAGTAAAAATAGGATGGTATAGTCAGTTTTCGGATTGGTCATTCAAAAATAATTAGCATTTACGAAGTCAATGAAAAATAGTCACTATTTTGCTGCAACAAAGACCGGTCTAGCATAATATACTGGAGTTCGGTGCACCTGTGTATGAACTCCAATATATTATGCTGGACTGGTATACTTTGCTGACTCCAGTATAATATACTGGAGACTGGAGCACCGGTGCTCCAAACTCCAGTATATTATACTGGACAATTATACTTGTTGTACTTATGCTGGAACTCCATCATATTATGCTGGAGTTCCAGCATACTTATCCTGGAGCTCCAGTATAATATACTGGCGTATTTTTCGGGTTTTGAACAGTGTTTTCGCTCAGATTTATGTTTACATGAAAAATAGCTAAATTTCGATTACTTTTAAAACTGGACTATTTTTGAACGATCAGTTATAAATCTGACTATTTTTTAATTTCTCCCTGTGCTTGTAGTCTGCAGATACGGGCAATATCCATCTCAATATTCAACAAGAGTATATCTCTTTGCTTCTGTTGTACTAAATAAAAGCCCACAAGATATGATGTAGATGAAAAATAGATCAGATCTTTACACAAATAATCGGTCAAATTTTTTATTTATTTTTTCTCGCTAATATACGTGAGTTATATGCTAATTATATATGAATTATATATACATATAAATATGAATTATATATACATATATATATTGCATCCTCAAGCTATTTTAATTTAAACGATTGAGTAAACGGTTATTTATGTTAATGTTTCGAAACAGGAACCGCCCAGGAAAGAGGCACATAACTAACCCAAAATCAAGAACAAGAATAAAACGGTCTTGGGCCATGTCCTGTCCAAAATACCGGGCTTGGACTAGTTAGAACAGGCGGAAAAGGTAGTAAAAATTGCATGGTGCCTTTGTCTTTTTGTTTGTACCCGTACTTATTTTTTTTGTTAAAAGCCTTTTAAAAAGATTATTTTGCCCTTCTTCATTAAAAGACTACTTTCTCCCAAGTATACGCTAGTCCTCTACTGTTTCTGTCTCTCTCTCCAGTTATTCGCGTTTTTTGATTTTTTTCTTTTCTGAAATCAAATGGTTTTCGTCGTTGTTTTGATTTTTCAACTGCTAGTAGTCGTTGCTCCCATATTACGATTTAATTACAGGTATATTGCATTAACTTTTTGGGTTTTATTTTACGATTTCTGGATTTTATTTCTGGTTTTAGTTTTGATAGTCATGTATTTATGATTAAATAGTTTCTTAGGGTTTAGTTTGATAAGTGCATTAGTTTTACATTTACGATTGTGTTTTTAGGTTTTTTGAACGAGTTTTTATGTTGTTGATGAAAATTCTATAAATTCTTCACTGATTAGACGTCCAAATTTTTAAAAATTTTGAGAGTTAAATAGATGATACTATTAAAGTGATGATACCTTAGATAGGAGCTGAAGTTTTTTTTTCATGTTTTGGCATTATTTTTGGATTTGAATTTGTGTTTTATTTTTTGTAAAAATTACAGCATGTTGCTGAATGTTTTGTGTTTTGTAACTGGTGAACTTCAGCTTTAGGAGCTGAAGTTTTTGTTTTTGTTACTGGTGAACTTCATCTTTAGAGCTAAAGTTTTTGTTTTGTAACTGTCAAACTTCAGCTCTAGAGCTGAAGTTTTTGTTTTGACTGTCGAACTTCAGCTCTATAGCTGAAGTTTTTGTTTTGTAACTGTCGAACTTCACCTTCTTAGAGATTGAAGTTTTAACTGATCTTTTTGATAATGTCCTGATATTATTTTTTGTATGTTTTACTTTTTTTGAACAGATGACACTTAAAGCACCTAAAGATCCTAATGATCCTAATGCAGCTAAAGTACGCAAAGCAGCTAATGCCCCTAAAGCATTTAAAGCACCTAAAGCACCTAGACAGCCTATAAAACTCCCAGGTCCTTATGTCCCTGCTCCTCTACCTACAAGACTAGGGGGAAAATATTTTGAGTTTCGAGATTGGTTTAACTGTAAGGGTTACTGGAAGGGGAACCACGATTTGAAGAAATTAATTGCAACTTTCTTGACTCCTACACAACGGGATAAGCTTAATAATGGTACATTTCGATACATTTTGGCTATGGAGAATTTCCAATGCAGCATGAAGTTGGTTCATTGTCTGTGTCTTTCTCGAATATTTACGAATGATCGAGACTCGATTGGTTTCAAGATTTTTGGCCATGATATTTCCTTCACCCTTGAAGACTTTCACATTATGTGTGGTTTACGGATCACAACACATAATGTTGAAAAACCAATTAACCGAGAGAGCAATATTCTGAAGCGCTATTTTGGTAAGTCCAAGGGTCTGACTTTAAAGGATATTCAAGATTTTATGACTCGAAATGAAATTCCAAAGAATGCTGTGAATCAAATACACGTATGCGAGAGCGATGATGATGCTATGAAGCTTATGGAAATTCTTATTGTAGAGTCTATTTTGTTTGAAAAAAAGACCGAGTCATCTGTGATGGAGGAGTATGCATCTATTGTTGAAGATGATAAGGTTTGTGCTGAATATCCTTGGGGTAATGTGGCTTATGAGAAGCTCATTTACTCACTGAAACATGCATTGGACAAGCAGAATAAATTACATTCAATTGAGTATAAACTTGGTGGATTTCCATATCCGTTATGTGCTTGGTTCTATGAGCGCTTCCCAGATATTCGGAAGAAGTATATTAGAGAGGATGAGTACCTTGATACCCCTCAGGTTCCCAGGATGTTACGTTATGTATGTGTGGGAAAGCCTAAATTTTCCGAACTTTTTGATATGTTCAGTAGTCATGAAGTAAGTTACTTTTTTTGTCTTTATGTTAATATGTTGACGTGTTAGTTTTTTTCTTCTCATAATATACTTTTTTGTATTAAAAAGAGATATCACAACTTTAGGGTATTGGATATAATTCCTACAGAAGAGGAATTGAATTCAATGCCTTTAATTGGACAATTACCATGCAGTCGGATCTGTTCAAAGGTACTTAACGCGGTTCTTTCAACTGGTGAATCACCACGTACTCTGAGTCGATCAAAAGAATCGAACCGAACTCCTATTATTGGTGAATCACCATGTAGTCGGAGTCGATCAAAAGAAGCGAATCGAACTCAATTTATTGGTGAATCATCTCGTACCCAGAGTCGTTCTAACCGTTCTACAAGTGACTTTGATGACAATGAATTACTCGACACAATATGTTCTGTAAGTTTTGATCTGAAGTTTTTTGTAAAAGTACAATATGTTTTTGAGCTGAAGTTTTCTTCTATATCTGAATTTTTGTTGTGTGTCTATTCTAGAGGTTAATGATGGAGGTTCAAAGGCATGCAGAAAAAGAAAGAAGCACGATCGTGAAAGAAGTTTTCGATAAGTTTAAAAAGGAGGAGCGATCTACTATTGTGGATGCGATTTTTGTAAAAGTGAAGGTAAGCTAATTTATAGAGAAGTCTTTTTATTTCTGCTGATGTTATTCAGATTAATCACTGTTAGTAATTTTTTTTCTAGGAATATTTCGATGAGAAGTTTGAACAATTGTTTAAGATTGTCAACAAATCAAATGGAATGGACGATGACAATTTTTATTTGAGTAACCATCGAGAATATGATAGAGTGAATGACTGTTACGAACATCCATCGGATATTAATGTTGTTGATAATGCATCAGATAAAGTCACAGATGTAAATGCTACACGTGAGGAAGTGGCTTTTGAAGGCGATCAACATGTTCAAGAACAAGTTGAAAAGGAACGTTCCAGTGTTGATAGATTGAGCAGAGATGGAAATGATGAAGCAGATTTATCAACTGAGAATATTGGAAGCAAGAAAGGTGCAGATAATCAAGTTGTTGAGACTGAAGAACATACTACTCATGATGCATTGCGTAAAGTCACAGATGATAATGCTACACGTAAGGAAGCGGCTGTTAAAGGCGATGAACATGTTCAACAAAAAGGTGGAGAGGAACAATCCAGTGTTTGTAGACAGAGTAAAGATGGAAATGATGAAGAGTTAACAACTGAGAAAGGTGCAGATGATCAAGTTGTTGGCACTGAAAAACATGCACCGAGTTGTGCTTTGGAAAGTGATATTGCAAAAGGCAATTTGTTTGGCGATGGAGATCAAGCACTTGTTGGTACTTTAGAACTGAAAGCGAGTGAAATGTCTAGAACTATTAGGAAAGACGATCGGTTTAGAGGAGCACTATCTATTTGCAAAGAACTTCTAGGTGGTGATACACAGGAAATTGTTACTCAGGTATAAAGTGTGAAGTTTATAATATTTCAATGATACCTTAGATAGGAGCTGAAGTTTGTTTCATGTTTTGTGGTTTTTGTAAAAACTACAACATGTTTTTTTGCTGAATGTTTTGTTTTGTAACTGGTGAACTTCAGCTCTAGAGCTGAAGTTTTTGTTTTTGTAACTGTCGAACTTCAGCCCTAGAACTGAAGTTTTTTTTCTTTTGTAACTGTCGAAGTTTTTGTTTGTGACTGGCGAACTTCAGCCTTCTTAGAGTTGAAGTTTTAACTGTTTTTTTATAATATCATGTAGTGAAATTTTCACTACAGGTATAAATTTTTTCTGTGTTATATATATAGAAAAACTAGTTGATCTATTTCCCCCTCTTTATGAATATGCAGTGGAAGTTGAAACTAGTTGTGCTTCAATTAATACAACTCAAAAACTCTCTGATGATGCTGAATTGAATGAAGGTAGAGTTGAGAAAAACCTTCCAGAGAATACTCCAATGCTCCTCGACGTTGGTTCACAATTGAATGAAGCTGGAAATGCTGATATCGAGAAGGCATGCAGCCTGGGGAAACCACAGTGGAAGACAAAAGTTAAGGTATTCTATAGATCATGAATTTATTATATTTGATCGAAGTATATTTTTTACAGTTTGAAATTTTACATAATTTTTTTTTTATATTTTTGAATGATTTTTTAGAAAGACTCAAGGCAGCTCAAAAAGAATTTGGTGAGTTTATGCAGCTATATGAAAAAGGAGAAATACATATATTCACACCCGTTGCCTCACATACAGGTGTGAAGTGTGTTGGTATTATTTTATAAAATTTAGTCAGTATTATTTATTTTTTTTGCATGAAGATACAGGATCTATTGGAATGCAAACACCATTTGTGTCTCAACAATTAGACTAGATAGTTATTTTCTGCAATTCGATTGCAAGCTATTGGTTTTGCCTAATGTGTGTTTTGTATCAATTTTATTTATGTTTATATTTTCCTTGCTTTTGCAGATCTCATCTGATACATCGCAACTTCTTCCAAATCCTAAAAGAAGGAAGATTTCCAGTTCTCCTATATGTGACACCAGTGATATCCCGAACTTTAATTTATGTTCATTTTCACTTGGTAGTACACAAGGTACTAATTCAGAAGGTAATTCTGCTGCTGTTGTTGTTCGTGAAGAGAGACAAGAACATCGTAAACATCATGGAGTTGGTTAAACATCTGCCACGATGGCTGTGGGTTTTCCCTCTGCTGCTGAACAGCAACAGTTAGTTGTGACGGAATAGCAAGAAGATCAAGCAAAAGGAAAACCAGATAAAAAAGGGAAAATGATTCGTATGGTGAGTATTTGGTTGAGATCTCCTTACATGGTTCATAAACAAAATCAAAGGGGCAAGATTGGAAAGTAGGAAAGAATACACGAAGGTGTCCCTTCCATTATGTTAATCAAGACAGTGGATTGATGCAAAGATTTACAGAGTGGTTGGAGATGGACGGCAGTGAATAAGATTCTAATCGATTCAGATTAGGTGGAGTTGATATTGCAAAATCATTCTTTATCGAGCTTATGGATCCTGACTCTGATCTTGCGGATGAAGTAAGTTATTAAGTTTGTTTATTGAATTGGGTTTCAACTGTATTTCCCAAAAGTTCAGCTTATTTTTTATAGTAAAGTTTTTGTACTGTAATTTGGAAAACTTCAGCTTTATTCATAGTAAACTGCTAATGTTATTATTTCACATATTATCATTTGTTGTTGTTCATTTGCAGCATATTGAAGTGGGCATATATTACTTGCGCAAAAAAATATTGTTATCACCTTCCAAGTTATCCAAAATCAAGATGTGCAATAACAGATTTACTTTTTGATCAGTATATGACTAAGCTGGATGGTATTCATCCTTCAGTAGAACAAATAGAGATAATTAAAAAAAGAAAGCAAAAGAGAATGGAGGATCATAAAAAGAGCAAATCAAAGAGAAAGATGATATCCAAACAACAGGCTGAAGAAGAAGAAGAAGAAGAAGAAGAAGAAGAAGAAGAAGCGGTTATTCAGCCACTTACGGACTTTAGTTGGTTTGAGGAAGAATCAACGAATGAAAATGTGGCCAACTAGGTAAAAGGCCTCGACCTTTCCTGTGGTATCTCATGGGCATCTGCTAGAAAAGTATTCTTTCCATTTCGACTTAAGCCAAGGGTCAGACATCTACGCACTACTTTTTTGGAATTCTGGACTTTAAAGATAAATTATATATGTGTATGATTCCATGGGCAGTGTAACATATGAACGTGCGCTTGAACATGTCAGAATTTATCCCCGATTGATCCCACACTGTCTCAAATGCTTAGATTTTGGTGCACACAATAAAATTTATGGGGAAAGTCCTGTGAAAAAATTTCAAATTTAGTGGATGAAGTCACCGCAACAGACTAACAAGTACGTGTTTCGAATATGTTTTACCATTCATCTTATGTTTATTATTTTTTGCCCTTGTGTTAACTATTCTTCAATTTCTTTTTCATGTATTTTTTGTAGTGGTGATTGTGATATATTTGCTCTTAATTTAATTGATATGCGGTTGAAGAAAGAAGATGTCTTCAATTTCGATCAAAGTCAGTCATTGACATTCAGGAGAGAATTGGCTGCCAATCTTTGGGCTCATAGAAAGTGGAAAAAAATAGCAGCTATGAAACTATAGAAGAACAAGAAGGACATGATTATGGAGATTCTGAAGAGACTCTGTGCGAATTTTTTGATTAGAGGATTGGTTGAACATAATTTGGATTTTGTGAATATACATTAATTATTTTTTTAGTTCACTTTTGTTCATACAAATATGTTTGTGTCTTTTATTATGAATTTTAAGTACATTTTTATTGAAAAAACTTAAGCATGAAGTAAATGACTTTTTAAGTTGAAGTTTTGGTTAAAAGTCATAACAAAAGTATCGATTGTAGGACAAAAATTTCAGTTTATCAAGTGCTGAAGCTTTTACAAATACACCAAAAAACTTCAGCATATTGGGCTGAAGTTTTTTGAAAAATCTTTACGACAAAAACTATTTAATCCAACACAAAAACATCAGCTTATCAGGTGCTGAAGTTTTTAGAAATGCACTAAAAACTTCAGCACATTGGGCTGAAGTTTTTTGAAAAAGCTTTACGACAAAAACTATTGAATCCAACACAAAAACTTTAGCTTATCAGGTGCTGAAGTTTTTAGAAATACACTAAAAAACTTCAGCACATTGGGCTGATATTTTTTGGAAAAGCTTTACAACAAAAACTTTAGCATGTTTTGGTATTTTTTTAACTCGATACTTATCTTTTTTGCATTTTCTAGCTACTTTTTGTCATTTAGCACCTATATCACCTACTTTTTGTGGCCTTATTTTTTACTATTTTTGTTATTGCATTTACTAACTACTAGCATTTACCACTTACTTGTTTTGCCAACTACTTATCTTGTTACATTCAATTTCTCTGAACAAAAAACAGTTAACAATCTCTTCAGCATTTATAGATATTAAATTGATTAGGAGCACTCTTTGGTTATATTACCAATCTCTTCACTTGAATATTTCATAGTCATCCATAGATTTCTATCATATTTCTTTAAATTTGTATTCAAAGAAAAACAAGAAAATGTTGGCAAAGACATGCTTATTGGGTGTAGCAGGGAGTTCATGGGAAGCAAAGATAATGACGGAAAAGTCGAAATACTTCATATGTGAAGGAGAGTGGCCAGATCAAAAACTCGAGCTCCATGACAATTTGCTTTTTTTACTAGTTGATAAATCTAACTTTTAGGAAAAAGAGCAAATTTCCTGGGGCTCGAGTTTTTGATGTGGCCACTTTCCATCACATATGAAGTATTTTGGACTTCTCCTTCATTATCTTTGCTTTCCACGAATTCCCTGCTGCACACCAGTAAGAATGTCTTTGGCCAATATTTTCTTGTTTTTTTCTTATGAAAGAAGACGGGTGTTGCTAAAAAAATCATAGTACTAAACTTCGTCAACCTGTGTCTAACAGAAAATGCTTTGGTGGAATTAAATTTAGTGAAATGGAGCGTGACTGTCTTATAGCTCATGGTACTGCAGCGAATTTGCATGATGCCTTTTCACACTTGGAAAGGTTCATGGAATATGGTTAAGAAACCCAAGAAGAGCAACTAGGACATGACTATGGAGAATATGAAGACACTCTGTGAATTTTTTGATATAGAGAATAACTTGTAAACAAAAAATTAATTTTTTCTTTTTTTTCAAGGATGTAAGTGAAAACAAAATTGGATTTTGTGAATATACATTATTTTGTGTGAATTATGTGATGTCTTTTAAATTTTTGTTCTATTCGCATTAATTAGTTTTCTAGTTGATTTGGATTGATTCAAATATGTTTGAGTCTTTTTTCATGAATTTCAAGTATATTTTTGTTGAAATTCAGCATGCTTAACTTGAGCATTAAGTAAATAACTTCTACTTTTTAAGCTGAAGTTTTGGTTAAAAGTCATAACAAAAGTGTCAAATGTAGGACAAAAACTTCAGCTCATCACTAAATACACTAAATAACTTCAGCAGTTTCTGCGTAAGTTATTTGAAAAACCTTTACGACAAAAACTATCGAGTCCAGGACGAAAACTTCAGCTTACCATGTGTTGAAGTTTTTAGAAATGAACTAAATAATTTCAGCACATTGGGCTGAAGATTTTGAAAATGCTTTACGACAAAACTATTGAATCCACGATGAAAAACTTCAGCTTTTGATGTGCTGAAGTTTTTAGAAATGAACCAAATAACTTCAGCACATTGGGCTGAAGATTTTGAAAAGCTTATGACAAAAACTTCAGCATGTTTTGGTATTTTTTTAATTAAGTTGATGCTTATATTTTTTGCATTTACTATCTACTTTTTGTCTTTTGTCACCTACTTCATCTTTCATTAAAATTTGTTTGACCATATAGTAAATGATCCGAAAAGTTATTTTTCAGGCTAAGTTATTTTTTATTATAGAAAAACTGTGGGCTTATTAAAGCTGAAGTTACATTTCTTTTTGCATTTACCACATACTTATCTTGTTTCATTTAATTTCTCTTAACATAAAATAGTAAAAACAGCTGAAAAGTTACTTTTACATTTAAATTGATTAGGTGAACTCTTTGTCTATATTAACAATCTCTTCACTTGAAAATTTCATAGTCATTCATAGACTTCCATAATATTTCTTTAAATTTATATTCATCCTTAGTCTTTCAGCTTTTGTTAAAGAAAAAATGTCTAGTGCAAGCGGAAGTAGGAAGCCTAATATGGATGAAATTAAGCAGAAGTGGGAGACTTTGAAGTGTGAGTGATACAATAACAAACCGATGACTAATCTTATGCTTTTGTGGGATCAAGTAAAGGCTGATTGGGAGAGAATCATGCCACAGTTCTTTGCCAATGAATCATTCAAGAACAGGCTTAACCTGGAACGTAGTTGTGTAGGTTATTCAACCTCGTTCGACAAGGTTGTGCAACAGTTTGATAGTTTTATGTTTCCCATCGGGGACGACTATTCCAAGCTGCAAAACAACCTGAAGACTCTTCTTTCTCTTATGGACAAAGTAATCGTCGAACAAATTCAGCTGTGTGATGAATTCAACAAGTTGAAGAATGATCTCGTTGGACTCTGTGGTTTTTTGCCTGAGTACCCTATAGTTATCTCCGATACTGATGATGATGAGATATTTAGAGAAATTGAGGAGTACTGTGATGATGGTGATGATAATGGTGATGATTGTTAGTGTTTGTAATCCTTTTTTTATGTTTTAATGTTGTGCTTTTTTGTTTACTTCAGCCCATAGAGCTGAAGTTGTTAGGTTCATTTTGTATAACTTCAGCCTAGAGAGCTGAAGTTTTGTTTGTAATTTGTGTGTTGTTCTCATCTCTTTTTATATCAATGTAATTGTCATCCTCTTTCTTCTTAGCTTTCTATTGCATTATCCTTGTTATTTGTTGGTATTTTCTTTATACTTCTTAGTTGATTTTTATGTTTAGTTTTTGTAATTCTTTTTTATGTTTTCATACTGTGCTTTTTCTATGTTCTTTTTCTATAACTTCAGCTTACAGATGCTGAAGCTTTTGTTTGTACATGCATTTCTTTTGTGTGTTGTATGCGTATGTGTGTGCGTGTATGCGTGTGTGCGTGTGAGTGTGTGTGTGTGTTTGTTTAAGGATATGTATTTCACATACTGTAACCTGAAGTTTTTTCTCGCAGAAGTCATTGCGTACTTTTTTAAAATGCAACCAAACCTATAAGTGTGACGACCCAAAGGGGTCATCACCTATTTTCTTATCCATTCTATGCTTCTGAGGCCTTGAAAACCTCATTTAGAGTCACCTCGATTTGAGTGCACAGTCCGGGCGCGTAGCCGGAAAGCTTAAATATGAAATTTTGAGAAAAATGCTAAGTTTTGATGTTAAAATAAATAAGTTTGACTTTGGTCAATTGTTTGGGCAAACGGACTCGGACCCGTGATTTGACGGTCCCGGAGGGTCCGTAGGAAAATATGGGATGTGGGCATATATCCGGAATCGAATTCTGAGGTCCCAAGCCCGAGAAATGAATTTTTAAGTAAAATTATTTTCTGAAAATGTTTAAGGAAATTGGAAATGAAATCTGATTAGAAAGCGATGCTATCGGGCCTGGGATGCTGAGGTTATTGATATTGTTCCCTTGCCGGAAATTAACTGTTTAATGGTGTTCCCTTTCCGGGATTTCTATTGTTATTTGTTTACTCCCTTGCCCCTTTGTTTGTGATTGTTGTTTGGGTGAGGAAGAGCGTTAAAGCACGAAGGGTGATGCCGTGCATTGTTTGCTATGGTGAGGAAAGAGTGTAAAACACGAAGGGTGATGCCGTGCCGTACGATGTACCATTCCGTACTGATTATCATTGACTATATGGTGAGGAAAGAGAGTAAAAGCACGAATGGTGATGTCGTGCACGTTGTTATTATATGATTGATTTGGTGAGAACTAGAGTAAAAGCACGAAGGGTGATGCCGTGCAAATTGTTGATTTCTGATTCTTGATGATATTCTAGTTATGTTGTTACTTTCCTTACCTGATGCTTTCCAATCTGAACCGTTATTTCCCCCACAACATGTTTCCCTTCCCACATTTACTGGTTATTTCTGCATTTTCCTTTCCGCTGTATATATTTAAATTGCACAGGTTTATTTGGTAGTCTGGTCCTAGCCTCGTCACTACTTCGCCGAGGTTAGGCTAGACACTTACCAGCACATATGGTCGGTTGTGCTGATACTACACTCTGCACTGTGTGCAGATCCCGGAGCAGTTTACGGATAGTAGTTGGAGGGCTTCCTTCAGTCCACCCGGAGACTCAAGGTAGACCTGCAGGTGTTCGCGGGCCCTGGCGCCTCCCTCTATCTCTATTCCCTATTTCATTTTCTTTTGTTCAGAAACAATTTATTGTATTTTCTTCAGGCCTTGTTTGTAGTGACTTTTAGATAGTCTGTGACACCAGGTTTTGGGTATTGATGTTTTGAAAGTTGTAATAAACGTAGTCTTGAGTAATAAAAATTGTTGACTTCCGTGTCACGCCCCAAACTAGGGGAGGCACGACTGGCACTCGATACTGTATTCGATCGAGTTAGCCACTAAACATACAAGTTAACTAAACTGGGGGCCCAACAGATCGGGCAGCACAACATCTGAAATACTAAACATGGACCATTAAGGTCATGGCCTGAATAACAATAAGCCATATAAACAAAGGTAGAAGAGCCAAAATAATAAAGTACCAGCTGGACGACGAGGCCGCGACTGGAGACATACATGCCTACACATATATATATACATGTCAAGCCTATGGGCTGGAGACTAGAAGCTGTAAAAAGAAACCCAGAATACTGTGTCCACACTAGCCTCTAAGAGTGTCATAAGCACTGTCGAGACAAGGCCCCGACTATACCCAAACTGTATAACAAAAGTAACCATCCTATGAAAGCTCCAGGAAGAGGTGGAGCTTACCAACTCATAGCTGAACCCCGAAATCCTAGCAGAGGGGTCGATCAGAGTCCCTACCTGGACCTGCACACACAAAACAAAAATGAAGTGTCCCCAGGCAATGGGACATCAGTAGGAATAAAAATGTACTGGTATGTAAGGCAGAAAGTAGAATCATACATAGCTGATGGAAAAAAAGTAATAGAGACACCACCTGACACTGAAACGCTGATAGCCTCCATGGCCGACATCCGACCTCATGGTAATCAAATATGTATGGTATGCTCGTGTAATCGTATGTCGTGAATACATATATATTGATGCAAATGCATAACATATCCAACCAAATGCTAGCAATGACGGTCTCTTCCGGTAGCTAACTAGTATCATATTGCCAACCTGTGGCCATCTATACAATATATATAGTTTTTCGGGCAAATAGGCCCCTTACCTCCGATTATAGCTCGAAGTCCATGCATAAAATTCCATGTATGATATGAACTTTGAATGCACATAATAGGCCATAACAAGAACTTAGCCAACCTTGGCTCATAGGTACTCTTATTCTCATAATCATCTTCGTATCGCATACAACTGTCTCGTGGAACCTCATATGTTTTCTTTCTTTTGAATAAGCTTGGAAACTTAACTCGACTTTTAGAAAGATAACTTAACTCTGAAGAGGTTGATAAAAAGCTTAAGGTGCTTCACTTAGTCCTTATACCTGATTTCTTGATATTTAGTAAAAGAAAGTATTTTTAAAAAAATCAAGTGTTTTAGTAGTTTAAACATAAAAATTATATTTGAGATTTTTGGAAATCGACGTGTCACTTTAGAGATTTTAAGATACACTTTAACAAGGGAGAATGATTGATCGCAAATACTAAATGCCTTTATTTTCTAGTTACACAACCCAAAGACGAATAAGAATTCACATATATAGACATATAGTTAAGAAAGTCGACAAAATGACATATATAGATGTCAAATACCCTATTTAACCGAATGAGTGAAATATCAACCTAATAGCATCATGAAAATACTTCAGCTACGATCCCAATGCCTTTCACAGAAGGTCTTTCTAGCAATAGAATAGTAAAATATCACATTTGACGTCTTAGGAATTTCCCAGAATTTGTGCTAAAAGGAAGGACGGAGCTTAGCCTTAACATACCTTTCCAACGAACGTTCGAATGCCTGTAGTTCCTTCACGAAAGTTGTTACTTACATCCTAAGCTTCGAAAACACTATATATATGCAGCTTATACGCACCTATAAACAGTTCATAATTGAGTTTAAATCGGCAGATTTGTCATATGACCCTAACTTGATGAAACGTCCGTAGAACTTTGTAAAAACGATCATAAAAGAGTCCCAAGATGATTAACTTGGCAAACCAAGTATAAAGCTTGAAGAACCAGCAAGAAAAACAAATTTCTATCTTCCAAGAATAGCTCGAAACACAGCTAATAGAAGGGGGAAACGATTGCAAAGCGTAGAGATTGAGTTTCTAGGCACGGGGACAAATTTTAACGGTAAAAATCGTTAAAAACGTACCTTAATCACTCAAGACCACCATGGAACCCTCTCTTAAGCTCCCTCACTGTTTTTGGACGAAAATGAAATGTTTTTAGGTCTAAAAAGTTGAATTTTCCGACTTATACTACTTGTTTGACCCGACCCGGTTCGCGACCCGGTTTCAGTCTGGACAGTCCGCGGTAAACTAGTCATAACTTTTTACTTTGATGTCGGATAGATGTGAGGTTTTTTGTTTGTGAACTAGACTCATATATCTTCGATTTGATAGGTTGTGGATCCCATAAATCATTATATATTGGAAGGAATGATCTGATACATTTGACCCAAAGTTTAGAAAATTTGTTAGAGAAATTTACGATAACCTTTACCGACCTTTATTTCGCAACTTGCTTGATTCCAAAACTTAACATGTGACCCGTGTGATATTATAATACCTCATAAAATATTATTCTTAGCATATTAGACACTCTTGGTCTTATCCCACATGTGTAAATTAACTTAAACCTTCCGAACGCACGGGGTGCCACCCGAGCCATTTCTTTAACCACGAACCTTTGTTTAAGGGATTCCTTTGACCTACAGCTTTAGTTTAGTTCCTTGATATTACCACACATTTTCATTCTTATTCTCCCACTATGCTACACCCAATCATATATACCTAATATAACCACGCCACGTTACGTATATTGCGTAAGAGAAAAAGAAAAAAAACATGGGGTCTCATATTCCGCTTATTTATTTAATTCTGCTGTTTTCATGTTATCGATGGTAACTGAAAAATAATAATTTGTTAATGAAAAAGGTAGTTAAGGGTTGGCTTGCCTAGCTCTCATTAGTAGGCGCCATCACGACTCCCGAGGGTGGGAAATCCGGGTCGTGACAAGTTGGTATCAGAGCTCTAGGTTACATAGGTCTCACAGTTCACAGACAAGCTTAGTAGAGTCTGAGGGATCGGTATGGAAACGTCCGTATTTATCCCCAGAGGCTACAGAGTTAGGGAAAATTCCACATTTGTTCTTTCTCGTCGTGCGGATTTGTTTCTCAATGCCAATTGGATTTCTACTCTATTCTTTCGCAGATGGAGAGAACACGCGCTTCCTCATCTACCACTCAACAGCCCGAGCCCCCAACAACAACTTCCACTAGGGGCAGAGCATGAGACCGAGACCATGCTAGAGGCCGAGGTAAGGGCAAAGCTCAGCCCTGAGCAGCAGCCCCAGTGGCGGAGCCTCTGGTTGATTTTGTGGAGGAGGTTCCGGCCCCAGCAATTCTGGTGGGCCCAGCTCAGGTCCCAGAGAGGATCATTGCCTGCCCAGTTCTTCAGGACGCTCTAGTCCGATTGGTGGGCCTCATGGAGAGTGTCACCCGAGCAGATTTGCTTCATATAGCACTAGAGCAGGTGGCTCCCCAGATTTAGATTCCAGCGGTTCAACCAGCTGGAGCAGTTTAGCCGGGTGTAGTAGCTCAGACCGTCGATAGAGCGGCTATGTCCGTTGATGCTTTGTGGAGGCTGGATAGGTTCACCATGCTCTTCACTTCTACATTCAGTGGTGCATCTACTGAGGATCCCCAGGATTATCTGGATTGTTGTCATGAGGTTCTTCGGAACATGGGGATCGTTGAGACCAATGTAGTTGATTTTGCTACCTTTCGTCTGTCGGGATCCGCCAAGACTTGGAGGAGGGATTATTGCTTAGCCAGGCCAGCCGGGTCGCCATCTTTGACATGGGAGCAGTTTACAATTGTCATACCTCTTTTTTACCTACACCCCCCGGAAGGGAGTATAAAGGAGTTTTTTCCAACTTAAAGTGACAATCGAAACAGGATTATTTTATTAAAAAATTCAGAGTCGCCATTTGGAATAATTTTATAGCGTCCCAAGTCACCATTTCAAATCCCGAATCGAGGAAAGGATTGACTCTGTATTACAGTCTGCGAACCAAAAATCCTGGTAAGGAATTCTGTTAACCCAGAAAAAGGTGTTAGGCATTCCCGAGTTCGGTGGTTCTAGCACTGTCGCTCAATTGTTATAATTGGCCTATTATCTGATTTTAATAAATGTTTTAGCCTATGGTTCAATTTTAACTTATTAACCGCTTTTAATTAATTTTAGGAATATTCAACGTCATCTAAAACACATCTTGAACCACGTCACATAAATGCACCCGTGGTCCACGACACATTTTATTTAATGTTGTTGAGATTTGGATTTGGGTCACATAAATGCACACCCGAATTTAGGAAGGTAATTTTATTAAAATGACCGCCTAAAGCTACTACGCGTTAGCAACTTTTCGAGGGCCATGGAAAATTTGCTAAATGGCGCGCCTCAATTTCTAAGGATAAAAATATTAATTAAATGAGGGTCGTGAAAACTACGATGTTCATTAATAAATCATACTCGTGTCACGTGAACGTGTACGCGATCACGATAATATATTTATTACGAGAACGTGCGTAAAGGCATACTAGTATCTTTGAATAATTCGACATCATTCTTATACCAAGCTTAATGTCCGGTTTCCAATACCGGGGGCCCATCTATTTATAAAAAAAATAGAGAAACAGATCCAAAACTGATTCCACTCACGTAGCCCACTTTAACTTAAGAACAAGGACCGATTTTCATTTAATTTAATGTATAACAAGAGCACATGGCTCAATACCAAGACTAGCACAAAGTTGCAACATTAAAAGGCCAGAAACAAAAATTCTTAAGCTACTAGATAATCAAATTCACACTCATCAATTTAGATATATAAAATAATAATTCCAACCTCAAAACAAATCATGACATCTAGCAAAAACTTGGCATCAAATTCAAACAAAAATAGAATCAGTAAATTAAGTAAAGTAAAAGATATAATCAGTAACATAAAGAAGGAACCTTTATTGTTGAAACTTCCCAATATTTACAATGAAGAAGAGATCCAAAATTGTTCGATGAACCCGACACACCTCTATCCGTTTCCTTATGTGCGTGTGTATGCATCTTGGACTGTTTTTGGTCAGTGGCTTAGATTGTAGGTTTCTTTTGGAGTGTTTGATTTCATGTGGAAGTTCGGCTAAATAGGAATAATTTCACGATCCACAAAAGGAAAAAAGGTTATATTTCTAGTAGAATGCACATTAATAAAGAAGATTTTGGCTAGAAAAGGAAGGAAAATAAAATATAAAAAAAATAAAAGAAAAGCATGTAAGTTGGCTTCACGAGAAAAATGAATGAGGAGTTCAAATCCTTAGCATTTGATTGCTGGGATTTCTTTGTAGAGGAGGTCGTGTCCTCTTTGGGAATTGGGGCTATGCCGCCGATCTCTTCTTCGTATTCCTTTTTTTGCTCTCCTATAAAGTGTAGGGATTTCTAGGTTATATCTTGTATTTTTGCTAACTAGTCCCTAGGTCTTTTGTGTATTAGGTCCCTAGGTTTTAAGAAAGGTGTTAAGGGTATTGGGCTTTAGAAATTATGGGTTAGGTTCAAAATTAGGCCTAAAAATGGGTTGCTCGAGCCCAAATTTTATTCTTTTCCCGCGAACGAGAATAAAACACGATCTTTTTTTAAATTAATCCTACTTAAGTAAAATGACCATTAAAATAAGACTTGCCGCTAAAACAAAACTATTTTTTTGGGTACTTTTTCAAGATTAAAAATGACTACAAAACATTAATGACTCTATTTTTTGTAATTTTCATTTTCTTGTAATAAAATAAAGTAAAAGAATAAAAATGAGTTGAAATAGCTATATTAGGACTAAGTTAAATATTTACGTGCTAAAATATGAAAATCTTAGGGAGGATCAAAAATCACATGTCTACAGCTGCCCCTCTTTGACCAGAAACGCAAAGAGTTTTCAGACAAAGAACGACTAGACAGGTTTTTTGACCCGGTCCTTATTTAACGAGACCAAAATTAAGAGAAAAGGGAAATGTGACCGAGCCCTGGTATCTGAGCTGCCTACATATCATTGGCTATAAAGGAATCAGGCCACGTGTAGTTCAGAGGTGAGTGAGATGATGGAGTATGCCGAGGTGAAGAGTCGATCGAGGTGCCGTTCCGCAGAGGTTTCGGTCCGCAGTCCTGTTATTACATCAAAAATCAAAACATGAAAAAGACTAGCTAAGCCTGTCAACTACGAGTTACAAGATTCCTATCTATAAGTCTTCTGAAGCTTGATCTTGAGTCTTGAATGGTTCTTCATGCGGACCTTAGATTTGAACCTTGTCGTTTGCTAGTTGCAGGTGCTAGCTCGTTCTTCTACAACTTTTTGGATCAAGACCGGACATGTAGTGCTTGTGACTTCCACCATGTCTTAAGCAGTTCACATCTTCCATCAACTTCTGCATTTGGGTTCACTTCTTGCCTTTCTCTTTTTTTCTTTATTGTGACTAACTTCTGTTGATCACCTTCGGACTGTTGACTCGCATTCTTGCCGTGAGATTCTTTGGTTGCTGACTTAAATTGCAATCTGAGATGTTTTTCCTTTTCTTCAGGTGGACACCTGATTGTTGAACTCGAACTTGTATTCCCTTGCTCTCCAAGTGGGCTCCTGATTGCTAAACTTGAATGTATTCCTTGCTCTCCAGGCGGGCTCCTGACTGCTGACTTGAAATGTATTCCCTACTCTCCAGGCGGACTCCTGATTGCTAAACTTTAAATGTATTCCCTGCTCTCCAGGCGGGCTCCTGATTGCTGAACTTGAAATGTATTCCCTGCTCTTCAAGCGGGCTCCTGACTTCAACAAAATAAACAAAAACAAAGAAAATTTTCTGCTCATTTGGGTATCTGGGCATACATGTAAGTGTAAAACGGATCACATTACCAAATATCAATAAGAACCTGAAAGCTAAAACTTGAATTGTACTCCCTTGTTCTCCAGGCGGGCTCCTGATTGCTGACTTGAAATGCATTCCCTGCTCTTCAGGCGGGCTCCTGACTGCTGACTTGAAATGTATTCCCTGCTCTCCAGGCGGGCTCCTGACTGCTAACTTGAAATGTATGCCCTGCTCTCCAGGCGGGCTCCTGACTGCTGAACTGAAATGTATTCCCTGCTCTCCAGGCAGGCTCCTGACTGCTGAACCTGAAATGTATTCCCTGCTCTCCAAGCGGGCTCCTGACTACTAACTTGGAATGTATTCCCTACTCTCTAGGCGGGCTCCTGACTGCTGACTTGAAATGTATTCACATATGTAAGTATAAAACGAACCACATTACCAAATATCAATAAGAACTTGAAAACTAAAACTTGAGTTATACTCCCTTGTTCTCTAGGTGGGCTCCTGATTGCTGACTTGAAATGTATTCCCTGCTCTCCAAGTGGGCTCCTGACTACTAAACTTGAACTGCTTCTCCCTAATCTCCAAGTGGGTACCTGATTTCAACAAAAAACAGACAAAACAAAGAAAATTTTCTGCCCCAGTTTGGTAACTGGGCACATATGTGAGTGTTAAACTGAATCATATTACAAAATATTACTAAGAATTTGAAAGCTAGGTCCCATTATCCAGGGGGTCCTAACAACTCTTAATTAAACGACAATTTTAAATCTAAGTTATATCTTCTAAAGGTGTGACTTATGCTAAGTTTTGCTATCCAAGCAAGTTTTAAAACTATATCTCATTATCCAGGAGGGTCCTGAAACTCAAAATCAAGTCTTGTCCTAAAAAATAACACTTTTACGACTGAATTAAACTACCCTACGACAGAATTTACTCTAAACCTTGTTTTCTAATGGAAATCCTAAAGCTAGGTCCCGTTATTCAGGAGGGTCCTGAAAACTCCTAATTGAATCCTATCTCAAACATGTAAACTTTGAAGCCTACTTATGTTCCTTTGGGGCACACTTATGATAGATCTTGCTACTCATAATTGTTTTGAATTTTAAACTAAATCCCATTTTCCTGAAGGGTCCTAAAAACTTTAAATTAAATCCCATTATCCAGGCGGGTCCTGAGAGTTTACGGTCAAACCTGTCTGGTTCTTGCCTTTCCTTGCGGTGGGTTTCTCCTGAAACAAACGAGATTTCCTGCCCCTATTTCAAATCAAAGAAAAATCTTGTCAATTTAAAAATATGGTGGTTGGTTTGTGGCCTTGACTTTGAGGGCGGTTGCTCCTTCACTTCTCATGATAACCGATTTCCACTCGAAGACCTTGTTTGTTCCTTGACTAATCACTTTCTCTGTCATCCTTATCCCAGAAAATACCTCTTCTCCGTTCAGACCCAATTCCCTTTATCTGTTGCATTGCTCATGAACTGACATTTACCAACCTTTGTGTTTCACCGAAAATACCTTTGATTCGTCCACCTAACACCCTCCATCTGTTGCATCGTGCTCTTGTGTTGACATGAATTCCAAAGCACGTTAATTGCCATCCACTTAGTGCGCATGTTGTTCCTTCCTGACTTAAATCACTGGCCTTGTCCTTGAAGTCTATTGTTCCCTCACTTTTCACGATAACTTTGATTTCTGCTTGGAATACCTTGCTTGTCACTGGTTAAACACTTTCTTTGTTGATCTCATCACAGAGAATACCTTTGACCCGTTCACCCAACATCCTCTATCTGTTGCACTGTTCACAAATTTAAATATACCAAACCTTTGTATTTCTCATGGACTCCAAAGCATGTTGATTGCTACCAACTCGGTGCGCTTGTTGTTCTTTCCTATCTTATGTCACTTTGATGTGCTGGCCAGATCCCGTTTTGTGCAATTGGAAAGCTAGTGGCAAATTTTGAAGTCATTTCTCACTTATTCTGACCAAACAGACTCAGGAAGAAGAAGTAAACAAGACAAAAGGAACAGAGTAAAGGACAAAGGAAAGAGATAATTCTTAACAAAAAAACTACAAAGTAGAAACCTATCAGATGTGGATACCAACTCTAATGACCATGACATGTACATGTTGATTAAGTGGCCTAATCTGTCAAACAAGTCTGATGTTCAACTCTTGTTATACCCCTGAACCGTGAAACTGGACTTCAATGCTCAGACTATCCAATCTGATTCACAATCCTTATTCGACTTGTAGTGCCCGAAGGGTTTTCACCATCAAGCCTCTCTCATTCTATTCTTTCTCTCAACTTAGCGTCGCCTTACGGTGCCCGCGAGGGTTTTCACCAATAAGACTCTCTCATTTTTGGATTTCTCTCAGCTCTCATCGCCCTACGGTGCCCGTGAGGGTTTTCACAAATAAGTCTCTCTCATTTTCATTATTT
Source organism: Nicotiana sylvestris (assembly GCF_000393655.2). Classification (NCBI taxonomy): domain Eukaryota; kingdom Viridiplantae; phylum Streptophyta; class Magnoliopsida; order Solanales; family Solanaceae; genus Nicotiana; species Nicotiana sylvestris. The sequence goes on along the minus strand of NC_091064.1, from coordinate 169,736,038 downwards.
TTCTGCTTGGACCAGAGTGTTGCCCCTGATATGAATTACCTCTCCTTGCTTGACTTGGATTCTCCCGAAGACTGAACGGAAGGTCTTTCTTTGGACAATAATGTGGGCTTTTGGATAAGGTTAAAAAGAAAGGATATCAAAGGCTCAAAACAATTCACATGGGTTAAAAATTGCAACTTTCGGAATCAGATTTCTTACAACAACCACAATTTCTGCCCCAGTTTCTTGCTTGGGGGCTTTTGGATTTTTATTTTGATGAGACCGAACCGTGAGGCTACCTACGTATCCTTAAAAGGAATCAGGTCGAACGTAGTTCATGACATAGGAATTACTTTGTTGTTGTGATTTTATCTTTTCTCTTTCTTTTCTTTCTCTTTTTTGCTTTCTTTTTCTCTTTTTGTTGTTTTTCTTCTTCTTTTTTTCTTTTCATTCTTTTATTTCTCTTTTTTTTCCTTTTTCTCTTTTTTTTTTGATTTTCATTTTTCTTATCTCCCTTTTCGTTCTTTTCTTTTCTCCTTTTCCTTTACTTATCTTTCACGCTTGTGTTTCTGATCTTTGCTACTGATTCCGAAAGAGGGGTATGAAAGAAAATAAACAAGGCTCAAAGGGGTAACGAAGGATAAGGTGTTTAGAAAGTAGAACAAAATGCCTTCGTCATTCCAATCTTCAAAACATGCCAAGTACAAACAACACAATTAAACAAACCAAGTAAAACATTCGTAACATCTTTTGATTGCGCCAAACTTGATGACCATATCCACACATTCGCCTTCTACATCTGTTACATATAAAGCACCATTGGACAACACTCTCACTCTCACTACCACGAACGCCCCCTACAAATTTGGGGCAAACTTGCCGTTATCTTTACCCGATGCAGCATGATGCATTTCAATAGTGTATTTTTATGTTCTATCTGCCCCAATTTCACACAATTCGGGCTTGAAGTAATCTCAAAATGCCTTCACTTATTTTCCTCAAATGTCCCTACATCTTCAACATTGTTTCGTTGCTTCGTGACTAAACTGATTTTTAAAACCAGGTTGAGAATTATGCGTGCATGTCATGTCACTAGAGTCAATCAGGAAAAGAACTATAAAAAGAAAAGGGAACTAAATGAAAATGACTAGAAATTACATAAAACAAAAAATTGCATCAGACAGATGGTGAAAGGGTTTGAACAACAAAACAAACAAACTAAACTGGGGTCACAAACCTAGATAACACTAGACGGGCTACTATGACTAAAAAAACTAGGCAAAATAAAAGGATAGAAGGGTTTGAGTCACAAGACAATATCTGGATTACAACCCTGAAATAACCCGGACAACAGAAATGACAACAAAATAAACCACCAAAACTCCTCCCTGACTAACCAAGAAATGAGCGTCTTTCCAATTGTCAAGCTCAGTATCTTAGCCATTGAATTCCGCATCAACATTACTAGGACCCTCACAAACCTCCATGACATTGTTCTTAATAAATTGTTTTTGGGTTCCCTTTGTTGGTTCGTTCTTAAGATCAACCTCTGATAGCACTGAAAACTTTGCAGCGCGTGGACCTTCGAGGATCTCAGAAGAATTCTCATATTCCTTTTCAAAACAAATCATACTCACCATATGCATCTCATTACGAACAGGTGATGGACTTTGGCTAGTGTCTGCTGCATCTTGATTTTGCACGACAATGTCACCTGCATCAATAAGCTTCTGAATTACTTTCTTCAGACTCCAACACTTCTCTATGTCATGCCCCTGGGCATCTGAGCAATATGCGCACCTTTGAGAAAAATCAAACTTCTTTGACAGAGGGTTTGGCATTTTTATATGAATCGGCTTCAACATGTCTAATCGCTTCAACTTTTGGAACAAACTTGCATATGATTCTCTAATAGGGGTGAAAGCCTTTTTTTTTCAGCAACCTCTCATTCTTAAATGCTTGATTGTGCCATAAACCTGATCCAGGAGGTTTTCGGTAGGCTCGTGGGGGTGGATAGGCATTTTGTGGAGCTGGGTACTGGGAAAATGATGTACGATTTTGGGAGTTCCGTGGAGAGAAGTGGCATTGGGGAGGATCATCTGGAGCACAAGGATATCCACGGGGACGATGTCGAGGCTGGAAGTGTTGATCGGGAAAGCCCATCGGATCATCTTTTCTGTTTCTCGTTCTTCCACCCAAGCTTACTAGGGTTTTCTGAATGTCTTTCGAACAACTCATGATTTTGCCTGACTTGATTCCCTCTTCCACTAGCTCCCCTATTTTTAACACATCTTTGAAAGGTTTTCCCAAGGCCGGGATCAAATGACTGAAGTAGGTGGGCCCCTGGGCTTGTAGGAAAAGCTCAGCCATTTCTTCTTCACCAATCGGGGTATTGACTCGAGCAGCTTGCTCCCTCCATCTGAGCCTAAACTCCCTAAAGCTTTCCTTCGGCTTCTTTTCTATTTTAGATAGGGAAGAGCGGTCTGGGGTAACACCTGATCTGTATTGAAAGTATCGAACAAAATCTTGAGCTATGTCACCCAATGTAGGCCACTTACCAACATCTTGACGATTATGCCATTCCAAAGCTGCCCCGGTCAGTCTCTCACTGAAGTACGCCATCAACAAATCATCTTTCTTGCCAACACTTCTCATTTCACTGCAATAATCCCTCAAATGGGCTACTAGATTTCCACACCCATCATACAAGTTAAATCTTTGCACTTTGAATCCCGCGAGCAGGCGAACGTCAGGGGACATAGACAGTTCTTTGTAAGCCATGCTACCATGGTCTCCCCTTCCTTGTTTGTTCTTTAAGGATTGTTCTATGCCTTTTCAGCCTCCTGGGTATCCCATCTCGCACTTTTCTTCCTGTGAACTCTTCATTTACAACATGAGGCCCATCCTGCGGACCCTGCTTGTATGAGTTGGGAACCTTGTGGGCAACCTTTGAGGGGTAATATTGGGCATCATTAGCTTTGAGTGGGTGTTCATTGTTGGGGATGGTGGATAAGACCGGAGGGCAATTTTTGGGAAAGGTAATTGGAAGATGAGTGATGGAGCTACTAGTGTGGTTGGAAAAGCCATGATAAGCAGGTGGATCTGGAGAGTATGGGGGATCATCTGGCACTGTGACCGATATTTGGGTAAGGGTAGCATTTAGGAAGCTAGGTGGTGGCGAGGGTGGTGCCTTCCCAGTCATCCAGGCCTGATACATGTCCGCCATGTGTTGTCTTAACATCCTCACCTCTTAAACCAACCCATTGTCCTGTTCAACCAATTGCTTTTGGGCACCTGTATCAACCAACTCAGTTTTATTGTTGTCTGCCATTGCCTTTTGACTTTATGTTATGGAGAGGAGTTACTACTTTGAGGACCACAAACCAACCACCTTTATGCTATGAAGATATCAAAAGGAACAAAATGGGGTCATCCCGTTAGCGTTAGGGCATTTAACACCAGAAATATCACATTGCGTGCAATGCACCTAGCAACAATTAATGGTTCTAAAATGACTTCGAGGGTCATAATGTCACTTGGCATCATCCAATCTGTCCATTTGAATCTTCTCTTTTCTTTTCTTTCCTTGCACTTCTTAGCTCACTCATTTTCTTTCCCCTTTTCTTTTTGATTGTCGCTCTTTTCTTCCTTCTCAATTCTCACCTCCCATAATTTCACCATCTTTTTCTCTCTTTCTTTTTTCTTTTTTTTCTTTTCTTCTAAAAAATAAAAAAAAATGATTCGATCAAACCCTATGTAGGTTGCCTACGTATCATGACATCGCATGAATTAGATTTTTGCATAGTTCGGGAAGATCAGGAATAAAGGAAACAAACTGACGTTCTCTGTTTCTTTTTCTTTTTCTTTTCTTTTTACCTTAATGACTACTCTGTTGAGAAAAGAGAAATAAATGAAGCAAATCTTTTTTTGAATTTTCTAAACTTAATGTTCTATAACCTATTTTAAACTCAAGCTTAACGGATTTTTTTTCTTTTCTTTGAATCAAATACTATATTAAGGAAAAACTCTAGAAGAGAAAGATATTTTTTTATTCCTTTTTTTTATGAAGAAAATCTAAAGAGTGAACCACAGAAAAATATTTAGAATTTTCATTTGATATTCTGATGCAAGGTTTCGAAACAAGCAATGAAAAAGATAAAACAAAATATTTTTGGATTTCAATTTTGATTGCCTAAAGAAGAATTTCTAATGACAAACAAAGGATAAAGTATTTTTTTTCTATGTACAATATCCTAAAGTTCTAATGAAAATAAAAGGAATTTTTTTTTCATTTTTCACTAATTTTCCCAAGAAACACCTCAAAAGAAAATCTTTTTGGAATTTGGAATTAACACCTTAAAGAAGGATTTTAAAGAAGTACTAAAAGAAAATTCTCTTTTTTTTTGAATTTTGGTCGTAATATATAAAAACAATTCATTTTAAGTCCTACATATTAATTGTCTAAAGGAAAAACAATCTCAAAGGAGAATTTTTTTTATTTCTTATAACAAAAACGCAAAATTTCTTCTTTTTTCTGGATTTTCGACTTGTAACACATTTCCACATACAAAATAAGAAATACAATAACAAAAGACTCGGCAAACTTAACCTGACTATTACAAACTCTAACATCACCTAAAAGACTAAATACTACTATACAGGACTAGAAAATAAAACAAAAACAATTGACTCAAAAACATAAAATGGCTCCTCGAGCAGCTCCTGAATGCAGTGATCCTGGGGTATCTGTCATGCTCAAACTCCAGTAAGTAGATCCACACCTGTATGAGAAAACTTAAACTAGCACTATGTGAGACAATAACATTCCCTGAGACACATGCAAGACATAATTGAGGCTATTTTTGCAAAATGGCTTATTTGGCCAAAAGGCGGCTAGAAGTGCAAAATTTGGCTATGATCCCCGCAAAGCCAAGAACCTACGATTTACTAGGAAGATCGGACCCTATGTGGGTTGCCTACGTATCACGTCCCGAAAGACAAGAATCAGGTATGCGTAGTTCGGGCAGATAGGATACGGGCGAGAAATAAAAATAACAACTAATTTAGAGAAAATATGTTTTTTTTTCTTTCTCTTTTTTTTTTTGAAAAATGATGAAACATGTAAACTCTTTTTTTTCTTTTTCTTTTTAGATTTTTGAAAAATGATGAAAAAGTACAAAAATCTTTTGAATTTTCCAAGCTCTTTTTTTTTTCTCTTAACAAAATATAACAGAAAACATAATTAGGCCCCACTCGCTTTATCTTCACACTTCACCCTATCCTTTTTTTTTCTTTCTTCTTTCTTCTTTCTTTTTCATTGTTTTTTTTTCATTTACCCTCAGCTATCATTGGTCCGCCAAATGACCCTTTTACCCTTGAATAAATGCAACATGTAGCACATAAAATGCATCAGGATGGTCTATTATTTTTTGGGGTATACCTGTCTTAGACGGACCCAACCCCTGTGTTGAGTCCCCTAAGTCAAGTGCACATGATGCAAACAAGCGTTCCTACTAGGGATCCGACATGAAGCTGAGTTATTCTAGGTTTAAAACTTGGGTATTTGTTCTAGACTTGTGTACTCGAGCGGAAAACTCGAGCCGAGGAGGAGGCTACGTACCGGGAACCAAAAGGCCATCCGGCTTAGTAACTTGTCTGAGCCTCTTTCTTATTTCAAGGTATGACACTAACAGAATAGGGAGACTCGACCAGTGAGCACATCCCCGAATATGAGAAGAGAAGGGTTTCGTAACAGTTTATGTACAGTTCAGATAATATCAAAGCGGTAAAAGCGACATTTAGCACATTAGGCCGAAACATGTAATAAAATCAGATAACAGATAAAACCAAATATAACAATTCATCTAAGCTCGAATTTTGAACTCTGAACCAGAGATTCTGGGTTCGATCCCCAGCAGAGTCGCCAGAGCTGTCACACCTCCTTTTTCACTTACATCCCCCGAAAGGGAGTATAAGGGAGTTTTTCCCAACTTAAAGTGACAATCGAAACGGGATTATTTATTAAAAGATTCAGAGTCGCCACTTATGAGATTTATGGTGTCCCAAGTCACCAGTTCAAATCCTGAATTGAGGAAAGGATTGACTCTGTATTATAGTTCCCGAGTTCCGTGGTTCTAGCACGGTTGCTCAACTATTATATTCGGCTTAATTATCTGATTTTAATGCATGTTTTAACCTATGGTTTAATTTTAACTTTATAACCGCTTTATTCATTTTTATTTTTTAGGAAGATCCAACGTCATCTAAAACATATATTGAACCACGTCACATAAATGCACCCGCGGTCCACGAAACATTTTATTTAACGTTGTTGAGATTTGGATTTGGGTCACATAAATGCGCACCCTAATTTAGGAAGGTAAATTATTAAAATAACGCGCCTAAAGCAACTACGCATTTTCTTAGCTTTGCGAGGGCCGCAAAAATTTCACTAAGTGGCACGCCGCGAATTCTAAAGAGTTAAAACAAAGTTAATTAAATGAGGGCCATGTAATTGTCATCTTTTTTTGGCATGGCGCACCTCACTTCTAATCTTAAGGAAATTCAAACTAAATGCTTGAGGGCCAAAAACTATTTGTATCCTATAATATGGCTCACCTCAATTATTAAGGGGCTTGGTTAATTGATTAAACGGCATAGGAAATTCTCGAATCGTTTTCAAGAAACCAGACTTAGCGATTTCTAACAATGGGGACGTGGGCCAGTCATTAGAAAGAGTTTGGGCCAACATCGGCCATCAGCAAAAAGTACACATATAGCCGAAGACTACCATTTTTCTTTGTTTCCAAATGATTTCAAGGCTTTGGTCCCAAGTTGATCCCAAGTCTAACAAAGAAATGAACATTAACGTACTGACCATAGACTGAGTCGCTGTTGAGCCCAACCCAATTCAAACATAGAAACTAGGCTCAAAATGGCCATGATGAAATCAACCCACAAATAAGCTATTGGATTTCAGCATTATAAACAAATGTATCGCTAATTGCTCGAGACAAACAAACACATAAATTTAAGCATCATTCAATTGACTATCCAAGCTGTAACCACAAACCCTTATACACAAGCAATTTACTCACTAATCTGTATACTAACATGATTTCAGATTCAGCATGCATGTATAAACATATGTTTCTCTACGTCCCATCTCCCTCACCTTAAATCCTCATTCCAAATAACTTGAAATTAACAATTAACTTGCGAAGCAATAAGAGGTCCAACACAACCTACTTTATTCTAACATGCTTAGTACAGAACCCAGCTAAGGGTCCAATTCACAAGTTTTCGTCAAATTTTCTTCTTCACAGTTCATGATTAGCTACCACAACAGGAACTCCAAACCCCACAACTAGTTATGAAGGCTTTGCCAAACATAATTTCATATCATATACAAATTAACTACAGCCCTCATAATAAACATTCAGTACATTGAGTAAACGCGTAATCTAGATGAAATAAAACTAAATTAAAGGATCCAGACATGCTGAAACCATGCTCGACATTTTCAAATTGCATTTCACACTTTAAGTCAGACTTCACATGGTGTAGAATTCAGAAAAGTGTACCGACTAAACTTGAAACCACACTTGATATCCTGACTTACACGAAACTGATGCCAATCACTTGTTCTTTGTCAAGAACAAACGATCATCATCAGTTTTGTAGTGAATCAGCCTTCTAATCATGAAAAACATAAGCCTGGGTCAATGCATGCCACCAGGTTCACCGGAAGTTGGTTTTGAACTTTTAGGGCTCGAACTCAGATTTAAAATTTAAGGAGTTCTGGACAGATTCGAGGGAAACCAGTGATGGATTAGGTATAAGGGGGTCGTGGCGGTTCTGTGGTGTCAATTTGGAGTAGTTTAGGAGAAATTAGGTTTTTTGTCTGACTTTCGATTGAAGATTCGACGAGTTCCAGTAGGACTCGAGGGAGGGGGTTTGGAGGTTTGGGAAGAAGAGAAGGAGGGGAATCTATGGTGTTAATTTGGTAGTGATTGGACCAACGCCGCCGGTGGAGACGATTTCCGGCAGGTTGCTCACGACGGAGGTGGTGAGGGTTCTCTGAGGGTGTGTGGGGACGATGAGAGGGGGTAGGGGGGGTGAGTTAGGACATTTTTATACCAGAAGATCCCAGCTTCTCCATCGTTGGATCTGGAAAACCTCGACGGTCCAGATTCATTTTAAGTGGGACGGGGTCGTTTCAATGAATGGGAAAACCAGATCGAGTGTTTTACTGGACTGGGCCGGGTGTGGGGAAATTTGAACGGGTAATGGGTGTTTAACACTTGGGCCTGGGACAAACTCAATTATAACAGCCCAAAAATCGGATTTTTCTTTTATTTCAATGCTTTTTCTTTTTCAATTTCAAATCCCTTCTTTTCAAATTAAAAATAAATTCCTAAATTAATTTTTAACCTAAATTAACCTACCCAATTAGATTAATCACTCATCATAGTATTTACAATAATTAATTAAATCCTAAATTTAAAGAAAAACTATAAAATTCAAAATTAAAGAGCTAAAATGCAAAAATGAACTATTTTTTGTGATTTTCATATTTTATAAAACAAACTAATTTACTAATTAATATAAAAAATGTAAAATTAAATCCTAGATGCAATGCGTGATATTTTGTATTTTTCATTAATTAAACAAAGTTAATATGCGCAGACAAATGCAAACAATTAACGAAAAATGCCACAAAAATTTCAAACAACGGGAAAAATTGTTTTATTTTGAATTTATGGGAGTGATTCATATAGGGCAAAAATTACGTGCTCACAGCTGCCCCTCTTTGCCCGGAAACACGAAGAGTTTTCGTGCAAATATAAAGTGAGCGGATACGAGCGATTTTTGCCCGTTTGCATACTCCGTGGGAAGCATTTTTGAAATATTTGACCGTACCCTTCCGAGGTTGCCTACATATTCTTGGCTATAAAGGAATCAGTTCAGTGTAGTTCGGAAAGTTTTGGATAGCTGGGACTATCATGAAGTTGTGATTTCACTGTTGCTACTCTTGCTGCTACTGCTTACTGAACCCCTTGCTACACCATGGTAAAATAAAAAGAAGCTAGACTAGACTATGATCTATGCATTGGAAAATCCTATCTATATCTTCAAACTTGCCCTTGTGGTTCTTGTTGACTTGCTGACTTGTATTCTCCCGGTGGAACCCCTTGTTTCCGCCTTGAATTGTAATCTGAGATGTTTTCCCTTCATCCGGGTGGACGCCTGATTGCTGAAACTTGAATGTATTCCCTGCTCTCCAGGCGGGCTCCTGAATGCTGAACTTGAACGCATTCCCTGCTCTCCAGGCGGGATCCTGACTGCTGAACTTGAAATGTATTCCCTGCTCTCCAGGCGGGCTCCTGACTGCTGAACTTGAATGTATTCCTTGCTCTCCAGGTGGGCTCCTGACTGCTGACTTGAAATGTATTCCCTACTCTCCAGGTGGGCTCCTGACTGCTAAACTTGAATGTATTCCCTGCTCTCCAGGCGGGCTCCTGACAGCTGACTTGAAATGTATTCCCTGCTCTCCAGGCGGGCTCCTGACTTCTGACTCGAAATGTATTCCTTGCTCTCTAGGCGGGCTCCTGACTTCAACAAAATAGACAAAACAAAGAAAACTTTTCTGCCCCAGTTTGGTGGTTGGGCACAGATGTGAGTGTAAAACTAAATCATATTACCAAGTATTACTAAGAATTTGAAAGCTAGGTCCCATTATCCGGGAGGTTCTGACAACTCTTAATTAAATGACAATTTTAAATCAAAGTTATATCTTCTAAAGGTGTGAATTCTGCTAAATCTTGTTATCTAAGAGGGTCTTTAAACTACTCCCCATTATTCAGGAGGGTCCTGAAAATCAAAAGTCAAATTTTATCTTAAGAGTGATAACTTTTATGGCTGAGTTTAACTACCCTACAGCAGAATTTACGCTAAATGTTGTTATCTAATCGAAATCTTAAACTAAGTCCCATTATTTAGGAGGGTCCTGGAAACTCCTAATTGAATCTTATCTCGAACATGCAAACTTTTAAACCTGCTTATATTCCTTTGGGATACATTTATGCTAGATTACGCTATTTCTGAACTTTACGCTAGGTCCCATTTTCCAGGAGGGTCCTGAAAATCAAAAATCAAACTTGTTTGGTGACTGCCTTTCTCCACGGACGGTTTCTCCAAAACAACCGAACTTTCCTGGCCTTGTTTTAATCAAAGAAAAATTTTGTCAGTTTAAAATGTGGTGGTTAGTTGATGGCATTCTTGCTGAAGGTCTCTCCGCTGCATTGTTTTATTTTGACTAGCTTCCCCGAACTGGCCCTGAACTGCTTGACTTTCCGACTGACTTTCCAAACCCCCATGACTTTGGATGACCCGAGTGTTCTATACTCGAACCGTTGTTTCACACCTCTGACCCCTTTAACTGAACCTCTGCATCTCCCATGAAATTACTAAATCATTCTGCCGATGGAACTTTTGCTGGCACTTTATCCCACTTTACATCATGCTATCTCTGGTATGCTCTGGCCACACTGTGCTTTGCAATCTTGAAGCTGGTAGTGAGCTTTGAAATTCCTTCTTATTTTCTTAAACAGAACTGACATCGGGAACATCTTAGAGAAATAAACCCAAAAGAAATGAAATGCAATGACTTTCAGAGTTAAGGATAAGGAAATCCAAAACTGGAAGACGATCTGAAGAGGAAAAGGAAAAGAGACTTATCTGAGTGAAGCAACTGGCACCAATGATCATGACATGCATTTTGGATTAATCGGCCCAATCTGTCCAACCAATCAACTTTCAGTTGCCATACTTTGTTGTCCCGGAATTTCCATAACCTGATTTCTTCACCCAAATCCTGACCTTGTTCATCCTGCGGCGCCTTGAAAAGTTTTCACTAGCAGAACTCTTTCATTCGTTCATCCGTCAACTCACTTTTACCTTAAGGTGCCCGTGAGGGTTTTCACCAATAAGACTCTCTCATATTTTTTTATTTCTCTCTGCTCCTGTCGCCTTACGGTGCCCGTGAGGGTTTTTACCAATAAGACTCTCTCATTTTTATTTTTTTCTCTGCTCCCATCGCCTTACGGTGCCCGTGAGGGTTTTCACCAATAAGACTCTCTCATTTTTATTTTTTCTCTGCTCTCGTCGCCTTACGGTGCCCGTGAGGGTTTTCACCAATAAGACTCTCTCATTTTTGATTTCTTTTTCCTATTTGGACCAGAGTGTTGCCCCCTGATATGAATCACCTCTACCTACTCTACTTGGCATTTCTCGAAGACTGATTGGAAGGTCTTTCTTTGGACCGTAATGTGGGATTTTGGATGGGATTAGAAAGAAAAGGTATAAAATGCTCAAATCAATCCGAATTGGTTCAAAATTACAACTTTCGGAATCAAATTTCTTATAACAACCACAACTTCTGCCCCAGTTTCTTGTTTGGGGACTTTTGGATTTTTATTTTGATGGGACCGAATCGTGAGGCTGCCTACGTATCCTTAAGTGGAATCAGGTCGAACGTAGTTCAGGTCATAGAAATTACTCTGTTGTTGTGATTTTATCTTTTCTCTTTCTTTTCTTTCTCTTTTTTCTTTCTTTTTCTCTTTTTGTTGTTTTTCTTCTTTCTTCTTTTTTTTTCTCTTTTTTCATTCTTTTCTTCCTCTTTTCATTATTTTCCTTCTCTTTTCTCTTCTTCCTTTACTTATATTTCCGCCTGTGTTTCTGATATTTGCTACTGATCCTGAAAAAGGGGTATGAAAAAACATAAATAAGGCTCAAAGGGGGTGACAAGGGATAAAGTGTTTAGATAGCAGAACAAAATGCCTTCGTCATTTCAATATTCGAAACATGCCAAATACAAACAAGTACAATCAAACAAAGAAATCATACATAGTATCTCTTGACTGCATCAGAATTGATAGCCATTTCTACACACTTGCCTTCTATATCTGTCAAATACAATGCACCATTGGACAACACTCTAGTTACAACGAACGACCTCTGCCAATTTGGGGCGAACTTTCCTTTTGCTTCAACCTGATAAGGCAAGATACGTTTCAATACTAACTGACTCACTTCAAATTTCCGTGGACGCACCTTCTTATTGTATGCTCTTGCCATTCTCTGTTGATACAACTGGCCATGACACACTGCTGCCAGTCTCTTCTCATCGATCAAACTTAATTGCTTCAGACGGGTTTTGACCCACTCATCATCATCGATCTCAGCCTCCGCGACAATTCGAATGGATGGAATTTCTACTTCTGCGGGTATCACTGCTTCGGTGTCATACACCAACAAATAAGAAGTCGCCCCTACTGAAGTACGGACAGTAGTGCGATAAACCAACAACGCAAACGGCAGCTTCTCATGCCATTGTCTGGACCCTTCCACCATTTTTCGAAGTATCTTCTTTATGTTCTTGTTGGCTGCCTCGACTGCTCCATTTTCCTTGGGGCGATATGGGGTGGAATTGCGATGTGTAATCTTAAACTGTTGACACACTTCTTTCATCAGATGACTATTGAGATTAGCCCCATTGTCTGTAATGATCACCTTTGGTATCCCAAACCAACAAATGATATTTGAGTGCACAAAATCAACCACCACCTTCTTGGTTACAGCCTTGAATGTTTTAGCCTCAACCCATTTGGTGAAATAATCAATGGCCACCAGAATGAACCTGTGGTCGTTTGATGCTGATGGCTCAATTGGTCCAATGACATTCATGCCCCACGCAACAAAAGGCCACGGTGTAGACATCGTGTGTAATTCAGATGGTGGAGAATGAATCAAATCTCCATGCACTTGGCACTAATGACATTTACGCACGAAACTGATACAATCTCGCTCCATAGTGAGCCAATAATAACCTGCCCGAAGAATCTTCTTTTCCAGCACATACCCACTCATGTGCGGTCCACAGACTCCAGAATGTACTTCAGTCATAATAGTTGTGGCCTGTCTAGCATCTATACATCTCAGCAATCCAAGATCTGGAGTCCTTTTGTACAAAACCCCCCGCTGAAGAAAAAGCTGCTTGCCAATCGTCTAATTGTTCTCTTTTGATCGCCTGTGGCTTGTACTGGATACACCCCCATCCTAATATATTCCTTGATATCATGAAACCAAGGCTCACCGTCAAGTTCTTCTTCCATCACATTACAATAAACATGCTGGTCAGGGATCTGAATATGCAACGGGTCAACATAAGCCTTATCTGGATGATGTAACATTGATGCCAGAGTAGCCAAGGCATCAGCGACCTCATTATGAATCCTCGAAATATGCCTGAACTCTATTTATTAGAATCGCTGACAAAGATCATGTAAATATTGTCGATACGGTATGAGTTTATATCCCGTGTTTCCCACTCTCCTTGAATCTGGTGCACCAGAAGGTCTGAGTCACCCAAGACCAAGACTTCCTGGACACCATATCCACAGACATCCTCAAACCCAAAATGCATGCCTTGTACTCAGCCATGTTATTAGTACAGTAGAACCGAAGCTGAGCCGTAACAGGGTAATGATGTCCTATTTCAGAAACAAGTACTGCTCCTATCCCAACGCCTTTCATGTTAGCAGCCACATCAAAGAAAAGTTTCCATCCTGGCCTTTTAATCTGTTCCAACTCATCAATGCGCATTACCTCTTCATCAGGGAAGTAAGTTTTCAAAGGTTCGTATTCTTCATCCACAGGATTCTCAGCCAAATGGTCGGCCAACGCTTGTGCTTTTCATCGCAGTCCGAGTCACGTAGACAATGTCAAATTCTGTGAGCAAAATCTGCCACTTTGCGAGTCTTCCCGTGGGCATAGGTTTCTGGAAGATATACTTCAACGGATCCAAGCGAGAGATGAGGTAAGTAGTATAAGATGACAAATAATGTTTCAATTTCTGGGCTACCCAAGTTAGGGTGCAACACGTCCTCTCAAGATGAGTGTACTTAACCTCGTAAGATGTGAACTTCTTGCTGAAATAATATATGGCCTACTCCTTCCTGCCAGTGATGTCATGTTGTCCCAACACATATCCAAATGAATTGTCCAAGACCATCAAATATAGAATCAAAGGTCTCTCTGGTTCTGGCGGGACCAACACGGGTGGGTTTGACAAGTACCCATTTATCTTATCAAATGCTTCATGACATTTATCTGTCCACTTGACTATATCATCTTTCTTTAACAGTTTGAAAATAGGCTCACAAGTTGTCGTGAGCTGAGCAATAAATCGGCTGATGTAATTCAATCTCCCCAACAGACTCATCACCTCAGTCTTATTCTTTGGGGGTGGCAATTCCTGGATAGCTTTGATCTTTGACGGGTATAATTCAATACTTCGGCGGCTGACTATGAATCCCAACAATTTTCCAGACGGAACACCGAACGCGCATTTGCAGGATTAAGCTTGAGATTGTATCTGCGTAGCCTTTGGAAAAACTTTCTCAGATCTATGACATGGTCAGACTGCTTTCTAGACTTTATAATCACATCATCCACATAAACCTCTATCTCCCTCTGTATTATGTCGTGAAATATGGTTGTCATTGCCCTCATATAGGTTGCCCCAGCATTTTTCAAACCAAATGGCATAACCCGATAGCAGTACGTTCCCCATGGCGTGATGAACGCCGTCTTTTCTGCGTCCTCCTCATCCATTAAGATATGATGGTAGCCCGCATAACAATCCACAAAAGAACCAATCTCATGTTTGGCACAATTATCGATTAATATATGGATGTTCGGCAATGGGAAGTTATCTTTGGGACTTGCCTTGTTGAGATCTCGATAATCAACACACACCCTGGTTTTGCCATCCTTCTTCGGCACATGTACAACATTGGCTAACCAGGTGGGATACCGGGTGACCCGAATAACTTTGGCCTCAAATTGTTTGGTGACCTCTTCCTTAATCTTCACACTCATATCAGTTTTAAATTTCCTCAGCTTCTGCTTGACAGGAGGGAACGCTGGGTCAGTGGGCAATTTGTGAACCACCAAGTCAGTGCTTAGACCTGGCATGTCGTCATAAGACTATGCAAAAATATCTTTGAATTCAAACAATGCTTTGATTATCTCCTCCCTCATTTGTGGTTCCAGGTGAACACTTATCTTAGTTTCTCGGATATTATCTTGGTCCCCTAAATTGACTGCTTCTGTATCACTCAGGTTAGGCTTGGGTTTTTCTTCATAATGGCTTAGTTCTTTACTAATCTCTTCAAAGGCTTCATCTTCATCATATTCCGATTCAACATCACATTCTATTTCTTGAATTACTATTTCAGAATTAGATTGGCTTTTAAGTCTGGGCCGGATATTCCTCATGCATGTCATATCATTGAAGCCAGCATAAAAAGACTGTACAAGGAAGAAAAGAAAAACAAAATAAAACTATCAGAAAGGAAGACAAGGGAAATTGCATTTCATTGAACTTAAAGACAACAAGGTTTATACATCCAAACTGACGGAACATAGAATCTGAATTACAACCCTGGAATAATCCAGATAAACTGAAAGAAAATCAAAGCAAACTACCAAAACTCTTTCCTGGTGGGGAGGGGAGTAGCTTCCCAATTGTTAATCTTTGCACCGGGCCCAACAAATTGCACATCCACCTTGCTAGAACCCTCTCCAGCTTCCACCATGTTCACTTCGTCAAATATCCTCTCGAACTTTTCCATCAAATCTCCATCCATATCAACTACCGAACTGGGAACCGTTGTCACTGGGCGCTTTCTGGTACCAGGCCTGACAATTGATCTGGAAAGACGTGGGACTGGCTTTGGAAGGGCCCATGCTCTCTATTTCATTTTTCTGGCTCTTCTCACGTCTGTGACTATGGGCTTGAACCCCAGACCAAATGTATCCAAGTTTTTAGGAAGAGAAACCGGTTGTACGATACCTTGCAGCGATGCACCCAAACCTTTGCCCGGTACAAAACCATTTTTTAACATTTCAATGGCTACCATGACTGATGCAGCAGCTACTCTCGGAGTTGGAATGCACCTCCCTTCTGGAATTTTCTCTACCGATACTGTGTCAAAAACCTGATAAACCTATGGCCCCTTGTCATCTTCGAACTCTATGAACAGAACAATGACATCATTGGGAACACACAAATTATCCTCGCCGTGCACAACAATTTCCTGTCGATCCCATTCGAACTTGACCATTTGATATAGAGTAGACAGGACCGCTTTGGCAGCATGGATCAAGGGTCGTCCTAACAGCAGATTGTAAGAAACAGCCACATCGAGCACCTGGAATTCCATAGTAAATTCAACTATCCCTATTGTAAGCTCAAGCACTATGTCCCCGACTGAATCTTTCCCTCTACCGTCGAATCCCTGAACGTAGATACTATTCTTGTGAATTCTTTCATCATCCACCTTCAACTTGTTCAGAGTGGAGAGGGGGCAAATGTTTGCGCTGGAACCATTGTTAACCAAACCCGAGTAACCACGAAATCTTTGCATTTCACCGTCAGGTAGAGGGCTCTATCGTGCTCAGTACCCTCCACGGGTAACTCATCATCAGAAAAAGTGACTCTGTTTACCTCAAATATCTTGTTAGCTATCTTTTCCAAGTGGTTTATTGAGATTTTATCAGGAACGTGGGCCTCATTCAAGATCTTCATCAAAGCCCGACAGTGCTCGTCTGAATGGATCAATAATGACAATAGCGAGATCTGAGCAGGTGTCTTCCTTAACTGCTCCATAATGGAATAGTCCTGCACTTTCATCTTTCTCAGGAATTCCTCTGCTTCTTCCTCGGTCACAACTTTCTTCACCAACACTGGGTTATCTCTGGAGGTCTTAGCTTTTCTCTACTCATCGGGGGCAAAGCATCTCCCCGATCGAGTCAAACCATGGGTTTCACACACTTTTTCTTTAACCTCTTTCCCCTTGTAAGTCACTGTCACTTGTTCATAATTCCATGGGACTGCCTTGCGGTTGACTATCGGTAATTGAGTTACCGATTTGATAATGACAAGATCTGTGCGAGCACCCTTCACGATTACCACAGGCTTGTTTGTCACTCCTGGCACAACCACTTTCGCTCTTTCATGTTTTCCTGCAACGTCACTTGAGGACCTCTTCTTGACCCCCACAGATGATTCATTATTTGCCCCGTTGAACTTGATTACAGACTCCTCACTTGTTGATTTTTCAAACGGCTTGGCTGCACTAGCCCGAATCATCATGACAGTTTGCGAAGGCTTCTTAGGCTCCCCTCCCTTATGCACTATCTCAATCATATTTGTCTCATGATGGGCCGGCAACGGGTTCTGGTTGATATTGGGTGCCTCCGGAGCTTGGACCTCAATCTGATTAGTATCACCAAACGATCAAGATTTCTGGGGGGGGGATTTGGTAGTTTAGCCTCGATCGGATTCAACATACCCAACTGTCTCAATCTGTGGAATAGACTAGTATATGATTCTCCCAATGGAGTGAAAGTTTTCTGTTTCTACAGCCTCTCATTTTTAAAGGCTTGATTTGGCCGAAAACCTATTCCAGGGGGATTTCTATAGGCTCTTAGCGGTGGATAGGTATTTTGTGGAGCTGGTTATGGATTTTGTGGAGCTGGCACATGCCATTGTGCGTGAGTAGGAGGTTGGGTATAGGTTTGTGTGTGATGGACGAAAAAATGGGGATTTGGCGGTAGGTAGTAATGTTGTGGTGGGCTATATGGAGTGTGGGGGTAAGTTTGATGATAGGGTCGAGGCTGGTTGTAGTAACATGAAGGGCCCCTGGACCCGACCCAAGCTCCCGACTCGATTGTCGTAACATCCTTTTTTTTCTTCTTCCCGAGTACACCCCCAGTGCCATTTTGAATGGCTTGGGTAGTCGCTTTGATTGCTGAATAACTCATGATCTTGTTGGACTTGAGTCCCTCCTCAACCATGCCTCCCATTTTTACAACCTCATTAAAGGACTTACCCACTGCTAACACCAAGTGACCAAAATAAGTGGGCTCCAAATCCTGTAAGAAATAATCAACCATTTCACTTTCTTTCATCAGAGGGTCAACCCTCGCTGCTTGCTCCCTCCAACGAAATCCATATTCCCTGAAACTTTCACCGGGCTTTTTCTCAATCTTTGTCAATGACAGACGGTCTGGGATAATTTCTAGATTGTACTGAAAATGGCAGGCGAAGGCTTGGGCCAAATCGTCCCATGTGTACCACCTACTGTGATCTTGTCTGGTATACCATTCTAATGCCGATCCACTCAGACTTTGGCTGAAATTTGCCATCAGTAATTCATCTCTTCCGCCTGACCCTCTCATCTTGCTACAAAATCCTCTTAAGTGTGCTACTGGGTCACCATGCCCATCATACAGATCAAACTTAGGCATATTGAACCCTGTTGGTAACTAAACATCCGGGAATAGACATAAATCCTTATAGGCCACACTTACTTGACCTCCTAACCCCCTCATATCTCTGAACGATTGTTCTAAGCTTTTGACCTTTCTGATCATCTCTTCATACTCGGGATTTTTGGGTGACTTCTCGGTCTCCGCCAGGAGATCAAGATGAGGGGTGTAAGAATATGGTTCCGGAACTTTGAAGGTGGGTTCATGGGGGTAATACTGGTTGTCGTGAGTTTGAAACAGAGGTTCACTGGAAGATTGGTGTAATGCAGTAGGTGGAGGTGCCACAAAAATGGGAGTGACTGGTGGAGGAGGGTATGGGACTTGTTTGGGTGGTGGAGCTTGAGAAGTATGTGAAGTGGTGCCATAGCATTGTTGGTAGAGGGGAAAGGCTGGAGATGAGTTCACAGTGGGAGGCTCCTGAGGTTGGGCCGATGGTGGGATATACACAGGGTTAGCGGGATAAACCGGTGGTGGATGACCTTTTGCCCAGGCCTGGTGCATTTCAGCCATTTGCTGCTTTAATTAATACATTTCTTCATTCATCGCATTAACATCCAATTCTTCCGCCTCTTTTGACGGATCAATAATACTTGTCTCCAGTTCTTGGTTGGCCATGTTCAGCTTGTCTTTTGATCGGGTGTTGTAGGAGTGAGTTGCCAGAATGCCATTCAACTAACCACCTACCTGAACTCAGTATATCAAAAACAACCTTGTTAGTGATTAGGGCTTTAATAGATTGGTAACCGCACATTTTGGGGAATGAATGCACCTAAGCAGTTAACTGTTTCTATTATGCATTTGATCGGATGCTTGCGTCATTTCGGCTTTTCTTTTTCTTCTTTTTTTTTCTTTTCGTGTTTTCACTCTTGCCCTTGCTTTCTCTTTGTTTTTATCCTCTCATTTCCCTCTTGTTTTGCTTCTTTCTCTTGATTTTCTTATTCTTCTCTCTTTTGTTTTCCTTTTTTCTCTCTTGTTTTTCCTCTCTCTTTTTCGTTTTTTTATTTTTTCTTTTGGTTGTGGTCGAATCCTATGGAGATTGCCTACGTATCATGACCCCGCATGAATCAGACCGAGCATAGTTCTGGGGGATAAGTGCGAAAGTAAATAATAAAATATTTTGGGATTTTCAATTTTCATAAAAAGCAAATGCTTTGATTACGAAGACTCAAAACTAACAGACTCCAGAGGAAACTAACAGACACTGATGAAAAGACGAAATACAAACTCCAAAAATAAACTATCATATTCCAACAAAAGAAAATACAGACTCGAAAATAATTGACAGACTCCAGCAGTAAGAAAAATACAGACTCAAAACAACTGACAGACTCTAGCGGAAAAGAAAATACAGACTCAAATGAAAAATCATGAATACATTAATGCTCCTAGTTCCCGCGGGACATCATTCGGTCTCGTCGTGGGCCTATATGCAAGATCCCTTTGAAGTCGGTCCAAGTCACTCATTATTTGTTTAACAAATGTCATCACTACCGCGAAGAAGGTGGTGCGAGTCATATCCTCACAGACTTGGCACTTCACAACAATGTAATCGGTGATGTTTCTAATTCTCTCTCTTATGACACATTTTTCTTGTAACAAACACCCGATTTGCTGGGCCCTGGCTTCCAAAGTTTGCTCAGCCACATGATTCTGCTCCTGAAGTTGTCGCAAATCTATTTCTAATTATGTCAATGCTATATAACAGTGTTCCCTTTCAACCTTGAAGTCTTTCGCCTGTTTGATCATTTTGTTTTCCATGGTGATGACCCTTTTCTTTAATCCCGTGACCTCATTGTCATACTTTTCTTTCAACTGCTTAACCAGGTGTGCTCGTTCATCTGCATTTTTAGCCAATTGCTTTCGAACTCTGGCTAGTTCACTTTCTGTTTTGTTCAAATCAAAACTATAGTCACTCACTTTTTGCCTCAGGTTATTTATTAGTTTTTTATCTTTGGCACTTCGGGCGGGGTTCTCTGCCTCTATTTTCATTTTTTGAATTTGGGCTCGAAGGGCCTCATTTTCTTTGGCTAGCTTTTTCTTTTCACCTTCGTCTACCGCTGCTTGCAAGCTATTCTCGAATTGAAGTTCTTTGACTTGTTTTTCCAACCTTCCTATTGTGGCCCTGTACTCATTCTCCTTAGACAACCAAGCCCAATGTTCTTGTGACGCCTCGATGAATTCCTGAAGATGGGGTCTTTTGGCTGGCCTCCCAAACTCAATTTCTCTCCTATACCAAACAAGGTACCCTGGTGAAACCTCACCTTTGGATCGATCATGCACACAGGTATTGGGTGTTAAGTATTGACATTCGCTCCAAATTTGGCGGACTGCTGCTTCATGAAACTGACCATTAAGTCCGATCTCGACTACTTGGGCACTAAGATCTTCATCTCTCGGAACTATCTGGCATCTCCCCAGCTGCCTCAAAACCCGATATGGCACATAAGGTTGGATACTCCTGAGTCCCATCAAGAGGAAATGAGGCCCGGTGGCTGGCATGTATATGACCTCATCCACAGGCAGCCATCCAAATGTCCACTCTATTTGGTTTGCAGTGACGTAACGGAGGCGCGCTACCCACTCTGTAACCCCCTCTAGCAAGCTGATCCTGTCAACCCTCGTGTAAAATTCTTTTATGCACGTTTTCTCTATCGACCCATAACTCATAAATTGAGGACAATGGCATAAGTGTTCGATCATCCAAATCTACAACAACACGTTGCACCCCTCGAAAAAGTCTCCTCCGGCTTTGCAGGCTGTGAGAGCGCGGAAGATTTCAGCTACTATCATGGGTGCGAGGGTGTTGTTGGCCTGAGTGGGCAAAGTGCTGACAACCCCGGCTACTCGTATGTCAATATTCCCATCTTTTCTAGGAAACACCAAAAGTCCCAAAAAGACCACCATAAATGCAAAACAATTGTGTTCTTCCCACTTAAGGAGGTTTCCTTTGCTTCAGATTTTGTTTTACGGCTTGTTGAACCCTCCTATATGATCATATCAGTGTTGTTTCTGGAGAAGTTACTTCCCGTTACTCAGAGAGAGGCCTATCGGAGGCAGTTTGAGTGCCTCCAGCAGGGTTCCATGATGGTCACCCAGTATGAGACCAGGTTCATCGATCTAGCTCGCCATGCTCTTGTCATACTTACCACCGAGAGAGAGAGAGGGTGAGGAGGTTTATTGATGGTCTTATTCAGCCAATTCATCTTTAGATGGCCAAGGAGGCCGGGAGTGAGATCACCTTTCAAGAGGCGGCCAATGTGGCCCATAGAGTTGAGGTGGTTCTGTCATAGGGAGGTGGTCATGGGTCAGATAAGATGCCCCGTTATTCAGGAAGATTCAGTGGTACCTCGTCTGGAGGTAGAGATTCATATGGTAGAGGCCATCCTCCTGGCCCTTTCAGTAAGCTCTCCAGGTCTCACATGGTACTTTAGGTGGTCGTGGTTCTCAGACGCATTATTCTGATCAGCAACCTTACAATGCACCACCAGCTCCCATCAGTGCACCGCCGCTTCAGAGTTTCCGAGGTGGTCATTCAGGTCAACAGGGCCAACAGTCTCAGCAGCCGAGGGCTTGTTACACTTGTGGTGATCCGGGTCACATTGCCAGGTTTTGCCCTCGAGCACCGGGTAGCTCTCAGCATCAGGGTTCTCGTGCTATGATACAGGCACCAAGTGTTCCACAGCCCGCCCAGCCAGTTAGAGGTGGAGGTAGAGGTCCTAGAGGTAGAGCTCAAGCCGCCAGAGGTGGAGGCCAGCCAGCAACAGGTCGTCCTAGAGAGGTAGTTCAGGGTGGTGGCGCCCAGCCCAGATGTTACTCCTTTCCAGCTAGGCCCGAGGCTGAGGCTTCAATGCAGTCATTACAGGTACCATTCTGGTTTGTGATAGAGATGCTTCAGTGCTATTTGATCCAGGGTCTACGTATTCGTATGTGCCATCTTATTTTGCACCGTACCTGGTCATGCCTAGTGATTTATTGAGTATTCCTACTTATGTGTCTCCACCGGTGGGTGATTTTATTGTGGTCAATCGAGTCCATTATTCTTGTATTGTGGTGATTGGGGGTCTTGAGACTCGCGTGGATTTTTTGCTTCTAGACATGGTCGACTTCGATGTTATATTGGGGATGGACTGGTTATCCCCATACCACGCTATCTTGGATTGCCATGCCAAGACAGTGACCTTAGCCTCACCGGATTTTCCCCGTTTAGAGTGGAGAGGGACTCCTGGTCATTCTACCCGCAGTGTTATTTCGTATGTGAAGGCTCGGCGTATGGTTGAGAAGGAGTGTTTGGCCTATTTGGCTTATGTTCATGATTCCAGTGCTGAGGTTCCCTCTATTGATTCTGTGCCCATGATTCGTGAGTTTCCTGAGGTTTTCCCTTCAGACCTACCAAGGATGCCACCCGATAGGGATATTGATTTCTACATCGATTTTGGCTCCGGGCACTCAGCCTATTTCTATTCTGACATATCGCATGGCCCCACCAGAGTTGAAAGAGTTGAAGGAGCAGTTGCAATACTTGCTTGAGAAAGGTTTCATTAGGCCCAACGTTTCGCCTTGGGGTGCGCCGGTGCTGTTCATTAAGAAAAAGGATGGTTCGATGAGAATGTGCATTGATTACCGGCAGTTGAACAAGGTTACAATCAAGAATAAGTATCCACTACCAAGGATTGATGATTTGTTCGATCAGTTTCAAGGTGCCAAGGTATTTTCAAAGATTGACTTGAGATCTGGCTACCATCAGTTGAGGATTAGGGCATCCAATATCCCTAAGACAGCATTCCGCACTCGGTACGTGCATTATGAGTTCTTGGTTATGTCATTCGGGTTGACAAATGCCCCAGCAGCTTTTATGGATTTGATGAACCAAGTGTTCGGGCCTTATTTGGACTCGTTCATGATAGTCTTCATTGATGATATTGTGATATATTCCCGCAGCCAGGAAGAGCACGAGCAACATCTCAGAGTGGTTCTTCAGACTCTGAAGGATAGTCAGCTATATGCGAAGTTCTCGAAGTGTGAGTTCTGGTTGAGTTCAGTTGCATTCCTGGGTCATGTCATATCAGCAGAGGGTATTCAGGTTGACCCGAAGAAGATTGAGGCAGTCAAGAACTGGCCTAGACCAGCATCAGCTACAGAGATTCGGAGTTTTTTGGGATTGACAGGCTACTATCATCAGTTCGTGGAGGGGTTCTCATCTATCGTAGCCCTGATAACCAGGTTGACCTAGAAGGGTGCCTAGTTCAGATGGTCGGACGAGTGTGAGGCGAGCTTTCAGAGGCTCAAGACAGCTCTGACTACGGCACCGGTGTTAGTTTTGCCCACAAGTTCAAGGCGTTATACCATTTATTGTGATGCATCTCGCATTGGGCTTAGTGCAGTGTTGATGCAGGATGGCAAAGTCATTTCCTATGCTTCGCGGCAGTTGAAGATTCATGAGAAGAACTATACGGTGCATGATTTAGAGTTGGCAGCCATTGTTCACGCATTGAAGATTTGGAGGCATTTTCTGTATGGCGTGGCATGTGAGGTGTTCACTAATCACAAGAGTCTTTAGTATTTGTTCAAGCAAAAGGAGTTGAATTTGAGGCAGAGAAGGTGGTTGGAGTTGTTGAAGGATTATGATATCACTATCTTATATCACCCAGGAAAGGCCAATGTGGTGGCTGATGCTTTGAGTAGGAAGTCAGCCAGTATGGGCAGTCTTGCTTATATTCTAGTCGGTGAGAGGCCGCTTGCTCTGGATGTTCAGGCTTTGGCCAATCGATTTGTGAGGTTGGATATTTCTGATCCTAGTCGAGTATTAGCTTGCACGGTCGCTCGTTCTTCGTTATTGGGGCGTATCCTTGATCGGCAGTTTGGTGATCCCCATTTGTGTGTCCTTAGAGACACGGTGCAGCATGGAGGTGCCAAGCAGGTTACCTTAGATACTGATGGAGTTTTGAGATTTCAGGGTCGAGTTTGTGTGCCTAATGTGGATGGGCTTCAGGAGTTGATTTTAGAGGAGGCCCATAGTTCCCGGTACTCTATCCATCCGGGCGCCGCGAAGATGTATCAGGATTTGCGGCAGCATTATTGGTCGCGTAGAATGACGAAGGATATTGTAGCATATGTAGATCGGTGTTTGAATTGTTAGCAGTTTAGGTATGGGCATCAGAAGCCTGGTGGATTGTTTCAGAGGATTAAGCTTCCCGAGTGGAAGTGGGAGCGGATCACTATGGACTTCTTTACAGGACTTTTGCTGACTCGGAAGAAGTTCGACGCAGTTTGGGTCATTGTTGATAGGCTGACCAAGTCAGCGCATTTCATTCATGTGGTAGTCTCCTATTCATCCGAGAGGTTAGCTGAGATCTATATCCGGGAGATTGTTCGCCTTCATGGTGTTCTGGTATCTATCATTTCGGACCGAGGTACGCAGTTTACTTCGCGTTTCTAGAGAGCAGTTCAGTGAGAGTTGGGCACCCAGGTTTAGTTGAGTACAGCATTTCATCCTCAGACGGATAGGCAGTCCGAGCGGACTATTCAGATATTGGAGGATATGCTCCGAGCTTGTGTTATTGACTTTGGAGGTTCGTGGGATCAGTTCTTGCCTTTAGCAGAGTTTGCCTACAACAATAGCTACCAGTCGAGTATCCAGATGTCTCCTTATGAGGCTTTATATGGTAGGCGGTGTCGATCTCCGGTTGGATGGTTTCAGTCGGGAGAGACTCGGTTGTTGGGTACGGATCTAGTTCAGGAGGCCTTGGACAGGGTCAGGATCATTCAGGATAGGCTTCGTACAGCTCAGTCCAGGCAAAAGAGCTATACAGATCGTAAGGTTCGAGATGTGGCTTTTATGATTGGTGAGCGGGGTATTGCTCCAATTGTCGCCTATGAAGGGCATAATGAGATTTGGGAAGAAGGGAAAGCTTAGCCCTAGGTTCATTGGTCCGTTTGAGATTCTTGATCGAGTGGAAGAGGTGGCTTATAGACTTGCACTGTCGCCGAGCTTATCCGCCGTGCATCCAGTGTTCCATGTGTCCATGCTTCGGAAGTATCACGGCGATCCATCCCACGTGTTAGATTACATCACTGCCCAATTGGACAAGGACTTATCCTATGAGGAGGAGCCGGTAGCTATTCTAGACCGGCAGGTTCGTCAGTTGAGATCCAAGAGTTTCCCTTCTGTTCGTGTTCAGTGGAGAGGTCAGCCTCCTAAGGCATCGACTTGGGAGTCCGAGTCCAATATGCGGAGCCGTTATCCTCATCTATTCCCCGACTCAGGTACTTCCTTCTTCTGTCCGTTCGAGGATGAATGGTTGTTTTAGAGGTGAAAAATGTGACGACCCAAAGGGGTCATCACCTATTTTCTTATTCATTTTTTGCTTCCGAGGCCTTGAAAACCTCATTTAGAGTCGCCTCGATTTGAGTGCACAGTCCGGGCGCGTAGCTGGAAAGCTTAAATATGAAATTTTGTGAAAAATACTAAGTTTTGATGTTAAAATGAATAAGTTTGACTTTTGTCAACATTTTGGGCAAACGGAACCGGACCCATGATTTGACAGTCCCAGAGGGTCCGTAGGAAAATATAGGACGGGGGCATATGTCCGGAATCGAATTCCGAGGTCCCAAGCCCGAGAAATGAATTTTTAAGTAAAATTGTTTTCTGAAAATGTTTAAGGAAATTGGAAATGAAATTTGATTAGAAAGAGATGCTATTAGACCCGTATTTTGGTTCCGGCGCCTGGTACAGGTCTAATATATGTTTTAAGTTCTTCCTGTAAAATTTGGTTAAAATCGGACGTCGTTTGACGTGTTTTGGACTTAAATTTTTAAATTGGAAAGTTGATGAAGTTTGAGGAAAAATTCTTGATTTTGAGGTTTGATTCATTGATTTTGAGGTTATTTAGGCGATTTGATCATACAGATAAGTTCGTATGATGTTGTTGAGTTAGTGCCTATGTTTGGTTAGGAGCCCCAATAGATCGGGAGTGTTTCGGAGGTGTTTCGAAATGGTTTTTGGCTTTAGAAGTGTTGCAGATTTTTTGCTGTTGTGCCCAGGGATTTTGTTCTTCGCGTTCACGTGGTCTCACTCGCGAACGCGTAAGGCAAAGATCCCAGATGCCCAGTTTTCGCGAACGCAGAGGTTGAGACGTGAATGCGAAGCTCAGGAGGGAGACCCTTCGCGAACGCGTCCTTCCACTCGCGAACGCGTAGGGTTCAGGGGAGGGGCCACCAGTTTGTTCTATGCGAACGTGGCCACTGGCCCCCGAACGTGAGGGCTCGAGGTGCTAAAGCATCGCGAACACGAGCCCAGTGTCACGAACGCGAAAAAGGATTTTGCCCAGTTATTTTAAAGTCCCAAAACAGAACCCATTACGGGATTTCACCAAAATTTCACAAATTCTTTCTTCTCCAAAGTTCTAAGGCGACTTTGAAGCATCCTTTCACCATAAACTCTTGGGTTAGTAATCTTTAACTGATTTCTTTCCATTTTCATCAACATCTATTGAATTTCTAGGCCTAAAACATGTAATTAACGGTAGAAATTAGGAAATTGGGTAGAGTTAGGGCTTTTTAATTAATTGTGATTTGGACCTCGTTTAGGGTCGAATTCTGGAAATAATTATATATTCGGGCTCGTGGATGAATGGGTTATCGAATTTTGGTTCGAACCTAGTGTTTTGACCAAGCGGGCCTGGGGTCGATTTTTGGGATTTTGGGAAGAATACTTGGGAAGCTATAATTAGGCATTGGATATGAATTGTTTAGCATTTATTGATGTTATGAAGTCATTTGTGTATAGATACAATCGATTTGGAGCTGAATTCGAGAGGAAAAACGGTAATTGAGGATTGAATTAGCCGTAGAAGTTTGAGGTAAGTGTTTGGTCTAACCTTAGCTTGAGGGATTAGGAGTTGAGTCCTATTTGCTATATGATAATTGTTGAGTACGGCGTATAGGCATGGTGACGAGTATCTATACGTTGGTGTCTAGCATGACCGTGAGTCTTTATGTTGTGAATATCCTGATTTTGTTGTGTCTTTCATGCCTTAGTGATGATTTCTTTATGTTTGAAAAGCTTGTGAAAGAAATTATGACCTTTGAACTTCGAGGAGCATTGGCTCGAGTTATATTACAAAGTGTGAAAGTATATGAGATGATTGAACCCTTTGGAGCATTGGCTCAAATGGTAAAGTGAGTTATGAAGTAAAAGTGAAAGAAAGAGAAAGAGTTATTAAATTGTTCCCTTGTCGGGATATTTGTTGCTTTGTTGATTATCTCCCTTATCGGGATGTTTGTTGCTCTGTTGATTATCTCCTTTGTCGGGATGTTAAGGTTATTGATATTGTTCCCTTGCCGGGATTTAACTGTTTAATGGTGTTCCCTTTCCGGGATTTCTATTGTTATTTGTTTACTCCCTTGCCCCTTTGTTTGTGATTGTTGTTTGGGTGAGGAAGAGCATTAAAACGCGAAGGGTGATGCCGTGCATTGTTTGCTATGGTGAGGAAAGAGTGTAAAGCACGAAGGGTGATGCCGTGCCGTACGATGTACCATTCCATACCGATTATCATTGACTATATGGTGAGGAAAGAGAGTAAAAGCATGAAGGGTGATGCCGTGCACGTTATTATTATATGATTGATTTGGTGAGAACGAGAGTAAAATCACGAAGGGTGATGCCGTGCAAATTGTTGATTTCTGATTCTTGATGATATTCTAGTTATGTTGTTACTTTCCTTACCTGATGCTTTCTAATCGGAACCGTTATTTCCCCCACAACATGTTTCCCTTCCCACATTTACTGGTTATTTCTGCATTCTCCTTTCCGCTGTATATATTTAAATTGCACAGGTTTATTTGGTAATTTGGTCCTAGTCTCGTCACTACTTCGCCGAGGTTAGGCTAGACACTTACCAGCACATGGGGTCGGTTGTACTGATACTACACTCTGCACTGTGTGCAGATCCCGGAGCAGCTTACAGATAGTAGTTGGAGGGCTTCCTTCAGTCCACCTGGAGACCCAAGGTAGACCTGCAGGCGTTCGCGGGCCCTGGCGTCTCCCTCTATCTCTATTCCCTGTTTCATTTTCTTTCGTTTAGAAACAATTTATTGTATTTTCTTCAGGCCTTGTTTATAGTGACTCTTAGACAATCTGTGACACCAGGTTTTGGGTATTGAGGTTTTGAAAGTTGTAACAGACGTAGTCTTGAGTTATAAAAATTGTTCACTTCCGCTTATTTATTTAATTCCGTTGTTTTCATGTTATTGCTGGTAATTGAAAAAAAAATAATTTGTTAATGAAAAAGGTAGTTAAGGATTGGCTTGCCTAGCTCTCATTAGTAGGCACCATCACGACTCCCGAGGGTGGGAAATCCGGGTCGTGACAATAAGCCTACGCAACAAAAACGAGTGATTTGTACTTTAGCAATATATAAAATAATCCAAGAGCTTTTTTTTTTTCCTATGAAAAAAATCACATTTCAATTATGTCATACAACAATGAAAGTCTAAATTCAGACTAAAGATTATTGAAGGTTGGAGTATATTTCAGTGTGTTTCTTGGAATATGGATGAGGTGCTGGAGAAGACAAGCAAGTTGTTCTGGTATGCCCAACTTGTTTACATTGATTGTATTTGGTAGACTTGAATGGTACTGATTCAGTCACAGGTATATGCCTCTTCTTTTGTCTTCTTCCTTGTAAAATATCTACATTGAGAGACTTTGTGATCTCAGATTGTACATTTTGTGGTATATCCCATGATTTTTGATCTCCCACGGTATTCACATGTACTTCATATGTTTTCAACCATGTTTCCTTTGAATACCAATTTGAGCAGTAATTAGATTTCTGCAAATATCTCTTATTAATAGCAGGAATTGCATGTGGACAGGGCAATTCATCAAGTTGGAATTCCAGGTAGTCACAGGTTCTCTTCTTTAAGTCCACAATGAATTCGATTCCTTCACTATTTATTCTAAACAACATTGAGTCAAGGTTGAACACCTAACAAGGAATTAAAAATTAAGACAAACTATATTACTGTATTGTTGCTTCAAAAAGAAAAAGTATAAAAAAATTTAAATGTAAGAAGTAAATCACTGCAACAGATATAAAAAACTGAAGTTAATAAATATACCACAAATATTTTGCAAGTCAAGTCCATCTTCTTAGTCATCTCTTCTTCTGCCCATATTGATACTCTGTGAAAAGTTTCATTTGCCTTTTTTCTCCGTTCGTAAAACCACTCTCCTAACTTTTCTTGGATGAAATCTAACATTCTTAAAATAGGCATTTCTCTCCCTTTAGTAAAACAGAATTCATTGATTCTACCATGCTTGTTGTTAGCATATCATAACGTCGTCGTGGGAACCACGATCGAGCCCATCTCTCTGGAGGCTCTTCAATTATGAAATTGTATGTTTTCTTGTCAATACTTTTGAGTTGCGACATTAACTGATTAAAATCTTCACGTTTGTATGACCTTGCAGCACTTTGAAAAAGATTTATTACCGCGGCTTTTGCATATTTTTGCTTTAAATTTTTCTCAAAGTGATAGAGGCAGATACCATGGTGAGCTTCAGGAAAAACTTTTCTAATCCTATTTGCGATTGATTGGTTTCTATCTGACAAGAAAACTAGTTCACGACGGACTTGAATTGCTTTTCTCATTTCCCCGAAGAACCAAATATATGCCTCATTGTTTTCTGAATCTGCTACACCAAAACATAGAGGAAAGATTTGATTGTTTGCATCCTTTGATACAACAACAAATAGAACACCGCGATATTTTGACTTTAAAAATGTTGCATCTACTGCAATAACGGGTCTATAGTAGGACCAACTAGCTACTGATGCCGCAAGAGCAAAGAACATGTAAGCAAATTTGTACAGTGAAACACAAAAAAACAAATCATAAGGTGTGAAGTTTTTCAAATAGGAACATTTTTGAAACTTCAGGCTGATGGTTAGTATTGTTTTGCTTACCTATTCTGCGCATCTCTTTTTATGCTTGTGTACGTTCCTGGGTTTTTGCCCACCATCATGTGTAGGTATGAATGAAGAATTTGGTAGTTCTCTTCAGGTGTTCGCCTTATGCAAGCAATAGTTTTTTGAATAGCACGCCATGCCTTGTGATAACCAATGTCAATTCCAAATTTCTTTTTCATTTAATTTTCTACAAAGGCTGGTGTAACCTCTATCTTTTTGTCTCGAACATGTTCTACAATTTGTTCACTTATAAAATTTGATGTAGCATGCTTCTGATCTGATTTTTTTCGCATCAGCTGAGCATTCATGGATGTTATGATATTTTATAACCCTGAATAGTGTGGAATTTTTTATTCTGGTAGCACGTACATTCCAACCACATTTGTCCACGATGCATTTCAGCTCGTATCTCTTTGAATATGATCTAACAGCAGTGAATTCAACTTTCTGGTTTATCTCCAAGCTGCAGAAAAATTTAGTCATGTTTTGTTTGTTCTCAAAAATTGATCCAACTCTTACTTCCTCAGACAATGCATCGTGGCTAAGTATTTTACATAGTGGAGATTCTTTCAGCTTTCTCCTCACTTTTTTTCTTGATTTCTGAGAAACACTAGAAGTTTCAACAATTTCTTCAATTCTATCTGATGTTATCGGTATAAGCTCCATGTTTACTTCATCTTCGTTGTTGCTTATCATTGAAGAAGGTAACAAAAAACTTTCTTGTATTGTGTGTTGGTTGTCAATTTACATTATTAGTTGTCCTTCTTCTTCTTGGTCATCGATAAACTAGTATGAATTTATTGGAGGAGCGAGTAATTGTTGCAGCATTATATAGTCTGAAGCAGCTGTAATGTTAGAAGGTTGTTGCTCGTTGTCTACTTCCATTAATGGCTGTCCTACTTCATGTTGATAATCAGCAAAAGGTTCTGAATCTATCGCATATGCAAGAGATTGTTTGAATGCTGCAGATTCAGAAGGTTGTATTTTTTCGATGACGAAATGGCAATTCTTGTAGGCTGAATCAGTTGTAAGCAAATGTATACAGGTACTGAGTTCTTCATCTGAAGTTACAAACATTCCTTTGCTTGTATTTAGTTTGATATCAAACTATACTTTTAGTGCATATCTGGTTGAATTAATATTTGCAACTTCACTAATTTTCTTCAGGAAAGTATTGGAATGATATGTGCTTATTAAGTAGAACAAGTTTTGTATCATGATCCAAGTATTTGAAATCAGGAGTCCAACTCCCATTGAAAGTTATAACAACGCAAATCGAACTCATCCTGCAGATTCATGTTTAGTGGCAAGTATTAGGAAAGTGAACAGAAATTTTTTTAGGTTGTTTGTGCTGAAGTTTTTACAAATGAACTAAATCACTTAAGCATCTTCTGCTGAAATTTTTTGAAAAAAGATGTATGACATAATTAATGCATCCTGCACAGAAAACTTCTGCTTATTAAGTGCTGAAGTTTTTAGAAATAAGCTTAATAACTTCAGCATATCAGCTGAAGTTTTTTTGAAAAAGCTGTATGACAGAGATTCATAAATGCAGGGAAAAACATCAGCTCATTAAGTGCTGAAGATTTTAGAAATGAACTAAATAACTTCAGCACATTGGGCTGAAGTTTTAGCAAATGAATTCAACAAACTTGAGCATGTTTCAGCATTAATTGCATAGTATACATGAGTAACCTACACAATTAAAGTAGTAATTATATTGCGTTGGGGGTATGTGTTAGTGTAATAATTACATTCATATCACATTCATGCACGCTTTTCATTAGACAACGTTTAAAATTTCTCTTTGCCTTTTCATATACCACGCAAAAGTTTTTTCCCCCTATATAAGCACGCTACACCTTGTGAGTTTATTCACTCAAACACATATATTTTAGCAGACATAAAATACAAAAAGGAGAAAAATGGATGTTTTCATCAGGCAAATAGTGAAAGAAATCAAGCAAGACATTATAGAGGCTTTTGAACTGAAACTGGATGAGCTCATAGACAAGTACGACAGGGAGCTGGAAGAAATTAACAACAAGCTTGATACGCTTGTGATGTATGAAAGATTTGATTATCTTGCTGATGAAGATGGTCATCCATCTGGTAGTGATGACGACAATGATGATGATGATAATATGGACGATTAGTTTTTCTTTTTGTTATTTATGTAATTTAATTTATCTTTTTTAATGTTTAATGAAATATTCAGTTTTTGTTTTAAGTTTTTTGTGCGTTTTTTTAATATTAATTCAATTCAAACTCGAATAATAGCAGAGGAAATGAACTAAATAACTTCAGCAGGAATTAACAAAAACTAATCCGAAAATTAAGCATTTTTTTGTATGAAGTTTTTTCAAAAATTCATAATAAAATACACAGTGCTTGATGAAAACTTCAAGCATGAACTAAAAATTCTTTTTAAACTTAGAAAATAACAGAGCACTTAACAGAAACTTATTCGAAAATTACATATTGCACGACAAAATATTAAACTTTTTTAGCAGATGAACTAAAAAAACTTCAGCATACAAAAAATTATATGAAAAATGTTTTACATATTCCTGAAAACGTAAGCATTTTTTGGTATGAAATTTTTCCAAAAAATGATAATAAAATACATTGTGCAGAAGAAAAACTTCAACTCCATTTGCTGAAGTTTTTACAGATTAACTAAAAAACTTCAGCACCTGTGTTGAAGTTTTTGTGCAATATGAAATTTTAATTTATGTTTTATTTTTTACCTAGTGTAGGAGGAAAACTTCAGCTCTTCTTGCTGAAGTTTTTAAAGATTAACTGAAAAACTTCAGCACTTGCGCTGAAGTTTTTTGTGCAATATATAATTTTAATTTATGTTTTATTTTTTTTTACCCAGTGTAATAGGAAAACTTCAGCTCCTCCTGCTGAAGTTTTTAAATATTAACTAAAAAACTTCAGCACCTATGCTGATGTTTTTTGTGCAATATAAAATTTTAATTTATGTTTTATTTTTTTTTATCCAGTGTATTAGGAAAACTTCAGCTCTTCCTGCTGAAGTTTTTAAATATTAACTGAAAAACTTCAGCACCTATGTTGAAGTTTTTTGTGCAATATATAATTTTAATTTATGTTTTATTTTTTTTTACCCAGTGTAGGAGGAAAAGTTCAACTCATATTGCTAAAGTTTTTAAAGATTACGTAAAAAACTTCAGCAACTAATGCTTAAGTTTTTGTGCAATATGAAAACTTCAGCTTGTTTTGTTGAATTTTTTAAATATGAACTAAATAACTTCAGTTTGTTTAGCAAATAAACAATGATAACACTCATATAATGTTTTAATATAATTTTTTCTTCGTTGAGTTATTTGCCAGCTCGTTTTGGTGAATTTTTTAGATATGAACTAAATAACTTCAGCTTGTTTAGCAAATAAACCAAAAATTTCAGCATATTTGTCGGATTAGAATGTTAGAATTCAATGTCAAACAGATTTAGAATGCAAATTCAACATACCAGTTAAGTTCGTCAAACAACTTCAATCAATCAATCAGAAAACATATAATTCAAAAACTATTTTGAACTCTGAAGACGAATTTGAATACTTACAATGTATTTTGTAATTTTAAATTTGGAATTTGAATCTGGTTCAAATCTGCTTTGCCAGAGGCGATCTCAGGAGAGACGGAGTGATGGAGGAGATACGGAGTATGTCTGGAATTTGATCTGGGTATGCTTGATGCATCTTTTATATTTTTTGGAAGGGGTATAATGGTCATATTATTATGGATTTTTTGTTAGTTGGCTACGAAATGAATAGTTTTTAGAAATAGGGTACAGGTTAAAAGGTGGCATAAATATAGGGTACGGCTGCAAATCGCCCGAAAAGATAGGGGTATTATCATTTTTAGCCCGCACCAGAAACTATTTACATTGGTAGTCAAAAAAGTATATAAAATTTGTATAATTTTTGTATATAACATACAGAATATGTGTGTGTGTGTGTGTGTATATACAAATTTTAAATATTTTTAGGCTATTATTTTTACAGCAGTTATACAGTGTCATCTTTCCGAAAAGATAAGCTAAATGCTGGACCAACGGTCAAACTGACTCTTTTGTAGTACCTTTTAAAGCCCTTTTATTTTATTTTAAATTATTTACAACTTTGCCGTTTTAATATTGTTAGGTGATATATAATAGCCAATTAGGCCTCATTTGTTTTTGTTAAAGATTAAAACGTTTGATTCTGAATACATATCTGAATATCAAGATGTGTACTAAGATTAAGACATGTGAATCTGAATACACATTTGAATAGTAAGATGTGTTTAAGATCTGAATACTAAATGATTAAGAATGTTTGTTTTTTAAACATCTAAATATATAGAATTTATCTTTATTTAAAAATTAAAAAGCGTAAATTCAAATAAAATACTAATTAATCTAATATTCTGGGTAGTAGCTAGTGGTGATTGGTAGCGATAGCGATTATGGTTTAGGTTGATGGTGGTGGGTGGTGATAGTTAATAATAGTGGGTGGTAATTGTGATTGAGGAAGGTGATGGTAGATAGTTGTAGTTTACGATGATGGGCGATGTCGGCTATTGTTATTGATTGGTGATGGAGTGGTTGATGGTGCTAGTTAGGTGGGTGAGTATGTGGTTATGGTTGAGGATGATGATGGTGGGGGTGGTGGGTGGAGATAGTGGTGGCGGCTATGGTTGAGGATGGTGGTGGTGGTGGTAGTTGATAAAATAGTGGGTGGTGGCGACAGTTAGAAATGAA
The DNA here is from genome assembly GCF_000393655.2 of Nicotiana sylvestris. Classification (NCBI taxonomy): domain Eukaryota; kingdom Viridiplantae; phylum Streptophyta; class Magnoliopsida; order Solanales; family Solanaceae; genus Nicotiana; species Nicotiana sylvestris. The sequence goes on along the minus strand of NC_091064.1, from coordinate 169,700,920 downwards.
TGTGGATGATAACATCTTAATGAAATTAAGTCTTTGTTATAAATCTTAATATACATACATATTCAGACACATTAAGTGGTTGTGAAGTAAAAAAATAACATACTTAATGATTAAGATCCGAATGATTAAAATTCAAACTTTAAAAATAAACGCACTTAATATCTGATATCTGAATGAATAATATTCAGACATCCATTAAGTGCAAATAAGTCACTAATTCCAGATAAGGGAACAGGAACAAGCTATTATTCTATGAATTTAAGTTATATAAACTAAAAGTGTAAACAATTTATACTATTAGTAAAAGTTAATATGTAATAATATGCTAATTACTTTTTAATTAGATTACCACTTATTGCTAATTATCATATATATTTACTTGTAATTAACCTTAGTGTAAAAAAAATTACTCAGAGAGCTCAATAATGCAGACAAACAAACACAAAAATGTACCCTACATGTGACAACTTACAATATTCACAAGGTCGTATTCTAGTACAACTAGACGAGAATTATTCTGCCAAGATAGCAGTAAGCTTTTGATAGTATTTTAGTAGCCACTTGAATTTGGTATGATTCCAATGAGTTGACTTTTGCTGTCCTCATTAAACGTCTAGTGGTTTTGACCTTTTGGTTTGTGCTTATAATTAATCATTGGTGTTGCTTAGCTGGTAACAACATTATAAAAAGAAATCGCGACCTTTCCCTAAAAGGAAAAGCCTCACCTTCAACCTATCGAAAATCGAGAAGTAAAAGATCAATATATACAAAGATCTAGATTTATTTTACTAATTACAGAAGTTGACAAAGTATAGTATTAATTACAACATGGAGTTGCACAATCCTAGGTTTACTATAAGATTTGAAGTCTTTGATATAGTCTCAAGATTCAAGCTGTACTTTTGCAGTTCAAGTTGACCAAAAATCAGGATTGGCGCCGGTCAGAAATTTTGGCTCCAAATAAGAGCATATAGTATAGGTAGAAACATAAATTTCATTTTTGTTTCTCGTCAAGTGCTCGATACCTGTATTAGACCCGAATAAAACTCGATTTCGTGCCATAAAAGTCGCGGGAGGTAAAGCGCTCTCTAACAAATATGAGTGATTCAACCAGAGGCGGATCCAGAATTTTAAGTTTATGGGTTCCTATAACAATCTCAAGTTAATCTACATGATAACTGGACCAACGAACTGGATTCCAAGCTAAATATTCTTATACTTTTAATGAATTTTTTAGTACAAATACAGGGTCTATGCAAAAGTTACTAGTTTCACGGGAACCCGTAACCTTTGCTCTAGATCCGCCTCTGGATTCAACACCTAGGGCTCAAACGTGAGATCTCTGATTAAGCATGAAGAAATTTTTAATAGTCCACCATAATCCTTATGGAAAGGTAGAATTTAGAAACATAATGAACTCGGTTATTTGAGGATCCACAAAATATATGTAGGGTAGTGAATCCTACGGATTTCTCTTTAGATAAATGGAAACTAGCTATTTTCTCATACCTCCGTATCTCTTATTTTAATCACTCTTTAGCACCATCATTAATCATTTTGCAGAACTAATCTCACTAATCTAGCTATGAGTGGACAAGATTCTCGAGACGGCTGTTAATAATGATGCCAACGTGAACCTCAAATATGAAATCAAAAGTGAAGAAATAAGTGGCTAAAGGCAACTTATTGTCACAAGTTCCTTGAGATAAAGTCACAAGTCTCCCAAGTTATATCTATCCTTAGCTATCGATCGTTGTCTTTGAAATTTTTAGAGTTTGACAATAAGATTTTCAAGAGGACACAAGGAAAAGGTCATTTCCAACAACTCGCTTTTATAAGTCCAATCATTCAAAGCGGGTGCAGCATTGCGGTTGAATCCAATAATTTATGCGACAAAATAAATTTATGTATAAAACTACAATAAATAATAGGGCTGAGTTCATAACTAATTTTTTAAAAATATAATAAATTCAATACTAAAATAACAAATCCATCACTATAATAATTTTTCTATCTGCTATAAATTCAACACTTTCCCTTTATATATGGAGCGCACAAAATATTGATAAGGCATTTGCCTTTTCATTCATATAAAGTGGGGACAAGATGTAACACCCCACAAACTATATAGCTTATTAATTAATAAGCTTAGATAGGACGTACTTTTGTGCATAAAGTTGTTTCCACTCTTTCATTTATAGTAAGAAAAAAATTTCTTTTCTATTTTTTCATTAAAAGAAAAGAAATGTTTCTTTAAAACTAAAGCTGACCTAAGGAGAATTATACACTAATCAAAATATTAATCAGGAGTCAATTGGCAGATTAGTAGTCAAGGTATCAAGTCCGATCTCGTCATTTCATACGTATAGCCAGTTCTTTCAAATTTATATTTAGCTTTTAACATACGCATTGTTGGAAAATAAGTGGTATCTCAAAGGGAATATTCATTATTGGCTTGAAATTAAAATAATATTTTACATCTACTTATTATTTAGTAAGTTATTTTATCACACATTTAATGGAGTCAAACTAACCATTATCTAGTCATTGGAGCAACACCTATATATTCAAGATATTTTTCGAGACTTGTGGAAACAACTTTCTGAATTTTCTTCTTCCTCTTGAATGCTAAAAATTTTTCTTGAATTGTTTGTTAGCTTTGTTCCCTAGTTCCCTAGTTTAATAGCTGGAATAGCTTGTTGAATCCTGAGAAATACGCCTAATTTTATTCTTTACTATATGAGTGAAATATCTTTAAAATAGTGTCATTGACACGCCTCAAACTTTAATAAATCATATTCTCCATAATCAATTTTTTCCCACACATATAGCCAGTTGTTAATTTTCATGGTTTTTATTTTTGTCAGTCGTTTTGGCACTCGTGTACAATTATTTCATAAGATATGGTGAAAATGGTTTTTCAGAATCTATATAAAACCAATGGATGCCCACATATTAACGTACATAATTCCAGATCATGAATAGGTTATCTGAATGGTGGTACGAAGTGTAACAAAAGCTATATGCAAAATAAGTTACTCCTATGAGTTTACTTTCTCTACGTTGATAGTATAAGAAATTTGTACACAATCCAGTTATGTTCACATACAACTATATATGGTAACTTAGAAAATAAAATAATAATCTGCTTTAACAGTTAAATTGCACTGATGATATAAAAGAAAATATATTGGTTGTATATATAGCTTATAAATTAAATGGCAAAACATTAGCTAACTGGTGGTAAATTACTGGACATTTTTGAAGAGTGGAAAAAATTTTCATAGTGAAAATCGAATCTTTGCATCTCAAAAATTTAAGATAGTAATCCTACCATGTGCTACAACTGAATTCTCGGTTATTACATGATAAAGATGATAAACTCAAGAACAATTTAATATCAAAATGAATTTCTTATTTGAACCACCCATATAACACTCTTTCTGGTACTTTGATTTTCGTTAGAATTAACCCATCTAACACCCTTTCTGGTACTTAGTTCGAGCTGCTTAAATCATTCTCAATGAGTACCTTATCCAAATATAAAAGTATATTCCCTCTATCTCAATTTATCTGGATGTAGTTTGAATTTCGAAATTAGACTAATATTTGGAGTTGTGTTAATTATTGTAACTTAAAATACTAGTTTTTTTTTTATAGTTTTAAAATATGTAAAGTTTATTTCAAAGTACTTGAAAATTTTATGTCAAAATTAACCAACTCCACCGACGTATACAGAACAAATTAGAAGTAATTACTAACTTGCAAGTTGTGAGAGAGTACAAAGGATGAAGCCAACGAATCAATAATAATTCATTAAAGAAAAGAAATTGATACTCATAGTTGGCAAACAAGAAGTAATAGTGTAACAATCACCAAAACAAAGAGAAATAAACTTAAAAATATATATATAAACTAATTTAATTTCCAACTTGCAAGAAAAACGATACTAACCAGTAACCACTAAGAAATAGTTTTCAAATTGAAAGAGAGATTTTCTTCCTTCTATTATTTCTGGAAAAAAAACTGAAGAAGCAGAAAATTAAAATATAAAAGATACCGCGCGCCATTAATCACCGCCGCCCACCACTCTCATTCGTGCCCATGCAGCGCCGCCATTGCCACCACCCCAAGTTTCTGCAAGTTCAATTTCACCACTGTATCCGTAAACATTTTTGTGTCTTCCCCAGTATTTCCTTCTGGTATATCCACAATGTATGACTCCAATACTATAGTGTAAGCTTTTCCATTTTTCTTGAACTCATTCACTGATGTAACTGACCTATAATTATTCAGCCTATGCTCACCCCCCACCACCCTGAAGCTCAGAATATGCTTCTCATCGTCCAGAATCTCCAGTCGCTCCGTGCTCGTCGATGCTGGGATTCCTGACACTACGGACACTTCCCTCATGCTTCCAACACCACCATCACCTGCACAACGAATCCATTATCTAAAGTCAATAGGTTCAGAATGAGCGCATTTAAAAAAAGAAAATCCTATTAATTGATAAGTTTTGGTGGTAGAATGAGGATATGTGTTAGGCTAAACCAGCCAAAAAGATACTTTTAATACCGTGTGATATTATTTATTTTGGGTCGAGTTCGCACGGTTTTCCTAAATGACCCCATACCAATAAGTATATCCCTAATAGATAGGGGCGGAGCTAGAGTGTCGGATTCGGCCGAATCCAGTAGCTTTGATTCGAATTAAAAAATGCATTGAATATATAATTTGAGTTGAAAATGATAATTAAATTGAATTTGCAGAATCCATCTTGAATTCGTCTCTGATTACCTGTCATTTTGCAGCTTTTGATGAAATGCTTGTACTTCTGGGGGTTGTCGAAACGCCGAACAAAAGGCCACACGACGTTTGCCGGCGCCTCAATACGCTGCGTTATAAGTGAAGTGCAAGTGTTTGGCAAATGATCAAAGGTATGGTAGTTGTGAATCAATGGCTCTAGCTCTATGAATTCTTCTTCCTTAAGCCCGTGAGGAACTTGAGAACGAGACATTTTTCGAAAATTTGACCAATTAACAGGGAGAAAATGATAAGTCTATCTGATCACCAAACCAGAAAAAAGCATATGAAAACTGGCTAAGTCTGGCTTGGTTTTTGATGGTGGCTAAGATTATAACAAATAGAAATCAGCTTTCTTCATTTGCGGGAAATGGGAGAAAAAGTAGCAATGGAGGAGGATATGGGGTTTGGTGGTAGGGTGTTTGGCATTGTTTATTTAGCTCTACAGAATTTTTCTTTTTTCTTTTTGATTTTTTGATTTTTGGATTTTTGGACGAATATGCCCTTCGTTTGCCATATTATAACCAACCTGTCAGAAGTGAGATATTGTCTTTTTTTCAAAATGAGGGATTAAAAACAAATGAAGAAGTATATAGAATCATTGACTATGTTATGGATAGATTTAGAAAGGGCATAACATGCACACAATTACTATATTTGTTGTTTCTGTCATGTTTAAAAAATGATAAAGCCTCACCCACCTTATATATTTTAGAAAGATGCTTTTACACCTAGCTATTATAAGTAAAGTATTTATGGTGGGGTGTGGGTGGATTGGGGGCTTAGATTGTTCTTCTTGCTACTTTAGGTATATTGAGATTTGAGACAATACTTATCGTTATACTTATTTTAAGGTAGTATTAGCAAATAATTGATATAGATTACGCTAATCGCACATTTTAAGACGAGATACGTTAAGAAACTTTCTCTTTTTGAGCATATACTACATGAAAAGAATAGAGCATATTACATGGTGTTTAATGTCTTAAATTAAAGGATCGGATGTAGCTCAATAATAGAGCATTGTGGTAGAGCTACTACATTACATCCTACGTGTTCAACGTTTGGTACTCATTTTTTCCCGATAACTCGGGCATTTAGACCATACTTCCCAAAAAATAAAATGTGGTTGAATACATAGGCGGCCTCTGAAACTTCACAAAAAAAATCATTTAGACATTAGAACTAAGGCTATGCACATATTGGATATCAGAAGTCAAAGTTAAATTATACCTATTAGACACTATTTGTTGACATGACAAAATGCGTGTATTACACCTATTTTGAGATCGGAGAGGCTAAGTGTTTTCTCCTTCTCCTCATTCCTTCTATCTCCTTCCCACCACCATCCGCTGTCACCATCACCTCTGTCAAAGGCTGATCGAGAATTTGAAGTTTAGAGATTCTTACAACGATCTCCTGTTAATATATTAATAATAATTGAATTTATAGTCAAATATTTATAGATATTTAGTAGATTTTTTAGTATATATATATATATATATATATATATATATATATATATATATATATATATATATATATATTGATAAAAAACTACAAGGTTTATGTGAATTCTTAGATGATGTTCTAAATCTTCCTTGAGGTCCTCACCATCATTGACCCATCTTATTCTTTTTTCCCTACATCCAGCAACCACCTCCACTACCATATTCACCCATCCCCTTCCTCCCGATTTGCTGACATTGACACAATGTGTGTATTACACCTATCTTGTGATAGTTTGAGAGGCTAAGTGTTTTTCTCTTTCTCCTTCTTCCTTCTCTCTCCTTCCTACTCCCTCCGGCACCATCCATTGTCACCGTCATCTCCATCGACGACTTATTCAGAATTTAAAGTTTATGAATTCCTATAACTACTTCTAGTTAACAATAACTAGGTTCATAGTCGAATATTTATAGATATTTAATAAGTTTTTTTAATACATATATAAACTCTTATCAAAAGCTTAACAATAACTAGGTTCATAGTCCTCACCCATCGCATTCTCTTCCCCCACCACCCAGCAACCACCCCCTACCACATTCCCTCATCCTCTTCCTCCTCTCTCTTCCAGCCACCACTGCTCCATCCTTCCCCTTCCTTTTTCTCTTTTTCCGCCACTACTGACTTTACCAGACCCACCCTTTCCGACTAACACTTTATTAAAGCAAAACACCTTTCTATTTCCTCATCTCTAGTTGCTACTATTGTTGTTGTTGTTGCCTTTCTCTCCACTTTAATCACTATCGCAGTGACCGCCAGTTCTTCATCAAGCATGAATGCAAAGTAACTCGTTGTGGCCCTTAGCAACGGCAAAGTCAAGAGAGGTGTTTGGTGAGGTGGTAGAATCTGGGTTAGTGTAACGACCCGGCCGGTCATTTTATGTATTGTAGCCATGTTCCCCTATTTATCACTTCTTCTATATTCATTTTTGATTATGTGACTTGCCGAGTTGGTTGGATTGGTCTCGGGAAGGTTTTGGAGTGAATTGGGACACTTAGTTCCAAGGTTGGAGGCGTAAGATGGAGAGTTGACCGGTGTTTAACTTTTGTGTAGACGACTCCAAAATGAAGTTTTGATGGTTCTGATAGCTTCGTATGGTAATTTTAGATTAAGTATCATGTCCGGATATTGAATTGGAGGTCTGTAGGTCGTTTTGGCTTGAATTGGCGAAAGTTGGAAAGTTGAAGGTTGAGAAGTTTGACCGAGGTTTGACTTTATCGGGTTCGGATTTTGATTTTGAGAGTTGGAATAGGTCTGTTGTGTCACTTATGACTTGTATGCAAATTTTGAGGTCAATCGGGGTTGGTTTAATATGATTCTGCATTAGTGTTAGAAGTTGGAAGTTCATTAGTTTTATTAGGCTTGAATTGGGATGCGATTCATAATTTTGATATGATTTGATTCTTCGACTAAGTTTGTGTCGTATTATAGGGTCTGTTGGTATGTCTGGATGGGGTCCCGGGGGTCTCGGGTTTGATTCAAATTGAAATCAGATTGAGAATTGGACGTCAGGATTGTTAAAGCTTAAAGCTTCTAGTGTGATCGCACCTGCGTGGTTTTTGGCCGTAGGTGCGAGACCGCAGAAGCGGATGCGGGTCACAGAATCGGTTTTGGGTTGGAACTAGGAAGTTGCACAGGTGCAAGGAATTTTTTGCACCTACGAGCTAGCAGTTGCGGGCAGCTAGGCACAGAAGCGAATGTAGGGCAGGAGAGGCTGGAGTCGCAGAAGCGAAGTTTCTCTGCAGGTGCAAATGCGCAGGAGCGAAGGCAGGACCGCAAAAGCGGTCCCGCAAGGGTGCATGAGGGGCCGCAGGTGCGCTTGGTCGGGTGTTAAGTGAGTTCCGCAGATGCAGACCCTTTGATCGCAAAAGCGGATAGTTGGATAGTAGGTGCGATAATGCCTAGGCAGAAAAGGTCAATTGTGAAAGGGTTTTCACTATACTTGAAGAGGTAAGTGATGATTCATCCCTTTTATTGATAATTATTGTTTACCCTTTTATTTTTATACCTCGATTGTGTTTGAGATAAAATTTGGGGGTTTTAGACCATGTTATCGGAGAATAAAAATTGAGAATTTGGAGGCCGATTTATGGATGGAATTGGATGAATTTAGTATAGTTGGACTCGTAATTGAATGGGTGTTCGGATTTTGTGAATTTTGTTGGATTTCGTGGTTCAAACCCAGGGTTGACTTTCCGATTTTGATTAAAGACCTTAGCTTTATCTTTTGGAATTGTTTTCTATTGCTAATTACTGATGGAATTAAATTGCTTTAGCTAGATTCGAGTCGTTCGGAGGCCGATTCGCATGGCAAGGGTTTGTTGGAGCATTGAGTTACGCATTTTGAGGTAAGTAACACTAAACTTGGAATTGAGGGTATTTATCCTGGAAAAAAGTGTAATTTATATTGTGTTAGGGTGACGCACATGCTAGGTGATGGGCGTGTGGGCGTGCATCGTGGTAATCATGATCTGATTGATTCTTTTATACTATGTTGTTGTTATCAAGCCTTGCTCTATCCGTGAAGTCCTTACTTGTTAGAGTAATTGAACTGTGACTCTTGTTAGAAATCATGTTTAGATTATGTGTTTATTCTGTTGAGACCCAGTGAGGTTATTTCTGTTATTTTGGGATATCTGCTTTAATTGAAATTATGGACTCGGTCATGATCCTTCGTTTGCATTATCATATCTCAGTCTTTGTTATTGTTTACTGTTACATCACATGTTATTATTGTTTGGGCTGAGTAGTACGAGATTATGATCCCTTAGGACTTGAGAGATGGATGACTGATATGGGCTCGAGAGCCGGGTTATGATTCTTATTATGGTTCGGGCTACACGCAGCAAACCTTATGGGCTCATTTATTATTGTGGATCAGGCTGCATACCGCAGCACGCCTTATAGGCTTTATATGAGCGCTTGGGCAGGATCTTCCCCTGCGAAGTCTGACATACCAGTAGTGAGCGCAGGCACAATGATATATACACGTGCTTTAGTGAGGGACATTGATGTCAGGTGCATGTATAGTGCTTAGTAATAGTGTGTGGTTTGTGTGGCCATTTGACAGGCAGATTGAGCACTTCGAGAGTATGAGTACTTAGGAGATATCACCGTGAGATCATACATTTGACTTGCATATTGACATGTAGGTATAGAGATGTACCATTCCTCATGCTAGTTGTATTTGACATGTTCTTATCAGCGTTGGGCTTTAATTGTTGAACTTGAAAGCATCTCTAACTTCCTGTCCTGAACGAGCTGATTTTGATAATTAATCTCAGTTGTTTATTATTATTGCTACTATTATACATGTGTTGTCATTTTATTAGACTCTAACTATATTCTTCTAAGCTCGTCACTACTTTCAGCCTATTGTTAGCTTTGTTACTTATTGAGTACATGGGGTCGTGTAACACCCCGAAAAATAAATCGAAGTACTTAAGCGCTATAAAGAAAGTTGACGTGCGTTAATTATATTATTTTGTATGCAAATGAGGACTATTAATATGATGGATATCAATTGGATATGATAATAAGTGTACGAGGCATATTATAAGTGATTTGGGGTCTAAGGAGAGGCCTAAGTCCAAACCAAGTTGAAAATTTTCATTTTAGACGAAAGTTTCAAATGAGCACGCACAAGACCAAACTTTGAATGAATATATCTACATATATATATATATAAGGATTTATGTGATTCAAAACCTATCAAATGAAAGATCTTTGAGTCTAGTTTCTAACTCTTCAAACTGTTCGTCATTTGGACACTCCTACAAGAAGTTATGGCCAAATTACCAAACGCTGCCGAAAATTGTACCGCGCCTCCCCACACGGCACCCGGTGCGCCGCCTGTAGAAAAATTCCAGAAAGATCCAAAATTTTATTTTCAGACACATTTTGCACAGCCGCCCCGTGCCCCGCAGCGACCCACGCACCGCGGCTGTACAAATATGGGTTTTTAAGACCCCAAACCCCATTTCATTTAACTCGTTTGGGGTTTTTTTTGGGATATTCTGGTGCTTTTAGAGAGAGGGAAGAGTAATTCTAGAGAGAGGAAGAAGCTTAAGTGCCTTGTTCATCAAAAATCTCGTCCAATCCTTGAAATCCAACAAGAAATCCTTCAAGTTCTTCATCAAAGAGGTAATGATTTATATCCTATTTTTAATTTCGTTTTTGGGTGATTGTTGAGCAAGAATTCATGGGAAAACTTGCGATAAGTCATTTGTAGTCATTGCTACTCAATAGTATGGGATTATCATTGAATATACCGACTAGATTACTTGTTTTTGGGGTGAAATCCGAAGGTTTGGGCATAGGAATTTGAAATTTGATTTGAGGATTTGAAGGTCGAATTGATGTCAGAATTTGGTAAAATTTATATGGTTGGACTTGTGCGGATGAGCGTTCATATTCCATTACTTTTGTTGAGTTCTGAGATGTGGGCCCCACTGGTGATTTTTGGGTGTAATTTCAAATTTTGTGGGAAAATTAGTATTTTCATATGGAACTAATTCCTACAATTTGTATTGAATGAATAACATTAATTGTGGCTAGATTCAAGGCGTTCGGATGTCAAATTGCGAGGCAAGGGCATAGCGGAGTAAAGAACTTCACGGTTTGAAATAAGTAACTCTTTTAAACTTAGTGTTGAGGGTATGAAACCCCGAATTATGTGTTATGTGATTGATGTTGAGGTGACGCACATGCTAGGTGACAGGCGTGTGGGCGTGCACCCTGTGAATGGTGACTCTGTTATTTCCAGGACACTGTGTAGTGGTCCTACTTTGTTGATATCTGTGTTTTCACCATGTGATAAGTAAATTGAGATGTACATCATGCTAGATATCATGTTCAGGCTCTATGTTGATATTGTTGGGACCCATAGTGGTCGTTTTTTGCTGTCATCTCACTGATTTCATTGATATTTCATACTTAGTCATATTTATTTATTCATATAATATCTCAGTCTCAGTTGTTATTATTGATACATTATATCATCATTTTTGGGCTGATTTTCATGACATTTTGAGCCCGAGAGACTAGAGAGATTGATGAGTGAGTGAGGCCGAGGGCCTAATTGTGGGGATGATTATGGGATCGGGTTGCACGCTGCAGCATGTTGTTACTAATTTATGATTGAGTGAGGCCAAGGGCCTGATTGATTTATGCCATGAGATGGCTTGTTATAGCGCTTGGGCTAAAGGAGCCCCTCCGGAGTCTGTACACACCCCCAGTGAGCGCAGGTACCTACTGAGTGCGAGTGCCGAGTGATTATGAGGCATGAGTGACTGTGAGGATTGAGTGACTGAGAGGACTGAGTGACTAAAAGGATTGAGTGACAGTGAGGACTGAGTGAATTGATACTCTGAGAGTAAACATATGGTTTTATCACTATTTTGCATTGCATTGGCATGCACATTGAAATATAGGCATAAAGATGTACTTTCCTCATGCCATTTGAAAAATGAAATCTACGATTTTGAATGAAAGTTTTATGTGAAAAGTCATAGTCTTCAGACTTACTCATATTTTGGTGATTTCAGTGAAAAGAATTGAGTTTCACTATTATACTTGAAAAGAAAATATTTTTTTTGGGACTGTGAATGCGTTGAGAATTTTATTATTGATTTATGCCTTGTGATGCTTTAACTATATTGTTATGAGATGTTACTGGATATTGGAGTGGACTCTAACCTTGGTACAAGTTCGTCACTACTTTCAACCTAAGTTTAGGTTTGTTACTTATTGAGTACATGGGGTCGGTTGTACTCATACTACACTTCCTGCACATTGCATGCAGATTTCGGATGTCGACGTTGCTGTGTTCAATGGGAGCTGACTTGGAAAATGTACTAGCGTCCCTGTTGTAGCTGCCTCTTGTTCATGGTAGCCTTAGATTCATTAAACTTTGTTTATGTACTTTTCAAACAGAATATGTATTTATTTCATATCATTTTTGTAAATTCTACTATTAGAAGCTCATGATTTGTACTACCAGTCCTTGGGGAGTGTATTTGAATTTGTTAAATATTTATTAAATCAGATTGTGGTTAATTGGCTTACCTAGCAGGTGAGGTTAAGTGCCATCACAGTTAGTTGGATTTTGGGTCGTGACAAATTGGTATCAGAGCTCTAGGTTCTACAAGTCAAGAGCAAGTGTCTAGTAGAGTCTTGCGGATCGGTATGATGACGTCCTTACCTATCCTCTAGAGGCTACAGGGCATTTAGGATAAACTTCCCATCTTTCTTATCGTGCGGAATTGATTCAGCCTAAAAATATAACTCTTTGAACTCCTTACACGCATACGTGTGTACATGTGAGCGCTCGGTATCAATTGTGCATTGAAGGCTTGTAATTCCATGAACGAGATTCGAGATATGTAATTTGTGTTTCGGTAGTGGGCCCGTCTGGAGGACTTGAGTCCAAGTGTAGACTGCAGCTTACGCTCGGTACTTTCAGTTGTAACAACATGTGAATTAAACTTATGTGTCCGGTAGTGTCCTAATGAGTTGAAATATGTGGCTCGATGAGCGGTTGATTGGTTATATGATGAGTACAAGATGACTACGGGATGTGTTCAGATGGTTTGAAAGTGAAAAAAGGGACTTTTGAGTCTATGACTCCTATCTCAATTTTGATGTAGAGTCTCGAGTTATGAATGTGTTGAAGGATCTTTCATGTTGTGAAATTGTGGGACAAATTAAAAAATTTCATGTCTTGTTAATGAGTCCAAACTTAGAAAGATTAATTGATGGCCTAATAGTTGTGACTGTGAAAGGTCATAGAGAGATGCCAGTTTGAAGCTAAACATGTGGGTTATCACCTGCGAGGTAAACTATAGATGTGTGATCCTTACAATATTGTGGAGAATTTTTTTTCTTTACTACCGGTAGGGTAGTGGTATTGGGATTTGAATTTAAATTTTTCAAGAAAGTTGACTTGACTGTCACAAGAATGACGGCGAGCTTAGTAGACGATTTGAGGTACCATATAGGTTGTGTTGCATGAGCTTGGAAGGAATTTAGCTGAATCTCACTATGGTATTATGGCAATAACAGAGTATGGGTATTATGAGTTTTGTGTATTTTGATCTATGGCTTTGAGCCAAGTGGGGGAGTCTGCTATTGATAAATTAATTACATAGTTATGCGTTATATTGGTTTCGGTTTGAGGCATACTTGTGAATTGGTTGTGGTTTGAGGAGATTGGGGTTGAAGATGACTTGAGTAAAAAAATTTTGGATACGAGGTATGTTATACTTTATGAAGATATGAAAATCATGGAATGATTAAGTTGTTATTTTGAAGAATGTAATGCACATGAAGTATGAACTTGATTGATAATGTTAAGACATGGTTACTTCTTTAGGTGTTTTGTGTTAATGTGACATGTGTCTTTTGGTCCATGTGGGCGGTACAATTTAAATTGAGCAGAGTAGATGACTCTTGAGAGAGTTCTAATGGATTCAAAAATGTATATATAGCAATTGAAAATTGTTCGGATTTGTATACCGCTATAATCAATTATTTACATTGAGTGGTACCGGGACTTGCGGTAATTCTGTATGACTATGGATTCTACATTCCAATATAAGAAAGGTAAAAGAACCATTTATTTAAGGTACTTTTAGAGTGGGCGTTTTGGGTTGTGATACTTACGGGGTGCTTGAGAAGAATATCATGGCTTATGGGCCTTATGGTCGTGTGATTTTATGTTGGGATCTATGGTGTGAGATTTGGGTAATGATCATTGTTTACTTATGATGTGGTGAGACTCTATAGAGGTTTTGGTGGCAATATTCCTTGGTTTTGCGACCTACGTGACTTGGTCAATTTAGAGGAATTCATTTCTGACCGCTTGGTTATGTCCAAATAAATTATAAGGTGTTCTTGATGGGTTCTGCCATGGTTTGAGCCAGATATTTTCTACCGTTATGAGGGACATATCGTGTATTGTGACTTCCTCCTGGATGGGATCAAATAGAAGGTTTCTAACTGACCTGTATGTAATTTGCATATAACCCAGAATTTATAATGAGATTCTTGTGTTTGTCACATTAGGGCATGATGGATGTGGTATGTTGTACGGGATTTGGATATTCACGTATAAGGTGGCAGTTCATTCTTGAAGGGAATGTCACAAATTCTGGATAGAATAGTCAGTTTCAGATATTTAGTGGAATGTTATAACTGCTCGGTAATCCCTGATAGGGGTGCGCATTTCAAAAGGGTGCATTATGTTTCGACTATCAGATGTTCATTGGTATAACGGTACTCACCTGGTTGATCGACTACTAATATTCAGATTTTACTATGTAGCATGGAAGAAAAATGAAAATATTTCTTGTGGGATGATCGTGCTTGAGGGATGTGTTAGTCATTTGAGTTCTGAGTTGTGATCAGTTATGGTGATTTATGTGATCTATGAATTTGGAGACTGGGAGTTCTCAAAATTATACTATTTCGGGATTGTGTCATGTTTGAGGTGAGTATTTTATTTAAACTCAATGGAGGCAATAGTTGCACTAATTGATTGTGATAACTACGCGCTGCGAGTGCGCATATATGTGAGGTTTGAACCCATGTGCGAGCACCGGGGCAACTATTCATGCTCATGAAAATGTTTGGGCTATAACAAGCTTAGAATTGACTATTAAGCTATGATGTTTCTCATCTGTAACATTGCATAAGCTATTTTGGTTATGTTTGAGGCTGCGTAGGGGTTAAAATCCCAAAACGAACTTGATAAATGCCTCAGTGATGAAAGATTTCCAATTTGAGCTGTGATAACATACTTGGTACATGCTTACACTTTATCATGTCACTTATACCAGTCCAGGAACATGAAGTATTATCTTACTCAGCATGAAAAAGTATACCTGTTTGAATGCTCCCATATAAAATGTTTGAACTGGAGGCCTGAGACTATACCGGGTAGATTATATTATTGCCACGTGAGTTGTCCATGTGTATTCTATTGTTATCACGTGAGTTATGTGGAAATTGCGATTCCCCGCTCATTTATATGATTAATGGTTTCCTTTATTTCCAGATCGGGGCAATTTGAAAAATAATTTGGGCGCATGCACATATAGATGGCCTTCTCACAGAATTTGATGAGTTGGATTTAAATAATGTTCTATGCCGAAAAGGCAGGATTACATCGGAATAGCTGAAATAGTTGTGTTTGGTGATATAAGGTCATTGGACCTAGAATGAATACTATGGAATGTGATTACGGTAGATTTGGGAGAATAATATTGGAAGTGTACGAAGATTTTGGAACGAGACTTTATGGAAAATGGAGTTTCATACTAGTACTTGGTTGGTTTGAGCAGTTACTGTGATCGAAAATGGTGTTGCGAGTATGCGAGTTGTGTAGTATATTGTGTAATTATATTTGGGGTCATGGTTAAAGCTTAATACAACTTGCTCTAAATTATACAGTGTGTAGACATGAAATTCGTATCTTGAAAAAAATTTGGATGTTGGAAGTTTGATTCCAAGGTTTATGGGCTAAGGCCAAATTAGTAATTTTCAGTTATGTAGTGTCGTCAGGCCTATATGGTATAGGATGACGTGGGATCACCCTCGGGTATGCATGTGTGATAGGTGAATTAGTGATTTGAAGGTTCAAACATATCAAAGAAGAAACATTACCCCGTGATCAAATATATGGGATATGAAATACTATCATCATTTTTGTACTAGAACATCTTAGAGTAATTAATGGAGGTCACCAAAGGTTTAGTTCGGATGTTTGGCATAGAGATTTAGAGTTGAAGAAAGTGAACGAGTTATTGTCAATATTTTCTCCATGAGGATGTTATATGAATTTCTAATACGGGTAAAGTATGTATAGTTACATCGGGCCTTATGAAATCCCGAAGGGAATATGCCAAACTATGAGTATGATGTCTCCCTATTATTTTTCTCCATGTATTTTGTGTTTTCATGTATCTATGTCTAAGAAGGTAGATGAAAATCCTTTGTGTATCTTTCCGGTGGGAAACTACTAAAGGTAAAGCTAATGGGTAATTGGCTTATGAGGAGAATCTATTTGGCATACTTGTTAGATAAGTCTGGGAGTTGAGATTGCTTCCGTGAATGTATTATGGCTAAGTCTATGAGTCGAGGATCCCACCTTGAAGGTGCAAAACGTTAAGGAAATAAAATGTTCTCACTTGGTTGTATAGCCCAATAATGGAGGATCAAAAGGTCTTTTCTATGTGTTATGATTCAAATAGGTGCAATTCATGTCCATGTATCAATTTTGATAATATAATGCATGTAATGTTGAGATTAATGTTGTTGATATACATTGAGATGCTTTGTTGAGTTGTGGTTGTGTTGTTAGGATGGTTTTGGTGATTCTCTGGCAGCTGGATAGGCCCAATTACAAAGGAGACTCTGCCGAAATTTTTGAAAAACTTGGGACTTAGTAAAAAAAAAATTGGGAGCTGGAGGTGTGTGAGAAAAGAGTTAAATTATGTTATGTGTTTGGGGCAGACTCTATTTATCATTCGAGGACGAATGATCCTAAGAAGGGGAGAATGTAACACCCCGGGGAAAAAAATCGAAGTACTTAAGCGCTATAAAGAAAGTTGACGTGCGTTAATTATATTATTTTGTATGCAAATGAGTACTATTAATATGATGGATATCAATTGGATATGATAATAAGTGTATGAGGCATATTATAAGTGATTAGGGGTATAAGGAGATGCCTAAGTCTAAGCCAAGTTGAAAATTTTCATATTAGACGAAAATTTCAAATGAGAACGCACAAGCCAAACTTTAAATGAATATATCATACATATATATATATATATATATATATATATATATATATATATATATATATATATATATATATATATATATATATATATATATATATAAGGATTGATGTGATTCAAAACCTATCAAATGAAAGATCTTTGAGTCTAGTTTCTAACGCTTCAAACCGTTCGTCATTTGGACACTCCTACAAGAAGTAATGGCCAAATTACCAAACGTTGCCGAAAATTGTACTAACGCGCCGCCCCACACGGTGCTCGGTGCACCGTGCCTGTAGGGAATTCCAGAATTATCCAAAATTTTATTTCTAGACACATTTTGCACAGCCGCCCCGTGCCCCGCGGCGTCCCACGCGCCGTGGCTGTACAAAAACGGGTTTTTAAGACCCAAACCCCATTTCATTTAACTCTTTGGGGTTTGTTTTTTTGGGATATTCTGGTACATTTAGAGAGAGACAAGAGTAGTTCTAGAGAGAGGAAGAAGCTCAAGTGCCTTGTTCATCAAAAATCTCGTCCAATCCTTGAAATCCAACAAGAAATCCCTCAAGTTCTTCATCAAAGAGGTGAGGATTTATACCCTATTTTCAATTTCATTTTTGGGTGATTGTTGAGCAACAATTCATGGGAAAATTTGTGATAGATCATTTGTAGTCATTGCTACTTAATAATATGGGACTATCATCGAATATACCGACTAGATTACTTGTTTTTGGGGTGAAATCCGAAGGTTTGGGCATAGAGATTTGAAAATTGATTTGAGGATTTGAAGGTCGAATTGATGTCAGAATTTGGTAAAATTTATATGGTTGGACTTGTGGTCGGATGAGCGTTCATATTCCATTACTTTTGTCGAGTTCTGAGATGTGGGCCCTACTAGTGATTTTTGGGTGTAATTTCAAATTTTGTGGGAAAATTAGTATTTTCATATGGAACTAATTCCTACAATTTGTATTGAATGAATCACATTAATTGTGGCTAGATTCAAGGTGTTCGAATGTCGAATTGCGAGGCAAGGGCACAACGGAGTAAAGGACTTCACGATTTGAGATAAGTAACTCTTTTAAACTTATTGTTGAGGGTACAAAACCTTAAATTATGTGTTATGTGATTGGCGTGTGGGCGTGCACCCTGTGAATGGTGACTCTATTATTTCCAGGACACTGTGTAGTGGTCCTACTTTGTTGTAATCTGTGTTTTCACCATGTGATAAGTAAATTGAGCTGTACATCATGCTAGATATCATGTTCAGGCTTTATGCTGATATTGTTGGGACCCATAGTGGTCGTTTCTTGCTGTCATCTCATTGATTTCATTGATATTTCATACTCAGTCATATTCATTTATTCATATAATATCTTAGTCTCAATTGTTATTATTGATACATTATATCATCATTTTTGGGCTGATTTTCATGACATTTTGAGTCCGAGACACTGGAGAGATTGATGACTGAGTGAGGCCGAGGGACTAACTGTGAGGATGATTATGGGATCGAGCTACACGCTGCAGCATGTTGTTACTGATTTATGATTGAGTGAGGCCAAGGGCCTGATTGATTTATGCTACGAGATGGCTTGTTATAGCGCTTGGGCAGAAGGAGCCCCTCCGGAGTCTGTACACACCCCCAGTGAGCGCAGCTACCTACTGAGTGCGAGTGCCGAGTGACTTGGGAGGATTGAGTGATTATGAGGCATGAGTGACTGTGAGGATTGAGTGACTGGGAGGACTGAGTGACTGGGAGGATTGAGTGACAGTGAGGACTGAGTGAATTGATACTCTGAGAGTAAATATATGTTTTATCACTATTTTGCATTGCATTGGCATGCACATTGAAATATAGGCATAGAGATGTACTTTCCTCATGCCATTTGAAAAATGAAATCTACGATTTTGAATGAAAGTTTTATGGGAAAAATCATAGTCTTCAGACTTACTCATATTTTGGTGATTTCAGTGAAAAGAATTGAGTTTCACTATTATACTTGAAAAGAAAATATTATTTTTGGGACCGTGAATGAGCTGAGAATTTTAAGATTGAGTTATGCCTTGTGATGCTTTAACTATATTGTTATGAGATGTTACTGGATATTGGAGTGGACTCTGACCTTGGTACAAGCTCGTCACTACTTTCAACCTAAGTTTAGGTTTGTTACTTATTGAGTACATGGGGTCGGTTGTACTCATACTACACTTCTTGTACATTGTGTGCATATTTCGGATGTCGACGTTGCTGTGTTTGATGGGAGCTGACTTTGAAAATGTACTGGCGTCCCTGTTGTAGCTGCCTCTTGTTCATGGTAGCCTTAGATTCATTAAACTCTGTTTATGTACTTTTCAAACAGAGATATATTTATTTCATATCATTTTTGTAAATTCTACTATTAGAAGCTCATGATTTGTACTACCAGTCCTTGGGGAGTGTATTTGAATTTGTTAAATATTTATTAAATCAGATTGTGGTTATTTGGCTTACCTAGCAGGTGAGGTTAGGTGCCATCACAGCTAGTTGGATTTTGGGTCGTGACAGGTCGATTGTATTCATGCTACGCTCTGCATTTCGTGTACATATCCAGGTACATCTAGACATGGTGAATGCTATATCCGTGCTAGTACCAGCTTAGGATGACTTTGTGGTAGTTGTTATGACGTCTGCAGACTTGACTCTCTTTCCTTTTATTTTCTTTGGTACTGTTCTATTACTCAGACAATTGTACTGGAGTTTTGGATTATGTTGATACTTAGTAGTGCTCATGTATTCGTTGACACCAGGTTTTGGGGTGGTTGTAGTAGCATTTCAATTATCAGATGTTTATGAGATTTTCCACTGTTGTGTTTATTAAAACATGTTCTATTCAAATGCTTAGCTGTTATGTGATTGTCGACTTGCCTAACAAGTGTGTTAAGCACTATCATGATAGGTTGGGATTTTGGGTCATGATAGTTGGCTTTGGGCATGAAGCTCACATGATTAGATGTTTTGGGTGATTGCCTAGAACGAATTGAATAGACACACATTCAACCGTTGTGAGGCATTCAATATGTTAGTATACTGTATTTGTAAAATAATTCTAGAGAATACAAAATAATATATAAATAGAAATAGAATTTAATCCGATCCTACTGAATTTACAGTGTTTCCTTAAGGAGCTTAATCCCCTCCTAGTACCCAAGGTTGTGTATTATTTCTTCCCAGGATAGAATTAATTACACACAGGTATAGTGGTACTTCAAACTCCAGTATTTCAGCGAACACAATGATCGGTAGCAAATCACACTTACTGTTGATTCCTTTGCAATTAAAACAATTCAGAAGAAAGGAGGAGTATTCAGAAATTTGTATGGAAATTCTGAGGGAATGGGCAACTTATTTATAGCCCCAACCTATTGAGTTCAAACAAAGAGAGGTCAGTTACGTAAAATGGCCATAACGTAAATGGCCATTTACGAAAATTAAAACGGGCAGAGGAAACGTTCCGAATCCGAATCCATTAAAAACACGGATATTTAATAATATTACATTAATATTTACTATTAACAAATAAATTTGGTCCAAAAAATTAATCAATCAATCGATTATTTGACCAAATCCAAATCCAAATCTGAATCTGAATCCAAATCTGAAGCCGAAGCCAAAGCCAAAGCCGAAGTCGAGCCGAACGAGCAACGACGACGATGACGCGAGGCTTGCCTTCTTCTTAACTCTTTAAGAGATAAAAGAAGAGGGAAAGGAAATTAAAATTTTATTTTCCCTCCATTTTCTATTCACCCTTTTTTAAGCTTATTTTACTTTAAAAAATGCAACAATCCCCCATATGAATGGGGAATGGCTATATCACGGAAATATGCATAAAAAACTATGTGATTCGCAAGCAAGGATTAATCGCATCTGGATAAGTAGGTTTCCTTTTGAACTTTCCATAGTGAATTTATGCCGAATATACTCGGTCAATCGGTAGATTTGATATTATTGGACCATAGAACTTTGGTGTATACTTAGACAACCATAAGTCACATAATCAATCCTTAACCATCTTTGGTTATCATTGTTGTGTTCGTTTCAGCCATGAAAACCGCCTGGTTTCATAAGTGCATAGAGGACTAGCCTTAAAAAATGCTCCTTGAAGCGGCTAACAATTCACACTTACATAGGTGATGCATAAACGTGTCATCCCGTAGATATACTATTTGATATACCCCGTATCAAATTTAGAAATTATTAAAAAAAACTTAATGCTTTATCCTTGGTATTGAACATTGTCTCATCACGAGAATGAATCAAAATTTTAGTCGACAATATTGAACCGTCATTAATAACTTTGTTTGATCTTCTTGAACCTAGATCTTGGGATATCCAGTCTTCTAGGTAGAGTTAGCGCCACAATGACTTGTTCTCGGCCATAGTCCCATTCCCCTTGATGATTTCTCAACTACCTCTCTAGTTAGTCCTTTTATAAGTGGATCCGACACATTATCACTTGACTTTACATAGTCAATCATGATAATTCCTCTAGATAGTAGTTGCCTAATGGTTTTATGTCTTCTTCGTATATGACGAGATTTACCGTTACACATAACGCTCTCAGCCCTTCCAATTACCGCTTGACTATAGGAATGTGTGCATATTGGTGCCAATGGTTTGGGCCAAAATAGAATGTCTTTCAAGAAATTTTGGAGTCATTCAGCTTCTTCACCAGCTTTATCTAAGGCTATGAACTCAATCTCCATTGTAGAGTGGGGAATACAATTTTGTTTGGACGACTTCCAAGATACCTCTCCTCCACCAATATGAATACATATCCACTTGTAAACTTAGAATCAATTGAACTGGTGATCCAATTTGCATCACAGTATCCCTCAATAACCACGTGATATTTATTGTAGTTCAAATCAAAGTCCTGGGGTATGTTCTAAATATCTCAAAACTCGTTTCATTTCAATCCAATGAGATTGACCTAGATTGCTCGTGTTTCGACTCAATTTACTTATAGAACAATCTATATCTAGTCATATACAATTCATGATATACATTAAGCATCCCAACACACGAGCATAATCCAATTGTGATATGATTTGGCCTTTGTTCTTTGCTAATGCAAGATTCACATTAATTGGAGTCTTTGCAACTTTAAACCCCAAGTGCTTGAATTTTTCAAGTACTATCTTACTATAATGAGATTGTGACAATGCCAGACCTTTAGGAGTCTTATGGATCTTAATCCCTAGAATTAAATCAGCAACTCCCAAGTCCTTCATATCAAACTTGTTAGTTCGCATACGCTTACTTGCATTTATGTTGGCAATGTCATTACTCATTATCAGCATATCATCCACATATAAGCATATAATGACTATGTGATTTGAAACATTTTTAATGTACATATATTTATCACATTCATTTATCTTAAAACCACTTAACAACATTGTTTTGTCAAATTTTGCATGCCATTGTTTAGGTTCTTGTTTTAGTCAAAAAAGGAGCTTAACAAGTGTACATACCTTCTTTTCTTTACCTAGAACCACAAACCCTTCAGGTTATTCCATGTAGATTTCTTCCTCCAAATCTCCATTCAAGAAGGTCGTCTTAACGTCCATTTGATGAATTTCAAGACCATAAACTGCAGCTAATGTTACTAACATTCGTATGGACGTAATTCTTGTAACTGTAGAGCATGAATCAAAATAGTCAAGACCTTCTCGTTGTCTATACCCTTTGACTACAAGTCTTGCTTTATATTTATCAATAGTGTCATCATCTTTTATTTTCCTCTTAAAAATCCATTTAGAACCCAAAGGTTTATTTCCAGGAGGAAGATCAACCAATTCTTATGTATGGTTGCTCAATATGGATTCTATTTCACTATTGACTACCTCGTTCCAAGATAATGATTCCCAAGAAGACATAGCTTCTTTAAATGTTCGAGGCTCATTTTCCAATTAAAAAGTCACAAATCTAGTCCAAATAAAGTAAATGTTCTTTGTCGTTTACTATTTCTCAGATCCTCCTAATTAAATGTACTTTCTTTTGTTCCTTCCCGGGGTCGTTTAGATCCTTCACCAATTGAATCACATTCCATTTTATATGGATATATATTTTCAAAGAACTCAGCATTTTTTGATTCTATAACCATATTATTATGAATGTTGGAATTTTTTGATTTATGAACTAGAAATCGATATGATTTACTATTGGTCGCATATCATATGAAAACACAATCAACTGTTTTCGGTCTTATTTTTGCCCTTTTGGGTTTAGGAATTTGCACTTTTGCCAAACACCCCCATACTTTAAAATAATTCAAGTTAAGTTTCCTTCTTTTCTATTTTTCATATGGAATAGATTGTGTTTTGCTATGGGGTACTCGATTTAGTATCCAGTTAGCCGTAAGAATGGCTTCCCCCATAAGTTCTGTGGCAAACCAGAATTAGTCAACAATGTGTTCATCATCTCCTTTAATAAGCTATTCTTTCTTTCTGCAATCCCATTGGATTGGGGCGTGTAATGGGTCATTGTTTGATGAATAATTCTATATTCTAAACATATTTCTTCAAAGGAGATTCATATTCACCATCCCTATCACTTCTTATCATTTTGATTTTTTTGTTAAGTTGTGTTTCAACTTCATTTTTGTATTGCTTGAATGCGTCTATTGCTTAATCTTTACTATTAAGTAAGTAAACATAGCAATATTGAGTACTGCTGTCAATAAAAGTTATGAAATACTTCTTTCCACCTCGAGATGGTACTGAATTCATGTCGCAAATATTTGTGTGAATTAAGTCTAAAGGATTTGAATTCCTTTCAACTGACTTATAAGGATGTTTAACATACTTAGATTCCACACATATTTGACATTTTGATTTGTCGTATTCAAACTTAGCAATACTTCCAAGTTAATGATTTTTCGCAAGGTTTTATAATTGACATGACCCAAACGTATGTGCCATAAATCATTTGGCTCAAGCATGTAAGAAGAAGATGAAATTTTATTATTTTCAACGACCATTACATTCAGCTTGAAAAGTCCCTCAGTGAGGTAAACTTTTCCTACAAACATTTCATTCTTACTTATTACAACCTTATCAGATACAAAAACACATTTAAACTCGTTCTTAACGAGAAGTCCAACAGAGACTAAGTTCTTTCTAATCTCGGAAACATGAAGGACGTTGTTCAGAGTCACCACCTTGCCAAAAGTAATTTTCAGAAATATCTTCCCACATCCTTGAATTTTGGCCATTGCAGAATTTCCCATAGAAAGTGTCTCTTCGGGTCCAACGGGAGCATATGTAGCAAACGCTTCTCTAAAGGCACAAACATGGTGAGTGACTCCAGAATCAATCCACCACTCCTTAGGATTTCCCACCAGGTTGCATTCAAAAAGCATAACACACAAGTCATCAACATCTTCGTGCTTTTCAACCATGTTTGCTTGACCCTTCTTCTTGTCTTTCTTCGGAGCACGACAATCTGTAGATTTGTGTCCAGCTTTCCCATAGTTGTAGAAATTTTCGTTGAACTGCTTCTTGCTTGGGTCTCTTTTCGATCCAGAAGCCTTCTTCCTCTTTCTATTATTATGAGGAGTATCCTCAACAATGTTTGCTCCAATTATTGTTAGGTTTCCATGGCCTCTCTTTTCAGTAGCTTTGTTGTCCTCTTCAATTCTCAACCGAACAATGAGATCTTCAAGCGACATCTCCTTGCGTTTGTGTTTCAAGTAGTTTTTGAAGTCCTTCCACAAAGGAGGCAACTTCTCAATCATCGCTGCTACTGGAATGCTTCATTGATGACAAGACTTTCAATGACAATTCTGTTAGTAAAAATAGTATAATTAGTACTTTCAACATTAGTATTAATTCAACTTATACCTTCAGCAAGGAGATCGTGAATAATCAGTTGCAATTCCTGGACTTGGGTAATAACATACTTGCTATGTACCATTTTGTAGTCCAAAAATTTAGCAGCAACAAATTTCTTCAACCCGACATCTTCAGTTTTCTATTTCCTTTCAAGCGCAGTCCACAGTTCTTTTGACGTCTCCACATTATTGTAGACGTTATACAGATCGTCCTCCAGTCTGCTAAGAATGTAATTGTTGCATAGAAAATCAGAATGCTTCCACGCCTCAATCACGAGAAAGCATTCATTCTCTGGAGTTTCGCCGAGTAGAATAGGAACATCTTCCTTAATGAACTTCTGTAGACTTAAAGTCGTCAAGTAGAAGAACATCTTTGTTGCCACCGCTTGAAATTAATCCCCAAAATTTTTTTGAGTTTTTTTGTCGATGCCAATGCCGGTGTTGTTCGGCTTGTCGATGCATTGGCAGTCACCATAGGAACAGTATGGTTCCTATTGTCATTTGTCATTTCTGTAAAAGAATGACACAAACAAACGTTAAAATCACGTAGATCTTAATCTCCAATGGGGTAGAAAACCACAAAGGTTTTAGTCTCCAGATTAGTGAGTACAACACAAATACAGAAAATTAAGTTCCTTAAGCTTGTTAGTATACTGTATTTGTAAAATAATTCTGGGGAATATTAAATAACGTATAAACAGAAATGAAAAATAAAAACAGAATTTAATCCGAGCCCATTGAATTCATAGTGTTTCCTTAAGGAACTTAATATCCTCCTAGTACCCAAGGTTGTGGATTATTTACTCTCAGGATAGAACAAATTACACACCAGTGTAGTGGTACTTCAAACCTTAGTGTTTCAGCGGACACAATGATCGGTAGCAAATCACACTGGCTATTGATTCCTTTGTAGTTAAAACAATGCAGAAGAAAGGAGGAGTATTCAAAAATTCGTATAGAAAATCTTAGAGAATGGACAACTTATTTATGGCCCCAACCTGTTGAGTTCAAACGAAGAGAGGTCAGTTACGTAAAATGGCCATAACGTAAATGGCCATTTATGCAAATTAAAACGGGCAGAAACATTTTCCATTACAAAAAAACAGACGGGCAGATTCAATGACACAGATAATTTGGATTATTAATTTTCCATTACAAATACGGATATTTAATAATATTATGTTAATATTTACTATTAACAAATAAATTTGGTCCAAAAAATTAATCAATCAATCGATCATTGGACCAAATCCAAATCCAAATCTGAATCCGAAGTCGAAGCTGAGCTGAGCGAGCGACGACGACGACGTCATGAGGCTTGCCTTCTTCTTAACTATTTAAGAGATAAAAGGAGAACAGTTGTGTATATACCCATAAAAAACCTTTTTTTCTTCCCTCCATTTCTCATTCACCCTCTTTTAAGCTTATTTTAGCTTTAAAAAACTCAATAATCCCTACATAAATGGGGAATAGCTATATCACAGAAATATGCATGAAAAACTGTGTGATTTGCAAGTGTAACGACCCGGCCGGTCATTTCATGAGTTACAACTCTGTTTCCCCCATTTCTGCTTCTTATTTCCTTGTTCAGCTATATTATGTGTTATCGGATTGGTTGGTTCGGGTTCGAAGAGGTTTTGGTAAGGTTTGAGATACTTAGTCTCTTTTGAGTAGGCTTAAGTTGGAAAAATCAACCAGATGTTGACTTGTGTGAAAAAGGTCTTGAATGTGAATTCGCATGGTTCGGATAGCTTCGGGAGGTGATTTAGAACTTAGGAGCATGATCGGAATGGGTTTTGGAGGCCCGGAGTAGATTTAGGCTTGAATTTGCGAAATTGGAATTTTGTCGTTTTCCAGTTGATAGGTGAGATTTTGATATAGGGGTCAAAATGGAATTTCGGAAGTTGGAGTAGGTCTGTCGTGTCATTTGTGACGTGTGTGCAAAATTTTAGGTCATTCGGACGAGGTTTGATAGACTTTTTGATCGAAAGCGGAATTTGGAAGTTTTTCGAATTCTTAGGCTTGAATCCGATGTTAATTGGTGTTTTGATGTTGTTTTGAGTGTTTCTAAGATTAGAACAATTTTGAATGATGTTATAAGATATGTTGGCATGTGTGGTTGAGGACCCCAAGGCCTCGGGTGAGTTTCGGATGGTTGAACGGATCATTTCATGTTGGAAAAAGTTGCAGAAAAACTGTTGTTGGTGTTGCAGGTATTTGGCCTTCGCGTTCGCGAGAGGGCCCTCGTGTTCGCGAAGGGTTAGGATGTGATGCAGGATTGTTGGCCTTCGCGTTCGCGATGAGGGTCCCGCGTTCGCGAAGGGCTGGGTCTGTTTTCAACGCGTTCGCGATGGTGATGTCACGTTCGCGAAGGTTTGATTTGCTGAGGCATCGAGTCCGCGAGGGGTTCGTCGCGTTTGCGTAAGAGGATTTTTTTGTCAACGGTATTTTTGTGCTTCGCGAACGCGAGGCTTTGACCGCGTTCGTGAAGAAGGATTTCAAATTGCTGGGCAGAATGTTTAAAAGGCCATTTTCGCGATTTTTGGCCTAAGTTCACCATTTTTGACTCGGTTTTGGAGCTTCTTGAGGGAGATTGAAGAGGGAATCAAAGAAAACTTCGTGTAGGTAAGAACTATGGACTTAATACTCGATCCTATTATGATTTGTACCTAATTAAATATGAAATTTGGGGGATTTGAAGCCTAAAATTGGGGAGTTAGAGCTTGGAAATTGGAGACCTTAATCTCGTGATTTGATGAATCATTTGAGGTCGGATTTTGGTATTCTTGGTATGTATGAACTCATGGGAGGATAAGGATTCCATAGATGTGACTTTTATCGAATTTTGAGACGTGGGCTCGGGGGTCGGGTTTGACCAATTTCGGGATTTTTGGTATAATTTGATTAGTTTCGCATGGGCTTCGTTCCCTTAGCATATTCTAATGTTATGATTCTGATTTTGGGTAGATTCGGCGCGGGTTGAGACCGAGGCGAGAGGCAAAGGCATCACGGAGTAGTATTTCATCCGGTTTGAGGTAAGTAATCATTGTAAATCTGGACCTGAGGGTATAAAACCCCGGTATTTCGTATTGCTTTGATAAATGAGGTGACACACATGCTAGGTGACGAGCGTGTGGGCGTGTACCTGTAGGGATTGTGACTTGGTCCGTCCCGTAGTGACTATTAAGCCGCGTATTTGATTTGAAATCTTAAGATATCCCGTATTTTAGAGATTGATACTATATTTTGGGTTGTATGCCATGTTTGGGCCTTGTGCTGACCTGTAGAGACCCTTAGGGGCATTTTTACTATTATTTTCTCACTTTATTATTTTGAAAGCATATCCTCAGTCATGTTTTACTTGTTTATTGTTTAAATTCGGTTTTATCACTCTACTTCTTAATATGTAAAAACTGTTTGGGTTGAGTTCCCTGATTTCCACTGATATGCCCGAGTGGTTGTGAGGTTAATGACTGAGAGAGGTTGAGGACCTAATGGTGAGGAATATTATATATATTATGGATCGGGTTGCACGCCACAACAATATTATATATATATTATGGATCGGGCTGCACACCGCAACAATACTTATATGGATCGGGCTGCACCCCGCAGCGATATATTGGATCGGGCTGCACGCCGCAGCGATATGATGCTTGGGCTGTAGGAGTCCCTCCGGAGTCTGCACACCCCCAGTGAGCGTAGTCGACTATAAATTATGGATTGGGTTGCACGCCGCAGCGATTATTATGATTATTACTATTATGAGATATTATTGAACCGGAGTGCTGAGTGTGAGTACTGTGTGACGAGAGTTGAGTCACGAGTGACTGAGAAGCTTGCCCGAAAGTCTATACTATGAGTGATACCCTGCTCGAGGGGCCCATTTATTATATTTTGATGTTTTTACTCTTCTTTTATACTGAGCCTCTGTTGAAAACTACTAAATAAATGATTTCAGAGTATTTTAAATGAAAATTAAGCTTTTACAAGATGACTGGCTTTTAAATTGCAGAATTTGACTTGAAATTTCTGTTACGACTTATTATATGATTTTTACT
The DNA here is from genome assembly GCF_000393655.2 of Nicotiana sylvestris. Lineage (NCBI taxonomy): Eukaryota > Viridiplantae > Streptophyta > Magnoliopsida > Solanales > Solanaceae > Nicotiana > Nicotiana sylvestris. The sequence goes on along the minus strand of NC_091064.1, from coordinate 169,671,892 downwards.
ACTCATCACTGCACTCAGACCTTATTTACTTTAGTTACTTACTGAGTTGGCGTACTCACGTTACTCCTTGCACCTTGTGTGCAATTCCAGGTGCCCGAGCAGCAGAGTGAGGGTCCCCAAAACTCTCAGAGTTTACCGGAGACTGCAAGGTAGCTGCACGGCATTCGCAGCACTGCTTTCCTCCTTCCTATCTTAGATTTCTGCATTTTTAGACTTATTATGTATTAGTCAGACGGTTTGGGTTGTATTTAGAGGCTCTTGACTTGTGACACCGGATTATTGGGCCTTGTTGGTATATTTTTGTACTGATTTCCGCATATTTCAGTTGATTTATATATTTCTTATGAAAATTCGAGACTTAATCAGTTTTAGAAAAATGGTTTTATAAAAAGTATTCACTGTGGTTACTTATTGAGTTGGCTTGCCTAGTACTGTGATAGGCGCTTGACCGGGTTATTTGTGGTCGTGACAGCAAGCAAGGATTAATCGCATCTGGATAAGTAGGTTTTCCTTTGAACTTTCCGTAGTGAATTTATCTCGGATATACTCGATCAATCGGTAGATTTGATATCTTTGAACCGTCGAACTTTGATGTATACCTAGACAACTATAAGTCAAACAATCAACCCTTAACCATCTTTGGTTCTCATTGTTGTGTTCATTTCAGCCATGAACACTGCCTGGTTTCATAAGTGCGTAGAGAACTAGCCTTACAAAATTCTCCTTAAAGCGGCTAACACTTCACACTTACATAGGTGATTCCTAAACGTGTCATCCCGTAGATACACTATTTGTTATACCCAGTATCAAATTTAGAAATCATTAAAAAACCTTAATGTTTTATCCTTGGTATTGAACATTGTCTCATCACGAGAATGGACCAAAATTTTAGTTGACAATATTGGACCGTCATTAATAACTTTGTTTGATCTTCTTGAACCTAGATCTTGGGATATCCAGTCTTCTAGGTAGAGTTACCGCTACAATGACTTGTTCTCGGCCATAGTCTCATTCCCCTTGATTATTTCTCAACTACCTCTCTAGTTAGTCCTTTTATAAGTGGATCTGACACATTATCACTTGACTTTACGTAGTCAATCGTGATAATTCCTCTAGAAAGTAGTTGCCTAACGGTTTTATGTCTTTATCATATATGACGAGATTTACCATTATACATAACGCTCTCAGCCCTTCCAACTGCCATTTGACTATCGCAATGTATGCATATTAGTGCCAACGGTTTGGGACAAAATGGAATGTCTTCCAAGAAATTCCGAAGGCATTCATCTTCTTCACCGGCTTTATCTAAGGCTATGAACTTAGCCTTCATTGTAGAGAAGGCAATACAAGTTTGTTTGGACAACTTCCAAGATACCGCTCCCCCACCAATAGTGAATACATATCCGTTTGTGGACTTAGAATCAGTTGAATCGGTAATCCAATTTGCATCACAGTATCCCTCAATCACCGCAGGATGTTTACTGTAGTGCAAAGCAAAGTCCTGGGTATGTTCTAAATATACTAAAACTCGTTTCATTGCCATCCAATGAGATTGACCTGGATTGCTCGTGTATCGACTCATTTTACTTATAGTACAAGCTATATCTGGTCGAGTACAATTCATGATATAAATTAAGCATCCCAACATACGAGCATAGTCCAATTGTGATATGCTTTGGCCTTTGTTATTTGCTAATGCAAGATTCACGTCAATTGTCTTTGCAACTTTAAACCCTAAGTGCTTGAATTTTCCAAGTACTGTCTTAATATAATGAGATTGTGACAATGCCAGACCTTGTGGAGTCTTATGGATCTTAATCCCCAGAATTAAATCAGCAACTCTCAAGTCCTTCATATCAAACTTGCTAGTTACAATACACTTAGTCACATTTATGTTGGCAATGTCATTACTCATTATCAGCATATCATCCATATATAAGCAAACAATGGCTATGTGAATTTGAAACATTTTTAATGTACACACATTTATCACATTCATTTATCTTAAAACCATTTGACAACATTGTTTGGTCAAATTTCACTAGTCATTGTTTGGGTACTTGTTTTAGTCCGTAAAGGGACTTAACAAGTCTACATACCTTCTTTTCTTTACCTAGAACTACAAACCCTTCAGGTGGTTCCATGTAGATTTCTTCCTCCAAATCTCTATTAAAGAAGGCCGTTTTAATGTCCATTTGATGAATTTCAAGACCATAAACTGAAGCTAATGCTACTAACATTCGTATGGACGTAATTCTTGTAACTAGAGAGTATGTATCAAAATAATCAAGACTTTCCCATTGTCTATACCCTTTGACTACAAGTCTTGCCTTATATTTATTAATCGTGCCATCATTTTTCATTTTCATCTTAAAAATCCATTTAGAACTCAAAAGTTTTTTCCAGGAGGAAGATCAACCAATTCCCATGTATGGTTGTTCAATATGGATTCTATTTCACTATTGACTGCCTTTTTTCAAAATAATGATTCCAAAGAAGACATAACTTCTTTAAATGTTCGAGGCTCATTTTTCAATAAGAAAGTCACAAATCTGGTCCAAATGAAGTAGACGTTCTTTGATGTTTACTACGTCTTGGATTCTCCTGATTAAATGTACTTTCTTTTGTTTCTTGCCGGGGTCATTTAGATCCTTCACCAATCGACTCACATTCCTTTTTATACGGATATATATTTTCAATGAACTCAACATTATCTGGTTCTATAACCGTATTAGTATGAATGTCAGAATTTTCTGATTTATGACCCAGAAATCAATAACTTTTACTATTGGTCGCATATCCTATGAAAATAAAATCAACTATTATCGGTCCTATTTTTATCCTTTTGGGTTTGAACTTGCACTTTTGCCAAACACCCACACACTTTAAAATAATTCAAGTTAGACTTCCTTCCTTTCCATTTTTCATATGGAATATTGTGTTTTTCCATGGGATACTCGATTTAGTATCCGGTTAGCTGTAAGAACGGCTTCCCCCTACAAGTTCTATGGCAAACCAGAACTTATCAACAATGCGTTCATTATCTCTTTTAATGAGCGATTCTTTCTTTCCACAATCTCATTGGATTGGGGCGTGTAAGGGGCCGTTGTTTGATGAATAATTCCATATTCTAAATATATTTCTTCAAAAGGAGATTCATATTCACCACCCCTATCACTTCTTATCATTTTGATTTTCTTGTTAAGTTGCATTTCAACTTCATTTGTGTATTGCCTGAATGCGTCTATTGCTTCATCTTTACTATTAAGTAAGTAAACATAGCAATATCGAGTACTGTCGTCAATAAAAGTTATGAAATACTTCTTTCCATTACGAGATGGTATTGACTTCATATTGCAAATATCTATGCGAATTAAGTATAAAGGATTTGAATTCCTTTCAACTGACTTATAAAGATTGTTAACATACTTAGATTCCACACATATTTGATATTTTGATTTGTCGCATTCAAACTTAGGCAATAGTTCCAAGTTAATCATTTTCTGCAAGGTTTTATAATTGACATAACACAAACGTATATGACATAAATCATTTGACTCAAGCATGTAAAAAGAAGCTGAAATTTTATTATTCTCAACGATCATTATATTCAGCTTGAAAAGGCCCTCATTGAGGTAACCTTTCCTACAAACATTTCATTCTTACTTATTAAAATCTTATCAGATACAAAAATACATTGAAACCCATTCTTAATGAGAAGTCTAATAGAGACTAAGTTCTTCCTAATCTCGGGAACATGAAGGACGTTATTCAGAGTCACTACCTTGTCAGAAGTCATTATTAGAAATATCTTCTCACATCCTTCAATTTTGGCCATTGCAAAATTTCCCATAGAAAGTGTCTCTTCGGGTCCAACGGGAGCATATGTAGCAAATGTTTCTCTAACGGCACAAACATGGCGAGTGGCTCCAGAATAAATCCACCACTCCTTAGGATTTCCCACCAGATTGCATTCAGAAAGCATAGCACACAAGTCATCAACATCTTCATGCTTTTCAACCATGTTTGCTTGACCCTTCTTCTTGTCTTTCTTCGGAGCACAATAATCTGTAGATTTGTGTCCAACTTTCCAACAATTGTAGCAATTTCCGTTGAACCGCTTCTCGCTTGGGTTGCTTTTCTGTCTAGAAATCTTCTTCCTCTTTCTATTATTTTGAGGAGTATCCTCAATAATGTTTTCTCCCATTATTGTTGAGTTTCCTCGGCCTCTCTTTTCAACAACTTTGTTATCCTCTTCGATTCTCAACCGAACAATGATATCTTTAAGCGACATCTCCTTGCGTTTGTGTTTCAAGTAGTTTTTGATGTCCTTCCACAAAGGAGGCAACTTCTCAATCATCGCTGCTACTTGGAATGCTTCATTGATGACAAGACCTTCAATGAAAATTTTGTTAGTAAAAATAGTATAATTAATAATTTCAGCATTAGTATTAATTTGACTTATACCTTCAGCAAGAAGATCGTGAATAATCACTTGCAATTCCTAGACTTGGGTAATAATAGACTTGCTGTCTACCATTTTATAGTCCAAAAATTTCGGCAACGAATTTCTTCAATTCGACAATCTTCAGTTTTGTATTTCCTTTCAAGCGCAATCCACAGTTCTTTTGACGTCTCCACATTACTGTAGACGTTATACAGACCATCCTCCCGTCTGCTAAGAATGTAATTCTTGCATAGAAAAAAAGAATGCTTCCATGCCTCAATCACGAGAAAGCATTCATTCTCTAGAGTTTCGTGGGCAGAACATGAGTACCTTCCTTAATGAACTTCTGTAGACTTAAAGTCATCAAGTAGAGGAACATCTTTTGCTGCCACCGGTTGAAATTGATCACGTAATTTTTTTACGGATTTTTTTGCCGGTGCCAATGTCGATGTTGTTCGGCTTGTCGATGCATTGGCAGTCACCATAGGAACAGTCATGTTTCCGTTGTCATTCGTCATTTCTGAAAAAGAATGACACAAACAAATGTTAAAATCACGTAGATTTTAATCTCCAATGGAGTAGAAAACCACAAAGGTTTTAGTCTCCAGAATAGTGAGTATAATACAAATACATAAAATTAAGTTCCTTAAGCTTGTTAGTATACTGTATTTGTAAAATAATTCTGGAGAATATAAAATAACGTATAAACAGAAATGAAAAACAGAAACTGAATTTAATCCGAGCCCACTGAATTTACAATGTTTCCTTAAGGAACTTAATCCCCTCCTAGTACCCAAGGTTGTGGATTATTTCCTCCAGGATAGAACGAATTACACACTGGTTTAGTGGTACTTCAAACCCCAGTGTTTCAGCGAACACAATGATCGGTAGCAAATCACACTTAATGTTGATTCCTTTGTAGTTAAAACAATGTAGAAGAAAGGAGGAGTATTCAGAAATTTGTATGGAAAATCTGAGAGAATGGACAACTTATTTATAGCCCCAACCTGTTGAGTTCAAACGAAGAGAGGTCAGTTACGTAAAACGGCCATAACGTAAATGACCATTTACGCAAATTAAAACGGGCAGAGAAAACGTTCTGAATCCAAATCCGAATTCGATGTCGATGCCGATGCCGAGCAAGCAACTGCGGCGGCACGAGGCTTGCCTCTCCTTGACTCTTTAACAGCTAAAAGAATAGCAAATGTATATATACCCATCAAAAACCTTTTCCTCTTCCAATATGGGACAATGTCCCATTGTCAAGGAGGGAAACGTAAAATTTCATTTTCCCTCCATTTCTCATTCACCTTCTTTTAAGCTTATTTTAACTTTAAAAAACTCAACACAATGTCACATGATATGTAGTTAAGCGTTCTATATTAAAAAAATTATAATTTTTAAGGTGTTGTCGATATATTTTACAAATATCTTAGACCATACTCTTATGTGTGATTTTGTAGATGTAAGGAATATTTATTATTTGTACCGAAGAAATTTTTTTAGTACTTTTTCAATTCGAAAGTACATAAAACTTATATTTAGAGGCACGTTTAGTTTAATTTGAGGATAAGAAAAAACTAATATTGCTATAGAATTCCGCATTACTAATTATACAAAATTTGATTTTCATTATATAACGCTTTATTATTGATATGATCTCTGAATAACTGATGCAAATGTTGGTGCAATATTAGTTTGCATAACTTATATAGAGTTTAATATCAAAAATTAAATTTTGAATCACTAATAGAATATATGTATTAGCAATAAATGAATAAGTATATAAAGACAAAAATATTCTCGAAGTAATTAACCATACACTAATTATTATTCACATTATAGTAATTCCTATATATCATTTTTTATTTACGAAATATTTCTTAAATGGTGAATAATAATTCTTACGTCATAATACTTGCATAACTAAACCATGAACCAAACAACAAATTGCAAATATTTCTATTACAGTCATACTTCTCTATAACAGTATCCTTATATAACAGACATTCACTATATAAGTCAAGTTTTTTTTGGAATCAACTTTTTGTTATGTTATAAAATATATCATATATAACAATACTTTACTATAATATTTGAAAAAAAATATAAAACAAACTTGACTATTATAGAGAGGCTTTAGAGAAAATGATAAAAAATCAAACAAAAAGGAAAGGGGTATAGTCGCTATCGTTGAAAAGAGGAAGCTGTTGTAGATTCGTGGATCATGTGAGAACAAACTGCACTCGCGTGATCCCAACTCCACTTTGCAGGATTCCACCCCCCTCCCTTCAGCTTTTTATATTGGGTCTGCTCCTTATCCATATTCGTAAAAATTGCATGGGTTATTCTATTTGGTCGCCTCCATTTAACGTATACCTATTTTTTTTAAACTTTTAATTTGTACCAACTTTTTAAACAACTTCAGCTCCCTTTCTCCTCCCCTTCGGTACCTCACCAGAAGAAAGCAAGGTTGTGTTTTAACATTTATAAATAACGATGGAATTGTAGTATCAACAAAGTGAAGAAAAAATGCAGTTCTTTATTTGCATAAATACTAAAGGGGAATTAGATGAAAAAATGAGAAATTCAGAGAGCTTGATACCGTTTTCTATGATATCTTATTTTGCTGATCAAGAACAGAGTGATGAGAGTCTTGCAAAAATGATAGGAAGCGGCTGAGATGCCTCCTATGGGGTTCATAAATGAAGTTTCTAATCAACTGAGAAATGCGATGAAACTGCATCTTTTTAACTATGATATGATAAGAGATAATAGAGTTGGAAATTGATATGTTATTATTGATATTAATTACTTCCCTAGTTATGCTAAGGTGTCTGAATATGAAACTATGTTGACTCCTTGTTTTCTTGATCTTGCACAACAGAAGCGAAGCAGAGATGCTGGTAATTTGGAGAATAAGATTCATGAGGCAGATTCTAATGGTCAGAATAAGACTCATGAGACAAATTCTAATGGTCACTATCTAACGAAATATCAATTTGAGCTAGCTTAGAAATATTAAACTTCAGCTCTAGAGCTGATGTTTCTCAGTTACAACGCAAAAACTTCAGCTCTAGAGCTGATGTTTCTCAGTTACAACGCAAAAACTTCAGCTCTAGAGCTGAAGTTTTTCAGTTACAACGCAAAAACTTCAGCTCTAGAGCTGAAGTTTCCCAGTTACAACGCAAAAACTTCAGCTCTAGAGCTGAACTTCAGGCCCGACTACTAGAATGCTGAAGTTTTGCGTGATTGCCTTTGCTACTTCAGCCCCGTGTGCTGAAGTTATGCGAAGAAGGGGGTACGTTTGCAATTTTTTTTGCAAAGCGAGCACAAGTTAAAATGTGACACAAAAAGCGGGTATAGATGCAAATACCCCGCGCTGCCCTGGCCCACAATATTAGTTTTAAATACATTACTCTGTAATTTTAATTATTTAATTAGTATTTATTGTTATTACAATATTCGTGGGAGATCTAATCCTTTTCTAGAACTCTCCAATAGGTTTTTATCCTACTATAGTTTTTCTAAAGCCTAATTTATTGTTCATAATGCAAAAGTAGTTTCTACATTACTCCCTTTTACTTATTATGTTTGGCTTTTGTACATCCTTTTAGAAAATTTAATTAAAAGAATAATTTGACTATTTTTTTTCTTATTTATTCTTTGATTTCAATTTGTTATTCCTCTTGCTTTCACTATTTTAATCTCTCTCCGTATTTATTAGAGTAAGGGCAAAGATGAATTTTTTTTTTTATTTATATTCCAAAATGATCGGTATTTTGAATCCATTATTATTATTATGACAACTGCAAATAATTTTATTGTTTGTCGTTCATTTTACATGAGTAAAAACTAAAAATAAAATATTTATTTTGATGGACTTTACATGATCTTTTAATTGACAATTTCTAACAGATTGAATGTGCCTATGTACAAACAAATTGGTAGTTTATATATAGAATAACCTACCAATTCGTGAGAGCCATATTATAAAAGGAGGCAGGATAACCGAATGAAATTGAAAATTACGATTTTGGAGTATTTCAACCAAGGTGCATATTTCAGTCTAACATCAAATAAAAGCCTTCATCTAAATTTAAATGTTTATTTCTTGTATTTTACAGGTTTTAGCAAGCTATCCCCCTTTTCCCTTCTCCCTACTCCAGACCTCTCCGCCACCCTTAAACAGACCACCCGGATTGGTGTTTACTCTATAATAGGAATTTGCCTACTTTATATATATATATATATATATATATATATATATATATTTCTCACCCAGTATCCAATAACCGATTGGAAGTTCGACTAATTTAGATTCACACCGAGAAATCCCGCTTTGCGAGTAAATCACCCTTTATTAAAGAGAGTTGACTCTATACTGAGGTCTCGAACCTAAAACCTCTATTATGTATAGTGCGGTTTCCAGATATTGTAGAAACTCAAATGGCTTTTACAATCAAACCTCTATATAACAGCCGCATTTGTTCTGATATTTTTTGAATGTTATAGTGAAATGCTGTTATAGAAGACTTATATTATAACATAACATAAAAATTTGATTTTAAAAAAACTTGACTATTACAATAAATGATTGTTATACATGAATGTTGTTACGGAAAAGACTCACCGTAACCGTATATGACACAAAAGACATACAAAAACAACTCATAGTTGCTTTATATGAAAGAAACAGCCCAGAATTCTAGATTCAGTAATGTCATTTAATATTATCATCTTAGATATTCAAAATGAGAATACAAATTTGGAAGGATTCAGCTGACAAAAGTGTGTCTTATTCTGGATCCAAGAGCTGTTGTCTGCTACCTTGCAACAAAAACACCCAACAAATACTTACCAAAAATGCCTAGTCCAATATTCAAACAAAACCGACGAAGCAATTAAATAAGCAGTTTCTGAAATACCATTCACCAATGGAGGAACTACATTATGTCAAACGGGGTTGGTCCGAACCCGTCTCATCGAAAATGGACGATATGGTTCAACATTAAACCTTTACAATATTGATTAGAAGAAATAATTTCTTTTACGTTTAAATAAAAATCGCCGCAAAAGAATTTAATATACTCCATCTTATATGATAGTATAAGATTAAAGCGCGAGTAAATTACTCAAAATTTAACCTATATATATGCATAATATAAAAATAATTTCACTATCAATATATATTTATTTGACTACAATAGAAAAATGACTGTATTTTATTATGATAATAGAAAAGATTCGCAGAAAATAAACTAATTTAACAAAAGGGTGAGTTTCAACACAGTAGTCAAGCTTAGCAGGTTCATAACTTCATATCATGGAATGCGCGACTCTGCCGTACTTAAGCTAACTAATGACGTCTTTCCGCGACTCTATTTTGAAGTTTGACTAATTTGGATTCACGCACGGAGATTTCACGTTTTGTAGGCGTATTAAGATTGAAGATGTTGAGGCTGCTATGTGGAGGATGAGTAGGGGTAGGGCAACCGAACCAGACGAGATTCTAGTAGAATTTTAAAAACACAGGCCGGGCAGACTTGAAGTGGCTTACTGGATTATTTAATGTTATTTTTAGGACGAAGATGCCAGAAGAATAGATGTGGAGTCACACCATGAAAATTTTGGAGAGGGTAGCGGAGAGGAGGGTGGGAAGAAGTGTGTTATTTCGGAGAATCAGTTTGATTCATGTCGGGGTGATTGACTATAGAATCCATCCATCTTATGGGGAGGTTGATGGAGTAGTATAAGGAGAGGAAGAATGACTTGTAAATAGTGTTCATTGACCTAGAAAAAGCCTATGACAAAGTTCTTAGGGAGGTTATATGGTGATGTTTGGAGGTTAGCGGCGTTCCGATAGCGTACATTAGGGTGATTAAGGACATGTATGATGGAGCTAAGACTCGGGTGAGGACTGTGGGAGGAGACTCGAATTATTTCTCACTGGTAATGGGGTTGCATCAAGGATTAGCTCTTAGCCCATTTTTATTTGCCCTTGCGATGGATGTGTTGACATGACACATCCAACGGGAGATGTCATGGTGTATGTTATTTGTCGATGATATAGTGTTGATTGAGGAAATACGTTGCGGGGTTAATACTAGGCTGGAGGTGTGGCGACAGACCTTGGAGTCTAAAAGTTTCAAGTTGAGCAGGACAAGAACAAAATACTTGGAGTGTAAGTTCAGTGTTGAGACGCATGAAGTAGAAGTAGACATGAAGCTTGATACACAAGTCATCCCCAAGAGAGATAGCTTCAAATATCTTGGGTCTACAATACATAGTAATGGGGAGATTGACGAGGATGTCGCATATCGTACAGGAGCAAGAAGGTTGAAATGGAGGCTCACTTCTAGTGTTTTGTGTGACAGGAATGTGCCACCTAGACTTAAGGGCAAGTTCTACAAAGCAGTAGTTACACCGGCCATGTCGTATGGAGCAGAGTGTTGGCCAGTCAAGAAATCTCATGCCCAGAAGATGAAAGTAGTAGAAATAAGGATGTTGAGATGAATGTGTGGGCATACCATAAAAGACAAGATTATGAATGAATATATTAGGGACAAAGTGGGTGTGGTTCCTGTGGAAGATAAGTTGCGGGAATCGAGGTTGAGATAGTTCGGTCATGTGAAGATGAGAGACTCTGATGCCCTGGTTAGGAGCTGCGAGTGGTTACCCATGGCGAGTAAGAGGAGAGGTAGACAGAGGCCTAAGAAGAACTGGGGTGAGGTGATTAGGCAGGACATGGCTCTACTCTAGCTTACCGGGCATGGCCCTTGATATAAAGGTATGAAGGTCGAGAATTAGGGTGGTGAGTTGATAGACAGTCTAGAGTTTCGCTTTGTCTTACAATAGTAGTAGTACTAGTCGGGTATTTTCCTATTCCTAGTCACTTGTATTTTATACAGTGTATCATTATTATCAGTAGAATTGACACTATTTTTGTAGTTTCGTATCCCTGGATCTCTGTTATCACTCGTTTTATTATTTGCTTCCATTGTCTTATTACCTTGTTGTTGCTATTGTTTCTCTATTGCTCATTTTTACTGTTTTTGAGTTGAGGGTCTTTCGGAAATAACCCCTTTATCTTCATAAAGTAAAAGTAAGGTCTGCGTACACGCTACCCTCCCCAGACCCCACTTATGAGATTTTACTGATTTTGTTGTTGTTGTTATCGTCATATTGGAACTTCGTTTGCATCTTGAACATAAACAAGACTTTTTCCAAACAATGAAGGTAATAATGCACTAATAATTTCACGAATGGCAAAGTTATCAATTTTGGATAGAGCAAAGACATATTATCACGAGCGGATCTAGCTCCCGACCTACGCATTCACATGAATCCATTAGATTTTGTCCAAACTGTGTAAATATGTTCGAAAAATTTATTAAATATCTATAAATGTTGAATGTGAACCTAATTACTATTAAAATTTAGTAATGGTTGTTGCAGACTTGCAAGAACCCGTAAACATTAAATTTTGGATGTGCCTATGCATATTATTGATTTTTTCTTTTAATAAACCGCCTAACGATTTCTTATATGTCATGAATTTTGAATGCCAACTCTTTTTCTGATGCTTAACTATTATGCTCTCTTGTTACGAATTTGAATCACCATTCCTTATCTTCTTCCGTTCCCATACGCACCTTATCATGACAAGAATGAAAAAAACAGCAAAGAGAACAGAATTTGCAGGTATAGAAATTAAAGAAACACAAATTAGAAAGTCCACAGGTGTAAATACGAGAAAAGCATACTTGTGGCTCTGGGAACTGAAAATCAGAAAGATTTGACAAGTTATGGTTGGTGTTTTATTTGCATAGTTTGGCGTGTTACGTTGTTTCCTTTTTACCTAAGCAAAGATAGTATGAAAGTATTGATTGGCTCAAACTCCTCATGAAAATCGGTGCATCTTTCATCACATTCTCTTATCCACTTGCCAACTTGTCTTATAACATGTCGTCACACTGACAAGAAAAAGTGTACTCATAATACTAATAATAATATTAAAGAAAAAGGGAACTCAACTGTTATTGGCTTTCAGGGGGGTGAGCACAGATTTCTTGTTTGTTTGTTTATTTATGGTGTCTGTATTTTTGTGTTCGTCTTCTTGTAATCAGCTTTGCCTTCTTTTTTCTGTTTGGTACAAAATTGAATATTTTAGAACCTGTTATCCACAGTGAAATTAAGCAGGTCAATACTCAATACTGTAGTTGTTTTACTAATCAAGAAATTATTAGGCAACGTTAGAAGAGAGAAAATTGATTACAACAGCCTGAAAATAAAAGAAATTAATTAAAACGAGTAACATTTGCTACTAACAATCGCAATTTTAAGCATTTGTTACTTCAATAAAACTGTCTTTCGCACGGAAAAATAAAACTATCTTCAAGCAGCAAAGGGCCGAAAAATTCATTTGACCTAAAGTAGTAAATCATGAATAAATTTTCTGTTCGTCTTTTTTCAATCAGCTTTGCCTTCTCTTCGCTCTTCGCCTCTTTGGTACTCCTTCTGGTCCATAATAAGTGATCAATTTATTTTTTTATTTTGGTCCAAAATAAGTGTCCATTTATATAATCAAGAAAAAATTCAATTTGTTTTTCCAAAATTACCCACATGTACGTATCCCTAAAAAATCTTTTACTCCTCACATTTGAGAAGAGAAATAAGTGTTACTATAACTATGGTGCAATATTTAATGAAGAGTAGTTTAGTCACCCTAACTATTTTCGTCTAGAATTTAATATTTTTTTAATGGGTATGCCCAAAGCAAATTGATCATTTATTGTGGACCCGAGAGTATAAAATTGAGTTTTTAGAATCTGTTATCCACAGTGAAATTTTTGGAGGAAGCAGGTCAATAGTTGTTTTACTAATCAGGAAATTATTAGGCAACGTTAGAAGATAGAAAATTGATTACAACTACCTGAAAATAAAATAAAATAATAAAAGCTACTAGTAATATTTGTATTAACAATCGCAATTTTAAGCATTTGTGATCGACTTCAAAATGTTCGTTTTGCATCATGTTGGACTTATAAGCGATACTTGTGAAGGGAAATTGGAGTAATGATCTTTCGCACGGAAAAATAAAACTATTTTCAAGCAGCAATATATTGAAAATAACATAGGAATGGAATGAAAAGGAAATAGGTACAAAAGTTATCATTTCTAGAGAGTGATGTCTCAGGCCCCATTTTATTCCTTTTTTTTTTTCCTTGAAGGAAAATATTTTATTAAATCTATGAATAATCTCTACATTTTTTTATTTTTTCCTCACACATAAAATAAGTTACCAATACCTCTATTTATAATAACAAGAAACTTATTTTAACTAGAAATAGAAAAATTAATGTATTCTCGGGATAAGGGATAACTATTTTCGAGATTAAATTTGAGATAAGTTTATCCCATATTTGGTTGGGATAAAATCTTAGTATAACTAATTCCAGGATAAATATTTTTTTATTCTTATGGGAGGGTATTAGGATAATTAATCCCAGAATAACTAATGGCGGGATAATTAATCATGAGATTTCCCAACCAAACGACCCCTTAGTTATTTCACATTTGTACGAGGCTTGCAATCCCATACCGTGATTTTTGCCTAGCTATATTATATTAGAACTTATTAACCATTTTTCTTTAGGTTCCTTAAGAATTACATTGTGTATGTATATTTACTATTTATGTACAAAATATGGTAAAAGAAGGATCCCTTAAATTAGGAATTAATTTGTAACGTATCTCCCATCCCCATCTATCAGCTTTAGCCTCCTACAATCACGATTTTCTTCCCAATTTCAAAAAAATTTAAAGTCATTCTCTCTTTCATACAAATCCACCAATCTCTCTCTCTCTCTCTCTCTCTCATACAAATCAAACTATTATCTCTGTAAAATAGTAGCATCATATATTTCTCTGATCAAATCCACCAACAACCATTAAAAAGCTTCAACTATTGAAAAATCCATCGACATTATCTCTGAAATTGCAGGTTAGAGAGGTCTGTCATTGACATACCATTAAAAAGGTTCGAAACTTTGAATTAGATATTCTAATTTTATGAATTTGTGATTTCTTTGGATTGTGTGTTCTTGAAAACGATTGAAAATATCCTTTAGAGTTTATATCTCAATTTGAAGGGAGATTGATTAAGTTTAAAGTTTATTTTAGGTTGAATTTCATATTGAAACTCGAGGAAGAAGAAATTTTCTGAATTGTATTACGATTGTATGATAAATATATCATAATTGTATATGAGTTGTATTTAATAAATCAATACCTAAGACAATTCTGATACAATACTAATATTATTAAAATATAATATTTTATCATAATTTAAGTTTAGAGTTGGTTCTAGGTGGATGTTTTAAATTAAAACTTGAAAAAGATGAAGATCAAAAGTTGTATCATAATTTATAATTGTATCACGATTGTATCACACTTGTATCACAATATGTACCAAAAATAATACATGATACAATACTAATACAAGTGTAATATGATATTGTATCAGTTTAAGTTTAGAGTCGGTTTTAAGTTGTATCATAATTGTGTAAGAATTCTTTCAGGATTATATCAAATTTGTAGCTTAATTATGAGCAGTTGTGAGTTCGTGACGAATTTCACAGCTTGTATCACAAATATATGATAATTACATATTATTTTATTAGTACTGTATCAGGTATTATTTTGAATATTAATGTACCATCTACAAATTAGATACAATTGTGATACAATTATGTTTTACGTATTGATGTATATGATACAATTCAAATACAATCATGATACAATTATCATATAATTGCTGAATATTTCTTCATTTTCAGTGTTGACCTGTCTCCCATCAGAAGAACGATACAATTTATGATTTAATAATATAAAGCTATCAACAATGGTAGGAAGAGAGAAGATGGAGATTCTGAGCGTAGATTAAGGGATTTTCTTGTAAAAAAAAAAGGAGAGAGGAGAGGGAAAAAAAAGGAAATGATATAATTAGATCCCTTAATTGAAGGCACTAATAATGAGGTGAGAGCCTTTTAAGGAGCAATCTACACAATTTGTAAGAAAAACCTAGATACTTATTAAAAACTAGAAAACATAGAGAACATTGGTAAATAAGTTTCTAATAGAGTATAGCTAGGTAAAAACCACATCCCAAAACTTAACTGGGTCATGGAGGTCCGACTAACATAGGCCCAAAGATTTGTTTCTTATAAACCCATATCCAGCATAACTTTAAGCCCAATATATTGAGTCGGTGAGTCCAATCCATTGTAGTCCAGGATGGTTTACGAGTATTGGGGTTTAGGGTAATGTTATTGGAATTCAATTTTAATTGGTAAAATTGAAAATCATATAGAGTAATATTTTTGTTCAAATTTTCAATAAAATACACCGAGATACCGAACAATTTAGTACCACTACCACTACAAAATTCGAAAGATTAAATAAAAAGAGAAAAGTTGAATATACGTCCAACAAATCACACCTAGTAAAATCAATGAAAAAACATTAAGAAAATCCCGAATATATTAACGGTGTCGATGGCATGTCATGGTATTGTCGTATCTCAGTTACATTATGACGTCTCAAAATAGAAATGTGTATACTATAGAAGGAGTATATTTTTTTAAGATACTTTTTTTTCCAAAATAATAATGTAGTAATGTGTTGGATAGCATTTATCACGACATCAAAGGGGTATTATCACTTTTAGCCCGCGCCAGTGACTATTTATATTTGGTAGCCGAAAAAGTATATAAAATTTATATAATTTTTGTATATAACATACAGAATGTGTGTGTGTGTGTGTATATATATATATATATATATATATATATATATATATATATATATTCTTCTGGCTATTATTTTGAGGGTGGTTATACAATGTCATTTTCCCAACATGAAACGAGTAATGGCCCAAGAAACTATTTCCACTATTCACTTCAATTTTTTCTCCTGGAAGGTACATATTTAGCCGCCCCCGTCAAAAATATTTATAACCCCTAACTAATATACATATATTTATATTAACTAGTCTTAGGGTACGCGCTTTATGCATGTATCCCATCTCAATAATATGTTTAAAATAATTATATAAATATTATATTAAAATTATATTAGAGTTGTAAAATAAAACTTTACATAATTCAAAGACTTTATACGATATATTTAATATTAAAAGTTTATATATAGTTTAAATAAGTAAGGATTTAATACAAAAAATTTAACTAATTAAAAACTTTAAAATATTAGAAAAAACTTAAATGGTGATTTTGGAAAATTAATGATATCGAGTATATAATTACTGATTCGCGTGCTATTTATAGTTCGATTTATTTTTCTAATGAAGTTCAAAATTAAATGGTGACGATTTTGGTCTTCCATTTTAGTGTCTTACGTGATTGGAGTTATATTATTTTTATTTATTTTGAAATTAATTAATAAAATATACTTGATTCACATAAGTTAAACGATAAGGATATAATAATAATATCTTTGTCTCCTCTAATGTTGGATACTATATCGTTTGAACTTGATGTGCCATAGTTAAGTGTGTTTTTATTAATGAATTATTTGTAGGATTTGATATTGAATTAAAAAACATAATAATATCAGGTAACAGGAAAATTTATTAGAATATGGATTTTTTTGTACATAAATGTTATAAAATGAGTGTTTCTTTTTAAGGTTAAAAGATCGTTCAACTTTACATAAGGGTTTGATCAATCAATTTCGCGTGAATTTGAAAAGATTATGATTTCAATATATCTTTTGAAAATATTATTATTTGTGTGGCCTATTATTAAATCCAAAAATTATGAATATTTGTTGCTTCGTATGCTTTTATCACAATTTCTCAAGATTTATCAACTAACACAAATAACTCAATATAATAAAAACTACATTTAGTCATTTGTTGGAATAAATGGAGAAAGAAAAAACTTAATTTTGTATTTAGGTGAATTGCCACCCGATTTGGTATGATTGTTGGAAGCATACTTTGTCATAGGCTTTAAGATTTTTTCCATTCATATAGACGTTGAACTTTCTTTTTGGGGAATAAAAGTGGCAAATTTTGTTAATGATCTCAAATTCCTAAATATTAGTGATTTATTTATTAAAGGAGATTTAGCGTATTTGGTATGTTTCAAATAAGGAATGATTTAATAACCAAAATTTTAGTTAATTTTAAAGTATTAAAAATTAGGAAAATAACTAATTTACTGTTCTATCTAATATGAAATATATTTTTTAAAGGTAAAAAAAACGAACGACATTTCGCTAAAGGTCTTCGTACTTTTAATATAGTATATAGATGTATAGATAGATATAGATTATACGTATAGTATATATTTGTTGGCATTTTTTTGGGAGGGCAACTATTTACGTTAATTTCTCAAAAAAAATTTCCTGTAGAGGATAGACTTGAACTACCAGCACCCCCTTTTATTGTAATTTACTTTGTCAAACTGATAAATAATATATCCCCCTTGGAGTTCCAATTTTGGGATTAGACCATTTCCGAGAAAAAAAATTATACTACTAACTCATGCATATTATCCCAAGTCAATTTTTCATATTTGAAATTTAAGTTTTTCCAAACATATGTCATATTAATATTTTGACCTACTTCTCCTTACCTTGGACCAGTATATATATATATATATACTAGAATATTTATTTGAATAAGATATTTAATAAGAGTGAAGAGGGTTTTCATTTTTTTGGTTAGAGATTGACGAAGTGACAAGGCAAGCGTACTGAAGGGTCTAATCCCAAATAAAAAAAATGCCTTTAATAATGAGATTAGAAAAGAAAAAAAGAAAGATAAGAAGTTTTGAACTGCTTAAATCTTAATCATGAGTACATACTGTGTTTGTGAATTGACACTGCAATGAAAAGAAAAGAAAAAGATTAGGAAAACGATAGGTCAATTATATTTGTTTGGAACTTAGAGAGAGAGAGAAGGGGAGTATAAATTTCTTTTACTTTGTTATTGATTTTAATAAATAGACAAAAAAAGAAGAAGAGAGATATTAGGTATTGACCAAAAATAGTTTTGTTGCCACATAATGAGAGAACTGGTATAAATGCTGCGCTCAACCTAAACAGTGTAAGAGTGTTGTATTTATAAGTTGTTCTCTGTACAAAGATATAAGAGGTCGTTTGGTAGACTGTGTTAGAGAAAATAATGCATGCATTAGTTTTGTGTATTAGTAATGTTTTTTTTGGTACACTTTTTTAATTTATGTATAACTAACACAAGCATTAGTTATACACTCTACTTAGTATTATCCTATGTATAGCTAATGCATAGAAAACCATGGCATTAGCTGTACAAAGGCTATTAATGCATGCATTAGCATGGTTAAAGACAAAATTATCCTTAAAGTCCCTTAAGCTAAAGAATATGGAGGACATTTTTGTAAACAATAAATTTCTTAAAAATTATGCAATGCATTTTAATTTTTAATACACCACACCAAACAATGCATAAGAAATAATCTCTGTATAACTAATGCTTGCATTACTAACCCATGCATTACTAACCCCTGCATTATTAATACACCTTATTTAGCATTATTCTTATACGCCCTCTCAAACGACCCCCAAGTATATTGTACAATTCTCTAATGCAGTGTAAATAAATACAAGCGTAACTGTATAATACAAATCCTATTCTAACACGCCCCCTCAATCGACACATGGATGCACATGGAGATTGTCTCTAAGACATTTAAATTTATGGGAAACCTTTAACAAGAATATCAGCAAGTTGTTGATCAATTGGTAAATAGCGCACCAAAATAGAATCAGAAGCAACCCGTTCACGAACAAAATAGAAATCAAAAGCTAAATGCTTTATCCGTGAATGGTAGATAGAATTCACAGTGAGGTCCAATGCACTGATATTGGCACAATAAACAAGAGGAGGGTCCGGAAAATAAATATAAAGATCATGTAATAATTGTTGAACCCAAAGAATAATAGCAACAGTGTGTGCCATGGCGCGATGTTCGGCCTCTGTGCTAGTTAGAGACACGATGAGTTGCTTCTTAGAAGACAAAGAGATTAGATTATTACCAAAATAATAAAAGAGTGCCAGAGGTAGAGCGCAGAATATCAGGACAACCAGCCCAATCAGCATCAGAGTAAGCAGTTAATGAGATAGCAAATGAAGGACGCAGCAAAAGTCCATGATGCAATGTACTAGCAACATACCTTAAAATGTGTTTGACTGTTGAAAAATAATATGGTTGAGGGGACTACATATGTTGACTGACACTATTATCAACATTAGAAATATCTGGACACGTTAATGTTAGATATTGCAAAGCACCAACCAAAATGTAATAAAGAGAGTTGCCAACTGGAGTGGAAATGAAGAGTCCAAAGAACTAGAAGAAGATACTGAAGTAGCAAATGGCTTGCAACCAATAACACTAGCTCGATCAAGAACATACCGAGCATACTTAGCTTGAGAAAGATGAGGACCCGCAGAAGTGCGAGAAAGACAAACTCCCAGAAAAAAGTGAAGATATTTAAGATCATTAATAGGAAAATCAACGTATAGCATGTCAGAACACCATGATAATAAAGAAGAAACTTACCCTGTAAGAATAATATGATCAACATAAAAGAGAAGATAAAAGTATCGTTCTCCAAATTTATAAACAAATAGGGAGTTACCGGCTCGACTATTAGAAAATCCATGAGAGATAAGAAAGTGGCCAAAGCGAGCAAACCAAGCCCAAGGAGCCCGCTTAAGGCTAGAGAGAACCTTATGAATCTTACAAATATGATGGGGATATGAGAATCCTGAAAGCCCTGTAGTTGCTCTATCTAAACAGTCTCAGTTAGTAAACCATTAAGAAAGGCAGTTTTAACGTCAAACTGACGGATATGCCATCCACGAGATAAGGCAATAGAAAGAACCTGTCTAACAGTAGCAGGACGAACCACCAGACTGAATGTGTCACTATAGTCCACACCATAAGACCGTGTATATCCCTCAGCTATTAAATGAGCCTTACATCGATCAAGAGATCCATAAGAATTTTGCTTAACCCGATATACCCATTTACAACCAATCACATTGATATTTGGAGGGCGAGGAACAAGAAACCAAGTACGATTAGCTAGAAGAGCATTAAACTCATCAGCCATAGCATCACGCCAACCGGAATCTTAACCGCAGAACTATAACAAGATGGATCAACAAGTAATTCAAATAGGGACTGAGCAAGTAAAGCATACTTCGGATTGGGTTTGACAACACCAACTTTTGACCGGGTAACCATATGATGAGAAGGAGGTGGTAATGGTGAAGTAAGATGCGCAGAGTGGATTGATGTAGAATGATCAGGAGATGTAGGTATAGATGGTATGGAACTAGATGGGGACAATGAGGAATAACTTTGAGGAGAAATAGAAGAATGATCAAGAAAACCTGAGATGTAGATGGAGGAGCAGGAACAATATAAAAGGGAGCACTAGATTGTACCACAATAGGTGATACAACGGGGGATGACTGAGGCAATGAGTTATGATAAGCCAAGGGAGAAAAATTACGGAAAGAAGGAAGAAGATGTGGAGTGGCACAGGGAAT
Organism: Nicotiana sylvestris; assembly: GCF_000393655.2. NCBI lineage: Eukaryota > Viridiplantae > Streptophyta > Magnoliopsida > Solanales > Solanaceae > Nicotiana > Nicotiana sylvestris. Next base: position 169,650,815 of record NC_091064.1, on the reverse strand, counting down.
CAATGTTCGACAAAGCGAACAAATCGACTTGTATAAACACGTTAAATATCAAGACGGAGACATCAATATCCTTTGTGATTGGCACTATAGCCAATAAAGATACATAGAGATGAGGTATTATCTAGTTTGTGAATGCGATAAGGGCGCAAATTGGGATAATAGAGACAACCAAATGGACGTAAAATAGAATAGTCGGTGTCAATTCTAAAAAGAAGATAAAAGGGAGAGGAATAGTTGGGTAAGGGAGTAAGCATACGATTTATCAAGTATGTAGCTATTTGAAAAGCCTCAACCCAAGGATTTAGCGGAGCTTTGGCATGATAAAGGAGAGTACGAGCCATATCAACAAGATGGCAATGCTTGTACTCGGCTACACTCTTTTATTGCGGTGTGTAAGGATAAGAGTGCTAAAAAATAATATCATTAGTAGAAAAAAAATGTCAAACATTATGCACTAGTGAATTCACCACGGCCATTAGAACGAAAACACTTGATGGAAGAAGAAACTTACTTTTCTACAAGAGCTTTAAATATATGAAAGCAATAAAAAACATCATTTTTATTTCATAATGGATAAAGCCACAAATACTTAGAAAGTCATCAATTAAAATAACATAATATTGAAATCCAGTAATAGAGGGAATGGGTGAGTGAATCAACTCTAACATATGAGTTGAAGAAGAAATACTAATAGAAAATGGTAAAGTAGAATGCTTAGAAGTCAAACAAGAATTATAAAAGAAAGCCCAAAGTCCATATTATTGAAAGAAATAAAATTCCTAGACCTAAGTGACGCAAGGACTGCATATTCAGGATGACCAAGACGAGCATGCCAAACTGATACAGGAACCAAGGAAACAACTAGGGCTTATGATGAAGAGGAGGATGAGCAAGAGGCAGGTTGAAAAAATTAATAGAGAGGCCCGTCACTGTGGCATTTGTGGAGGATTTTCCTGTCTGCAAATCCTTCACAATAAAACCCCAAGGAAAATATTCAAATGAGCAGATATTATCCTTGGTAAATCGACGAACATAAAATAATTTTTTACAAAGAAGTGGAACACATAAGACAGAGGGTAATGAAAAAGTATGAGACGAAGTAGAGAATGAGGAAGAACTAATAGAATGAATATGAACTGATTCATCATTGCCGACAAGTATAGAATTATTTAAAGTAGGAGTAGGAGAAGGTTACCATTATTGAAAGTAGGAGTAGGAGAAGAAATATTACTGTCATGATCCAAAATCACACCCTCGGGACCGTGATGACGCCTAACATTTCACTTGCTACGCAAGCCAACATTAGCTAGATTATTTTAACCAATTTTAACAA